>NW_004524758.1:2740276-2762926 GCF_000260255.1 Octodon degus | reverse complement strand
AGTATGATGTTGAATAGCCGTCGCTCACAGATGCTTGTGTGGGATAGAGTGTTTTGAATTTGTTACGGAGGATATCCAAGTGAGTTTTTGTTTCAGCAAAGGTGAAAAACACCAATTTTATCAATTTTCCCTAGCATGAAAGGTGTGGCCGACCTAAAGGGGGCCGGCGAGGCACGGGAGCAGCGCCTCCAGCCTGGCAATTACGCGTTGCTTCCAGGCAGTGCAGGGACTGCGCAGCGCCGCCCCGGGGCACCGCCAGTCTGACTCTCCTTCATTTCTCAGGCTACAGACTTCCTGTTGCACGCCCTACCTGCAGCGTCTGACTGACATGTTTGGGGAGCCGTCCTGTTCGAGTCATGCTCGCCCCTTTTAAGCAAGGGATCAGCAAGTCCATCTCTCACAGGCCCCTGAGAAGGGGGCGATGACTCCGCCTTGTGGGAGCTCCAGCTCCTCGGAGATCGATACTCTGCAGCAGTGGGCTATGGACTCGGACTTCATGGCCGGGAGCACCATTTGTCAGCCTTCCAGGGAGGAGAGCACCGTGACCCTCCTCAGGCCCGTGGTGCCTGTGATTAGTCCTTCCCGTCTAATAGATGCTTATTACCCAGGCTTCTCCAGACCCTGGCCACCCGTGTAAAGCACTGAGATGTGGAAATGAATCCACCCGTGGCAGGCTTAGTACTGCAGGCGCTGCCTTACTGTCACGTTTATTGGCAGGCCATGGGCTGATTTCGGTACAGAACTTTGCGGTAACAAGGTTTCTGCCTTTGATGAGTGAATGTATTAAGGCTTAATGATATTTTACCAGAGAACTAATCTTCTCCTAGATGAAAGACAATATATCACCATGGAAGTAAATTTAAACAAACGAGTTACAACTCTGCCACCATTTCAGATTCTGTTGAGCAAGCTTCCAAGGTTCTGTCTCACCCCGATGATAGCTCACCGTGCTAGTTGGTGTGATGGAATAGAATTATTCCGCAACAAAGGTATATTGTTATCAATGAGTCGGCGATATTGCCTAGACTTTTCAATAGTTTCCATCTTCCAGTAAGGGGAGAGATGAGCTCAACTTCACGCAAGCTGGCTCATCTCTGGAAATGTGTTGTTCTGGAGTGAAGCAACACTCTCCAGGGAAGCCCTTGTCAGCTATTTGTTTCCCTGTTTCTGCAGTCTCTTCTTCAAATATATAAGATGCCCTTTCTGTGGAGAACATCATAGTAGATGTTGCTCTCACTGCCCTTGCAAGGGCAGCTACGGAATGAGTCTTTGGGCTCAGATACGTAAGTCGGTAAGTCTCCAGCACTTCAGAGGATCCTTAGGTCCATCCCCAGGGCAGCAGACGGTGGGCAGGGCCTCTACTCCTGGACCGGTCTTGCTCTTATTTGCTCTTGCTGTGGTAGCGTCTTGGTTGTCCTTCACCACCTTACTAAACCTTCTCTTTTTCTTCTATTGCTCTATTTTGCTTGTGCCTAAAAGGAAAGAAACAACATTAAAGTGTCCCTAAACCTTTCAGTAGGCAGTGCTATTGAGAGATGGTACATTTCTACATTTCTGAGTTGATGCTTGGGCCAACAAGTTATCCCTTCTGCAATCAAACACAAGTCTGTCTGGAAAGAGAATTGGAAAACAGTCTTCCTTAAGGGGCTTACATTTTGCTTTGTCACTTTTGGAAAAATTAATATATGCACGACTTCCCCCACGAGTCTCTGAAAGGACTGTTGAGTAGGAGGTAAACACCCAGGCACTGGCGTCCCCTGGAGAAAAGATAAGGAGAAAGAGTGAACAGCCGCTTGAATGGCTACATTAAGCTGATATTAGAAACCAACATAGCGTTTCAGAAATCCACTGTTAACACCTTGCAAGGCTCTGGGCAGAGTCCATTTAAGGAGTTCTGAAAATTCCACACCTGGCTTGGTGCAGTAAACCCTGAAGTCTTTATGAAGAATTAGTTAAGCTGCCTGGTGCTTCCTACATTTATTTTCCTTGATCCTATTTAGTTCTTTCTGCAATTTGTTAAAGACACAGGAGTATACTGAGCTCAGTAGCTCATGAATATTTGAAATGTAAAGTTTCTTGCAAAGGAACTTAACAAACAGAAGCCATAAATCACTGCCTTAAATTCATACAGTCTGACCCCTTATACTCAAGGACATGTTTGAAACTGCTTTGGCTTAGACAAGAAAAGTGGAACTATTATAGTCCATTATGGAATCGCTCAGATCTATTGCAGATTTAGTGGCAAAATTCTGTTCATCTAGCATATTTTACTGACCACATGCTATGTGGCCAGATTCTGTTTAGCCCTGAAAAATATAACTGCAAACGAGACAGATGTAGCCCCTGCCCTTGCAGCGTATGTAATCTGATGGAAAGGTAAAGATAGGAGAGAGGGCAATTTTCACATATGGCAGGAAGGACAATCTTTGTGAAGCTCGAGACTATTTACAGGATGTCTTTGAATCCCATACTCTTCCTAACTTAACTGAATCCAACACAGCGCCCACAGAGATGCTTTAAAAAGGGTGTGACTGATGGCAGAACACAATCTTTGATTTTGTCAATGGCACTTGATTGGGTGCAATAATGGGTGCTGGAAATAGAAGGCAAGAACTTCAGAGTATTAGAGGAATGTTCACCAAGTCAGAGTGAAGCTTAGCAAGGACGGCACAGGCTCTGCTGCGGGGAGAAGACGGTGCTCCTGATGGTACAGCAGCATTCTTGCGACTGCTGTCCCTGCACACCAAAGGCCTGCAGGGAGCATCGATTCAGCTCCTGCTATGCAACCAAAGCAACACCTGGGGAAACTTTTAGAGAAATCATCATTAGAACAATTGTTGCCAGTGCCAGGATGGGGCTAGATAGACAGCAAAGAAGGCCAGAGATGGTAAAGTCTGAAGGCACTGCCTTGACCCCATAGGGGAATTCAGGAAGTGCACATCGAACCCCTTCTATGGGGAAAACGCATGCACTCTGTAATGGCAGAACCTAGGATGGAAGAGCCATGCATACATTTAATATTATATAAGAAAGCACTAAGGGTGTGCTATAAAAGTGGCCCAGATACGACTTCTAGGGTTCAATGGACGCAAGACTCAGTGCCAGAGGAAGGAGCTGTGAAGGGCTATGCAAAGGAGTGGACATGTGAGCTGCAGCTGGAAGAAGGCTCAGCCCCTGAAGCTGTGATTTCCATGCTGAGCATAATGGATCAAAGCACAGGCACGTGGAAGTGCAGGGAGTTTGAGAGATGGTGGGAGTGAGACACTAGCATACACGGGAAGGAGGGGGATGTGGCACGGAGGAGTTGGGTGGGCAAGGCCATCAGCATGGACTCCAAATTTCCTATTGGGAACAGGAAGCCCTTGAGGAGCCTTCTAGGTGAGGAGCAGGTTGCATTCAGGGGAAGAGTCTGGTATGCGTGGAGCTGTAGGGCTGCTGGAACTGAGGCTAAGTGCCCAGACTCCTCCGGGTGGTCGTTGCGTGAGCTTTACCCGGTCAGGGGAGTTGGCTGGGGCACAGCTGGCTGGACAGAAGGATTTTGGCTGCTCTCCTCACTTGATCTAGGTGACCCACCTCCCCAAATAGCAGAGAAAATAGGACAGTGGGTCTCAGATCTTGTTGCCAAAGCTCGTGACTTAAAGTATCGTGCTCTTGAAAGCTTCCTCTTTTCCAGAAGTAATAGTTTGCATTTTTCTAAGCATTGTTTTCTGTTTCCTTCTTTTTTATTACTGGGCCTATAAAACATTGATTATTGTTGTTATTATTGTAATTCTTAAAATTACATTTTCTTTGAATCATAAATCAATAGATTCTCTTCCCTCAAGGCACTTCTATTTAAAGAGCCAGATCGATCTTCTCAGGATATGCCAACAATAAATCTTTAGGTCTTGTTTTTTTTCTGCTGAAGACTTTGGATCAGGATTATTATTATCAGTATTTATTATTTATTGAATTCTGTCAGTGGGCTCCACAGTATAAAAATATAGACGGATAAACACCATCATCAAATCTGTTTCCAAAAGGAACAGGTGTTTATCATGAAAGAAAGTGTTTAAATTACCAAAATAACAGCCATTAGTGGTTTCCATTTCCTGGAAAGTATTGTCTTTGTGGTCATTCAACTCCTGTGGCATTTCACGTGAGTGCGTAGCGGCAATCTCTCCTTCCTGGCTTGTTTCCAAGTTGGGAATTGCCTCCTGCTCTATGACAGTTTGCTACGACTTAATTGTAGTAGAGCAGGTTTGCTACCTTTGGACACTTCCCCTTCACTTACCTAGATCGCTTTTTAGGGACACACTTCTACTTATCGTTGGGCTTTCTCTTCTTGGCCAACTCAAAAGAAACCAACTCATTGAGGTGTTGGCCTCTGTGATCTCATTTGTAGTGTTTGAAAAGAGGTGAGGTGTTATCTTGGACACACGGAATTGGGTTTCTTCTCCTCTCCTCAGCTGAGAGTCAGACAGAGACAGTTGTCTATGATATGTAACTTGGAAGAATGCGTATGTCGCAGGGCCCTGCCCTGCCTGGCCTGTGTCTTGCCACCACCCCGAGGACCACCATCCATGAAAACACTCCCATTCATTTAGGCCCACATAAGCAATGGCCACGCATTCACAGACTCATGTTCCTCCCAACCTACTGTCAACGTTAGCAGAGAAGAAGCATGAAGCCACAGTTGTCAACCACTTTCTCCCATTCTCCCTTGGTAATTTGCTTAAACTCATTCCAAATGTTACTTTAGCTAGAGCTGAAAAAAAAGTAGAAGCAGCTGATGTAGTTGATTTGAGGTTACCAGACAATTGCAGCAAGCACAAAACTGTGATTTGTGTTGAGTTAAGCTTTTTGCAAGGTGTTCTTCCTTCTCATGCCGACTGACCGTCGCAAGGGTACTGTGGGGAAAGGAGAGTGTGAGGCATTTAGCAGCTCAAATGTATGGAAGAGAAAGCTGAGACTTACGTGACTTGCCCACAACTAAATAGCCAATGATGTTTCAGAAATTGAGTCCCTGCTCCCTTATAGAATGGACAGCTAGGGAGGACCAAGTGAGAGCCAAAGGACAGCTGGCCAGGATAGGGAGGATGAAGTGCAAGGAACCTTGTTCAGCACAGAGGCCAAGTGCCAGTGCGGGCGCAGGAACGGCAGAACGAATGGCTGCGGACCTCACCCCGGGCTCTGGGAGAAAGCAGTGGCCTGGGAATCCCCTGAGGGCAGAGGTGCTTAGCTTCCAGAACTAGGTAAAAGCCATCTCATGTACATATTATGACCGACATTAGGAAATGGACTCATCTGGAGACGGGCTATCAATCCGCAGAGAGCTTCTGTCCAAATTCAGAGACACACGCAAGGCTATCGAGACATTAGTGTTGTTGGCTCTGGCTTCAGAAGAGCAAAACCTTTTGGACCAGAGAGAAAATGATTCTGCTTCTTCATCTGCTTTTCTGAATGAGCAAAGCTAAGCACTTAAAATACAATCCCTCACAAAATCCTTATGTGCACTTTATTTTTTAAACCAATATTTAATGAACACTTACTATGTGCAACGATGTTTCATTATTCTTTTTTATTATGCCTACCATAAAAGAATATAGCTCCAAACTTGCCTCAGGACTAAACAACGGGCAGTTCTAATGGGTATGTTTAGTTGTAAGGTTTCTTATACTTCGGTTTAGAGACAAGTACCATTCACCAAATGTCTTTCCCATTAAAAAAAATGCCCAATATCTATACATGGGATTCAGTATGAAATGTACACTTGGAATCTCAGTGGGAATCTATGAGATTGCAGGAGACAAGCAGACAGACAGACAGATAGTACGTATGTATGTATAGTATCAATAAAATATGTTAATTATGAAATACTCAAGGGCTGCTCAGATAGCTCAGTGGATTAAAGCTCTTGCAAGCAGATGCAGGGGCCTGGGGTTCAATCCTCGGACCTGCTGTGCCAGCCCCATGCCCAGGGCGTGCTGAGATGGCAATTGAGACTGGCGCGGTAGCACGCGCCTGCAATCCCAGCTCTTGGGAGGCTGTAAACAGGTGGGTCACTATGAGCCGGATCTGGTAGTGAGACCCTAAACACCCTGTAGACCCTTCCTTAAAAATACAAAAACAAACAAAAAACGCAATGAAATACTCTTCTGCCATAAGAAACAAAATATTGATATGTAGTACAACATAGCACACTTTGAAAATGCTACACTAACTGACAAAAGCTTATTACAAAGATGTATATTGTATGATTGCACATGCACATTGGTTAAGGCTTTATGAGAAATAACCAACAGGGTTCCACTGTCCAAGGGGACCAATTACATTCGCTTTCTGGATGGTCCCACAGTGGCCGTCTGTCCTCTCAGGCCCCAGAGAACCCAGGAGTTGCTCAGTTGAAGAGGCTGGAAGCCCTGGCATGAGAAGACCAAGAACGCAGTGCCAGACCAGGGCTGGAGACTTGGCATCTGCCCAGAGAGTTGCTGGTGCGAGTTGGCAGCAGACAGCTACAGAAGCTGGAGTCTGATGTCTGCACGTGACGGTCCAGGCAAAGGTGCCCGGCACAAGCTGCACGCCCCTTGCAGCCAGGCCCATTGCACTTGCGGTGCCAAGTCTTGGCCCGTGTCCCCCTTCCAGGTGCTGGCTTGCATGCCCATCATCTCCAAAAACACACCCAGAATTTGCTAATCTGCTGGGCATCTCTCAAGTCAATAATATGGCGAGTTAACAGAAGGTGAACTGCCACAATTTAACTTATAAAGTGTAGGAGAGGAAGATAAAGAGGAAATGAAGATATATCAGTGGTTACTAAGTCTGGGAAGATGGGAAGATTGGGCAGTGCTGCTATTAAATGTTGGAGGATTTCTTTGGCAGGGGTTCATGAAAGTGTTCTAAAATTGGTTATGGGGCCAGCTGTACAACACAGACAAAATGGTAAAATTCATGGGACTGAATAATTGGCTACTTCAGGTAAGCAATTTGTATGTATATGAATTATATTTTAATGAAAGTGACCCATAAAAAAAAGAAAGAAAAGAAAAGAAGAAAGGGAGGGAAGGAAAGAAACCAGCAATTCATGGCACTAATCATAGTGAAATCACTGGGCCCTGCTGATGCGGGATTCCCTTCTCCCTCGTCTTTCCATCCTTTAGAATGGCTCTGGAAAAGGCAGCAATTATGTCTGCAGCTCACTGCCTTGCATGATGGAAGCAGGTTTAGGGGCAGCTTTTTCATCTTTTGTTTCCACTGGGAAATTTCAGATGTGGGAATTGATGATAGCTCAGAGCAAATTCCCAGCTGGTCCCAACATGTTTGGATTCTGGCTTTCAGGGCTGGCATACATCAGGAGCATTTGTGTCTCTGGCTGTCGGTATGGTTGCATCTTTATCGATCCCACCTGCCTGTGACCAAAGGGAGCTACATGGAAATGATGAAGCCCTTTGGAAGAAAATTTAGAGTCTGATGCAAACATAACCAGGTCCCGCTGGGGAAGGATGAAGCATTTGTGTGGAGACTGTTCAATTCACGGCAGCAGCACTTGATGTTCTCTCTGTTCATTTAGAGAGTACTCTATTGCCCTCGCTGTCAGTAGTCTCCAGGGACAAATAGGGCGGAGCCACGGCCTCCTGTTGCCCAATTATATGGACAATGGCTTCTCCTGGGAATTGGTTATGAAGTGATCAGAGGCTCACCTGGCAAATGTCCTCTAACTTATAACTGTCTGGACAAATTGCTAAAGCACATATATGATAAAATAGCCAACAAGTAAAATGGTTGAAGAAGAGAGGTAAAGAATTTTGAAATGTAGAATTATAACCTACAGGTAGACCAGATAGCCAAAGGGCCAGTCTCTTCTGGAGGACTCTAGTTTATAAAGAGGAAAAGAGAGATGAGCTTACTTTTCAGTATTCAATAATAATGAATCTTGCATTTATTGGTCAGGTTAGTTTGAGATAATATCCTGTATTCAATATTTTCTGATCGAAAGTCCATCTTTCAGGTAAGAGATAAGGTGTGAAGGATGCACACAGAGAGGGACATTAGATTCTGTAGGTACCAGTGTCTCTGTAATCTTTCTTGGTCTTAAATTTTTGTATCTACTAAAAAATGATCTATTAGGCTAGATAAGGTTTTATTCTCGACAGTGGTGGGAATCACATTCATATAACTTACATCTATAGTTCTTAATGTGTATGTCTATGAAAATCACAGGATTTTATTTCTTTATCTATGTCTGATTCACTAATTTACTCATAAATACATATGAAGCATTTATAGTATGTTGATCAAAGGGCCAGGAACTGAGAGTGTTATAAAACTCCCTCCTCTCATGGAGCTTCCCTTCCCCTCATGGAATGGATATTAAAAAGTAAGCAAGTAAACAAACTTATAAACTATTTATAAAGTCTGATGGTTATCCAAGAAGAAGCAGACAGGGCAATCAGACAGAGTGGAACTGGGTGCACAGAACAGTTTGCCTTGAGATGAGCAGCTGAGGAAAGACTTCACTGGAGAGGAGACGGCTGGCCACTCACAGCTTTGAGGGAAGTGAAGGATGTGGCAAAGGCAAGCTCACGTGTCCCGTGGGAGAACAGAGCTCCACAGATCAGCAAGAAGGCCATGGCGAGGGCCGAGTAGCCAAGCTGAGAAGAACAAGATGAAGCTGGGGTGGAGGGCAGTGGAGTGATTATGGAAGCCCTGGAGGTCATGGTGCACAGGCTGACCTTGATCCGGAAGAGAAATTGCACTGGCTTCTGTCTGGTTCTTCTGTGGGGGCAGAAGGACCGGTCTGGAGGCCACGCCATGAGGTATGAGCGAAATGCGAGGATGAATGCTGCTGGGGGTGGGGGCCACGGTGGAGAGAAAGAAGCAGGGGAAGTTCATACTGAAAGGGTAAGAAGCAAGACATGGTGATGGCAGGGAAGTTAGAGGTAAGGGAGGGAGAAGGAACGCACACAAGCCACTGATGGGGATACCACGTGGAGGGCAGCACCACTGACTGCGGAGGGAAAACTGGGAGGAACAGGTATTCCAACTGTGCCTTTGGGGGATACGGAGGAGAGGGGACAAACATCAGGAGTGGTTTTAGATGTGCTAAGCTAGGGCCAGGATGCCTCTAAAATATCAGCGCAGGAATTGTCCTCCGACTCAGTGGTAGAGCACTTACCTGGCATGCACATGCCTCAGGTTCAGCTCCCAACACAGCCAAGTCAGTCAGTCAGTCAGTCAGTCAGTCAGTCAGTCAGTCAGTCAGTCAGTCAGTCAATCAATCCATCAATCCATTCAGCAAGTAAGCACGTGGCAGCTGCATGTACAACTCCAGTGCCAAATCTGCTTCTTGCAGATCTTCTTTGCTGTGGTTCAAGTGCAGAAATCAGGCCTGGCCAATGAGAGGTGGAAGGATATATACTCAGGGTAAGTGCACCAATTGTCTGATATCTAGATGCAGCAGAACCTCATTAGTGGAGATAATTTATAAATCTTTCCTCCATAATTTTGGGGAAGATAAAGTATCTTTTGTTAGAAATGACACAACAGAAAGATTCCCCAACCATAATAATTGCTTTGCAATCATTAGTTTTATTGCCCAAAGACTGAGTTTTCAGCACTTCATAAGTGTTTTTGCACAAACACATTTGAAAACAACATTGTTTCAGTTCCATGTGTCCATAACATTTAATTTCACCTTACACCTAGATACAGTGTCAAACTTTTTTGTTTAATTAAATTTCATATTTTCTGTGGAAAAAAATATAGACTTCACCCTTATTTTTCTTCCTTTATGAATTAACCTCAGGCAAAAAAGATAGCCAGAGGTTGACAATAGGTAGCGAAGCTGGATCAGTCTCTCCACTGCTGCGCGGGAGAAAGCTCAAGTAGATAATGCACTGACTCTGTGTGGAGCAAGAGCTTTCAGAGCGAGAGCCAGTGTTAGGCAAGGAGCGAAAGCAAACACTCACTGAAGTAGCCTCTCTCTTTGCTTCCAGAGGTAGACTGGAGCGGCACACCCTTCTGCTTGTGACAGCTACCTCATGGGACCTCTGAAAGTCTAGTGATCATTACGGGGACAGTTTTCTAGGCAGATAAATCTGTGCTTTGCTGTGCACTTAACCTGGCCAGAAATAAACCTATTTGTTGACAGATGTCATGTCCTCTTGAGAGCAGAAGAGTAGTAAGATCTACAAGTCAGAAGCTCAGTGAAGTATTTTCAGACCTTCTGCTGGGACAGAAGGCCCTGAAAGCTGCTTTCTGTTGTCACCCAGAGCTGATTCTGCGCTCGGGCCACACTGTGCACCAGGAGCAAAACAACTTGGAAATGCGTCCTGACTCTACCATGTGTCAACTGTGTGGTCTGGGACGGCTTATCTTGCCTTCTGATCTTAAGTTTCCCACTTTATAAGTCAGGAGGAAAATATAAGAACCAACGACAGTGCCAACTGTGCAACTTACTTCTTAGGGACATTACAAAGATGCAATGAAATGAAGGCTGCGATCACCCTTAAGAGTAAGTGTGTGATGTGACACTTAACCCAGGAAGGAGACCTTCTTTCATATTTCCTAAATGAGTGGCTTTGGGAGAGAGCTTAGAGTCCTTGCTTCTTTGGACTTTGATTACTGCTCTAGGCATCTTCCTGAGCTGCTCTCCCAGTGGAATTGGGAGGTGGAGTGGAGGAGATGGAATCTGAGTAGGGATCAGGTAAAAGCTGGGGTGCCCATGCGGAAGTAGGGGAGCAGGTGTCTGAGGCTGGGGCAGGCAGCAAGACGGTCTGGCACCCACTGCTCGCACTTCATCAGAGCTCCCTAGGCTGGACACACCCAGTGCAGGTTGGCTGGACAGCGTGGTCAGCTCTGCCCAGGAGATTCTTGTAGAATATGGAGAGGAAGCCTGTGGCCCCCAGGGTGGGAAGATGCAGGGAGATGTCATAAGTGAGACCCTGGAATCTGTGCTTTCCATGCAGGCCAGAGCCGGGAATCTGGGCCCAGGCCCACCTCCATCGCCACCAAGCTGCTTCCTGTCACGGCAGTGCTGTCCTAGCAGGGCTCCCTGACTCCGCTCTGCTTCTCTGCAATCCACTCTCCAGACAGCATCCTATAACACCGCTATTAGGACATGCCACTCTTCTGCTCTGCATTCTGCCATGGCTTTGTAGCTCATTTAGAGCCACTAGGCCACATTCGTGAGTGGCCCACCGCCACCGCCACTTCCTGTCTGAGTTCCACTGATTCCTATTTGACCTACAGCTTTGTTCCAGCCACACCGAGTGCCTTGCTTGTGTGTGGACGCCATAGGCATACACTGGGCTCAGCATGTTCCCTATGGCTCTTCTAGAAGGTTCACATATTTGTGTAGCCAATTGCCTCATTTACTTCTGACTTTGCTTAACTTCCACTTCAATCAACTCTGCTCTGAAACATAACATTTAAAATTGCTGTGCCCTCCAATCCTAGTCCACTTAATTGACTGCTTAAAATTTTTCTCTCCTGCCTTTAATACCACCTATGCAGCTGTCTTACTTATCATATTATTGATTACTGTTTACCTGAACCTTCCAGAATGGGACATATGAGTGCAGAATCTATACCTGTTTTGTTCATGAGCTTCCCGGGCATCTAGAACAACTCTTCAAAAATGTCTGTTGCATGACTGAGAACAGAGATCACAAAACACAGCGAGAAAGAATAGCAAGGAGGGTCCTGGAGGCCAAGTGCTGCTCCTCCATCCTTCTTCTCTCAACCGCCATCCCCCCGAGTTCCTCTGCTTCCTTCCCAGCTCCTGTCTTATCTTTCCTGCATCCCTCTATGTCTCATCTGACGTGAGCAGGCATTTCAAAGATGGCCTAACTGAGTGGGTGTGAACTTAAGTAATTCATCACCATTGGGTCCTAAAAGTGATATTCATAAATCAACAGGCAAGGGCTGGCCAAATAGCTCAGTGGATTAAAGCACCTGGAAGCAGGTGCAGGGGCCTGGGGTTCAATCCCGGGGCATGCTGAGATGGCAATTGAAACTGAGCGTGGTGGCTCACACCTATAATCCCAGCTCTTGGGAGGCTGTAAACAGGCAGATCACTACTAATTCGATCTAGTGGTGAGACCCTGAACACCCTGCAGACCCTTCCTTAAAATACAAAAATCAATCAATCAATTAACAGGCAGATGGATTACAGACTCTTAAAATGTAGACTATGAAGACCAACAGTAGCTATTGTGTTTGTTGTATGCAGCTTTCGTACCACTTCTCTTGTGGAACTGAACTCATAGCTTTATCCTTCGGCTCTATACTCAGAGGAAACACGCCCTGTTCCCTTCAGAGTAGGACCCCTTAGTGAAGCAATGAAATGTGCTGAAAGCCAAATGTGATGAGGGAGCTAAATGCTCAAGTCAGTCGATGTCTCTTTGGACCTGAACAAAGGCCTGAAGCTCCATCTGCAGGTCCAGGCCTAACGCGTGCTACACTCCACGGCTGGCAACAGCTGCCCGCGGCGACGGCGAGGCCATCACAGCTTCACAGTGACTGCTTTGAAAAACAGTATCATGCACATGATCTGGGGACTTGATGTTAAAAAATCATTTTGTATTAGCACACCTTATGTGTCTCATAGAATTCACAAGCCTATGGAAAGCAGAAAAGAAACTCCTAGAGAAATTAAAAATAGCGCTGCCATATGATCCAGCAAAGTTGCTTCTGGGTATAAATCCAGAGCAGACGAAGCCACCACCTGGTGATGACATGTGCCTTCCATGTTCGCCGCAGTGTTCTTCATGACAGTGAGGATGTGGATGTCACCTAGGTGCCTGTCAAAGCACAAGTGGATGAAGAGACCGTGATATACACAAATGCATACATAATATTCACTAGTGTAATAATTATTGTTATATTATCCAGCCTGATAAAAAAGGAGGGGCCAGGGAGATAGCTCCATGGTCTAAGCACCTTCCTGGCAAATGCAAGGACCTGGGTTTGATCCCTGGTACCACGTGCTGTGCTGGCCCTGCCCCAGGCACGCTGAGCTGGCCTCTGAAACCAGGCGTGGTGGCGCACGCCTGTAATCCCAGAGCTAGGGAGACTGAGACAAGAGGGTCACTATGAGTCTGAGCTGTATAGTGAGACCCTGTACCAAATATATAATCTTTTTTGAAAAGGAGACAGTGTCATTTACTACAACATAGGTACATGTTATTATGCTAGGTGCAGTAAGCTTGACACAGAAAGAAAAATATTTTAAGATGTCACATTTATGTGATATCTTTAAAAAAAAAAGGCCAAATGTCTGAGAGCATAGAATAGGGCCTGAGTGGGGAGAGATGCAGAGATGTAGGTCAGATGGTACAAGGTGTCAGGCATCCAGTACGGAGGCTGCACAAGTCCGAAGGGTCCAGGTGCAATGTGAGGGCTGCAGTTAAGTCAGGTGTTGGCGTTCAGAATTTTTACTACAGGAGATTAGAGCCACGGGGCTGAAGGAATAGGTGAGCATATGACACAAGGGCTGTGTTCCTCTGTTCCATGGCGGCAGCTGTGTTTCTATCCCTGTGTCTTATGACATGTTGTTGTACACCTTAAATATATACAGCAAGATTTGGTTGTTAAATGGATGTACAAGCCACTGGTGGTAAATTTCTGCATCAGTAGAATGGCTGTAAACCCTTACTTTTCGGGCACCCTACCAGAAAAATGGGAATAGGAAGAAAGTCAGATCCACCAGCAAACGCACCCTTCAGTCATGCGCGGTTGCCTTCCTTTATAAAACAGTCCTCAGGGCCAGGGAGCCAGGACACGCTGGGTCTTCCTCCTCCCATTCGCGCACTCCCCACCTCTCCTGCCTCTCCCCTTCTCGTAACTTCTCCGGTGCTCAGGCTTCTGGCTTGATTCTGTGTGCGACTGTCACCTAGCCCTCTGCCCCCACACCTGCTAACTGATCTGTTTTGGGCTCTGTGTGCAGCCGTCCCCTTCCCAGGCACGGGGGCCCGCACACTGCAGCCCTCTCAGATGCCCTGCTGCCACAGTGAAATCAAGTCAGAAAGCTGTATTAATAGCCACTTACCGTGGCTATTCCTCACATTTAGGGCAGCTATTAGGGTGCTGATGGTTGGTAATAAAAGATCTTTTAGTGTGGGAAATCAAATAATCTACAAACACAAACGGGCCTGGACAATGATTATGCTAATGTAATTGGGAATGAACTCTGATTATGAGTGTCAGTTCTTGCCTTTCTTAAGGTATTTCAGGACTAATCTAGTGATTGACAGACTGACATTCACTCTTTGCAAAGTGTGGAGTTTATCATTAATATGCTGCAATTCTTAGATTTGGTTTCTCAGTGCTCAGTGATTTTTTTGAGTTTTAAAGCTGTGTAGAAATTCCAAAAAATTTCTGCAATGAACTATGACAGAATCAAGACTGAAAGAAAAATCCAGACAGTCATGAAAACAAAATTTCCCCATGGCAATGAGTGGCCCTCACTCGGGCTCACACTTCCCAGGGGGAAGGAAAGAAACCCTATTTAGGAAGGAAACACTGAGGACCAGCGAAGGAATGTCCTGCGGGAAATAATTCTCCACTTGTCATGGCAATAATTTACCTGCCTAGGAAAAGGTTTCCATTTATCCCGGAGAATGTCACTACCCTATGCTAAAGAACATGTGGTTAAAAACAGATTTGCTGAATGTAATAACTGCTATCAAAGACTTTGGTGAATGGTGGCCATTTGTTAAGAGAAAGCTAATGCCCCACTGAACCTGAGTGGGGCGTCCTGTGTTCATGACCTTCCTAGACAGTTAATGTAACAGGCCTGTGTCTGCAGATCTGCCAATAGCGATCTCTACGTGCACGTAAGTGACACCCAGCAGCATGCAGTTCTACGAGACAGATGCTCCTGGTGTGCCTCATCTTCTTCTTCGGCCTTCAGAGTGGTTTATCTTCTTTGCCTTTCGTGGAAAAACCTCTCCTCAGCTGGTCATGTCTTCTTCACAGCCTCCTTATCCTTCCAGCCTGAGAGCTCAGGCCACGTGGCTCAGGAAGCCCCCAGCCCTACGAAGTCAACTCCTCTTGCTCGGATCTAGCACAGCATCTTTTTATTTCCTCTGCTAAGACAGTCCGCACTGTGTCTCTCCACCTCGAGCATATTCATCACCATAGCAACCCAAACACCTAGTGATGCCTTATTACAACGTGGGGATCCAGGACTGAGGAAATTGGCACACAGACAAGAGGATAGATCTTAGACTCTGGAAGTTCATTGTTCTTGACCTAAACCACCTGTCCTTTTAACCAGCTGGCCTCTGCTCCCAAGCCTGGGTCATCTTCTGAACCCCACATTTCTATTTCTTGAGTCTCAAATCAACGCTGCTTAGATGATCAACCCCACCTAACTCCACTTATTCTGCCAAAGCTGAAGATGGAGCTGTACTACACTAAAAGCTTATGCTCTGATGAGATCTAGCTGCAGCGTGGGTGGGTGTAGACTCGGGCACAGCTGACAACCAAGGTGTTTGTGTGGAGTGTGAACATGCTGGAGGTGTTCGGAAGCTCTGAGAGCCCCCTATGGTTCTGTTATTTTTAGGGCGTGAGTTTCTACCAAGGTCATAAACTGAATGGATCCTTTTGGCACTGGATCCCCCTAGCTTTTAATTCTACTTATGTATTCTGAATGCTTGGCTAATATCTACAAAATAGTTTGAGTACCTCAAAGGCAAATACTTCCAATGCTTTATGTCTCTTAATATAACTGATCTCACATATAATACAATCTCAAGAATCTGAGTAGAGTTTTGTCTGTGTAGTATATCTTTAATAAATGAGTAAAAAAGCAGGTTGTGAAGAGATTTTTATGTGTATAGAACTTACCTCATAGTAGTTAGAACAAAACATTCTATAGTCACGAGATAGTAACTCAGCAGTCACACTTGTCTTATTTCACTACTTGGAAGTCTGCCACCAACCAGAATGCTTTCAGAAATTCTAGAGGTTTAGAGATTCTCAATTGTGGAGTGAAAGTTGTTTTAGTCAGTCAGATGTAACTTTGCAGAATGAATTTGGATTTAGGACACAGTTTGAGATTCGGAGTTTTTCTTTCACTCTGCCTTATCCAGCAGAATTGTGCAGGCTGTGTGTGTTGTATTTACTTTTGGTGGAATCCAAAAACATTTAGCTCAAAACAGATTTTATTTTTTCTTTTTGAGTTTTTCAACAACCTGGATTTCCCATAATACTGGGATTCATAAGATGTTCTTTTCCAAGGATACGCACAGTCAGAGATTTGGAGCCGCAGGAAATTACGTTAGTGGATTTCACTTTGAGCTAGAGGTGGTCCCTGTTTGTGTCTCCCGGACCCCTCACACTGACATCAGCACGGCATCACTTTCCCTGACGTCCTCGAGTCTTCTTATGGCTACATATGCGCTCGAAGTGCAGATTAGCCAGGGGAGTGGGTGGTCGGCTCTCTCTGGGTGCTTCTGGAGGAAGCTTTCTTCAAAGAATGGCTGCCTGTGACCATCCTCCAGTTCCACCACCTTCGGCTTCTTTTGCTTCAGCACCACCAAGTTTCCTTCGCTTCCTGCAACACAGAGCTGTATCCACCTGCGTTTATACTCCTCCCACCAGGACTTGATTTGGGGCCCTACTTTGTCTTCCTTACCCTTTGGCATCCTGGCACTGCCTTCCTACCTTTCTTCAGGTGGCACTGATGTGCTTGGCAGCCCTGGGAAATTCTGGGCTCCTGAAATTCTCCTGGAGGTCTACAGTATCCCTGTCAGAGGACAGGGAAGTGGTGCTCTCCTAAGTTGTGTGTCAGCTGGCTGCCTTCTTTAGCAAGAGAATTGCGTCTTCGTTTCTTCCCTGCTGTTATCCTTGGAGGGGATGACTGGCGGTGGCCGGCTGCAGTGTTAGCCTTGAGTTGGCATTAATAAGAAAGAATAAGAGATCTGTTCAGCTTAGATAAACACACAAATTGCATTGCTGTGTCTCCTCTTTATGTTTTAAAAAAGGCTAAAGCATTTTCCTAGCACCAAAATAATAGCAAACCAATGGAATGGCTAATCTTTTGGTACCGCTTCAGCGTGCATTTCAGCTCCCGGAGATGAGCCATCCCTCAGCAGGTTAGCACCTTGCAAAGGAAGCTTCCCTTTTCCTGCAATCCGGCTTTTCCTCTGTGACACCATGAAGATGTGTCATTGGCTAAGGGTAGTAGAATTGCTTGGCTCTTGGAGCGGCATCGCATGCTGTCGTGCAGCCCTCTAAGGCAGTAAACACCTAAAGGAGAAAAGCAACACTGTAAGTGCCCTTTTCAAATAGGGCGTCCACTTGTCTTATGTCGCGGCTCTGCTTCAGTGTGGAGGGTGGGCTGGGAGAGAAGTGGGGCTGTGGAGAGGACTGCTGTAAGAGGCAGCACCGGGCCAGCCGTGAAGGGCAGGCTCGGCATCAGGCTGCCTTCCAGACACTCCGCTGGGGGTCGGCAGCAGGCCATTGCCCTCTGAAGATGGACCTTTGAGAAGGCGCCGGTACAAAGAGCGTGAAACATGTTGAATTGATGTCAATCCTCCATACATGTGAGCACATGGGCTAGTAATTTGTGTGACGGCAGCCTTTTGCCAGTTGTATCTTCTCGCTAAGACTCGGGGTACGCCGACCACTCTGAGAGGGCTTTGTGTGCTGCTTTGGGGGTGAACCTGCCGTGCAGGCAGAGGCGTGCTTGAGACAGAGGAAAGGAGCCTTGTCCAAGTTCAGTTTCAGAAACAAATGAACATTTGCCCTGCAGAACCATGTGCTGTAATTGAGGGAGAGAGTTTCTATCTCTCAGCTCATATTTTTTATTTTTATTTATTTATGGAACCCGGGATTGAACTCAGGCCCTTGCGCTTGCCAGGCAAGCGCTTATTCTACTGTCGGCTCATATTTTTTAATCCTTTACCATTTGGAGTTAATTGTAGATTCACTTGTGGTTTTAATCTATCCTAGTAGTATTTTCTCAAATGGTAGCATGCTGTAGAAAATTGGTACTTTATCACAAGCAGAATATCGATGTTCCTAACACACACTCTTCTTACTCAAATTCCCCAGTTTTCTTGAGTCTGTGGCTCACATATTTAGCTCTGTTCATTTTTATCCCATGCGGATTCCTGCTCCTCACACCACAAGGACACTTGCGCTGCTGTTTTGTCATCCATTCCCTTCTCCTACTCCCAGTCCCTTTCCTGCTCCTAGTACCTGTCTCAGTAACCTGACCATTCTGAGAATGTCACATGATGAAGTCACTTAGCTTGCAAACTTTTGGCCTTGGATGTTTCCATAGAATCATTTCTCTGGGATCATCTTGCTTTCTTCCCTGAGCACCTCATAATTCAGTTGTTTCTATGGCCATTTCCAAGAAGAATTCTAAGGTGCGGCTGTATCACCATTTGTCTTCAAACACTCACCCATCGAAGGGTGTCTAGGTCGTCTCTGGTTAACCTTTTTGTTGTTCTTGTGAATGAAGCTGCATGTAGCATTGTCTCTACAGGTCTGAAGTCTTGCTTTCCCTTCCGCTCTCTTGCGTCTCTCAACGCTGCCTGCCTCCAAGTTCTGAGAACAGACCTCTTCCCTGCCTCTGTGTAGGAGTGCAGCAGACTCCACAGCTTTTTCTACTAGTGGAAACGAGCGACTTTGTGCTGATTTCTAAGCTGGGAAAACAAAGGCAGGAAGTCAGTCAAGTCTCCTGACTTTGTGTCCCCTCTTCGAACCTGAGCTTCATCTCTCTCTGCAGAACTGTGGCCCCCTCATGTCCTGTTCTTCTTGAATTGAAGGGCACCGGCTCTGGAACTAACAGAGCGGATGTGCTTATGTCCTTGAGTGACCTTGAACTTCTTGTTGACAGGAAGTGAGGACAGTGCCTGATCGCTGGTGACCAGCTGCTGGGGCTGTGGGCTGGCCTCTGCCCCCACGTGACAGCAGCTGCAAGGGTCTCATTCCCACCAGCCCAGGAGCACCCTCACTCACTGGTGGATGACAGCTCAGTGACCAGGCGGGTCTGGAGGTACAGGGCCCTGATGCCCTGGTTTATTTGATCCCTGTAGGCTGAGACAGTGGTGGGAAGTTTGTGAATTATGTTTGAAGAGCTGAGCTTTGTAGAGTTCTGCAGTGGACGGGCTTAGGACTCATTGCTGTCACCCTTCTTCTAGCCCCGTCCTACTGCTAGTGCCTTTCTCAGTAGAGTCCTCTGGGTGCCACCTTCGCACGTGTAGTGGCTTAAAGCAAATGTGCTCTCGTCCGGGGCTCCATCACCTGCATGCACCCCACCTTTCTGCTTCACCTTTCCTTCTTCTCAGTGCCCTGCCTACCCCACTGCAGCCATGGAACACCTTGTTCTCCTGCCTCAAAACGTCTCATGCTTGCTGGGCACATCTTACCTCCCGCTGCTCTTTACAATGCTTTTCTTCTCTCTAAGATGCTCTTTTTCTCTGTGCTTCTTAGCACATCTCTTGGTCACCTTTAAGGCAGAGTACTAACATCCTGTTTGCTTATTTGTCTAGTGTATTAATCTATCTGTTGCCATAGCAACACACGCTAGGCAACCCCCAATGCCCTAGTTACCTTGCACCGAGCACTAGATCTTGTGGGTTCCATCTTCTGAGCTGTAGCTGCACTTGGGGATGCAGCTTCCAGCACGCAAACTCTGGGGGACTCACCCCAACCACATGCGATCATGGCACCTGGGCAGAGTTAGACCTGCGGTCCACGTGCTGTGCTTCGCCATATAGTATGCCAGCTGGTGGCGGCCTCTCCTCGCAGGTTTAAATTCCCATGAATTCCGAGCTCCTTGATAAATAGCACTTCAGTCTTCTTAGCCTGTTCTCTGCCACAACCCCACCCAATGCACGCCTGCTGGGTGAGGGATGGAGAAGGAGGAGCATCCAGGGGGCCTCTGCGCCTGGGCGTAGGGAAAGCAGCGGGGCTACCCACGCTCCTGCTCTCGGGCTTGGGCATTCTCCTCTGCACACATTTCCTGTGTTCTCCAGGGAGAGCAGGCTTTGTCCCACTGCACAGGGCTCCACTTAGCAGGCGCACTGTCCTCCAGCATGCTCGTCAGCCCCTGGAGAGATGCCACCCTCGCTGTCAGTATTATCAGTCTTTCTGACCCCAGGAACACCCTGATCATGAGTCACTCTACTTTTCCTTCATTAGCTAGTTAATGACTCCTTATTTATTGATTGATTCCTCTCAACCTCATATTTGTGTCTTATGTGTGTCTGTATTTTCCAAACATTTTACCAACACAAGGCCACATGGGCAAAAAAGAAATCTCCAGGACATCTTAAGAGGGTCCTCGGAGAGATCTTACATCTGGTGGCCATCGGAGTAGCCAATGAAAAGGGCCTGGCCTGCAGGAGAAGACCAAGAGGTAGACTGGGCAGCCCTGTACAAACACACTTTTGCTTACCTTAGAAGAATTAAATCAGCCGCCACCACCCCACCTCAGCAGTAGGGATAAGCAATAGAAAAATTAAATTTTTCTTGGGGCTGGTGAGATAACTCAGTGGGCAAAAGTGCCTGCTTAGGCAAGCTTAGGCAAGCTCCAGGACTGTGGTTCAATCCCTGCACCACATGCTATGCCAGCCCTGTGCTCTGAGCATGATCCTGGGCATTCAAATGAGCAAGACATATATGAAGAGGCCAGAGTCCAGGCATGGTGGCACATGTCCTTAATCCCAGCACTGGGGAGGCTGAAGGCAGGAGGACGCCTATGAGTATGAGTTGCATAGTGGGACCCTATAACAACCAAATCCATTAAAATAAATAAATATGAAGTGGGTAACATTATTTTTCTTATTTTTTTCTTAAAACATGGGCTTACTGTGTATGTGTTTATGTAATTCCTACATGCTTAGGTTGCTTGTCTCAAGATCAGAGAAATAATTGTCTCAATTAGGCCCATTAAACTCCCCCAAGTTATTAATTAAGGTCTCTTTGGAAGAATGCACCTCTTTCGAACATTCTACTTGAAGCGTCTCTCCCCTGCCCCCCTCTGAAAGTCTTGGCCCCTTCACATCAGTCCTGCTCTTCTGAATACCCGGGATCGTGCTCAGAGCATGCCCTGTCCTGTGCTTATGCGGCATGATTTTTGCCTCCTTTCCAAGATTTTATTTCTTTTGATCTTTTTCATTGCTTTCAGGTTAAAATGTTTGTCAACTACCCTACAGGCCTTTGGGAGGCAGCACACGGCTTCTCCTTCCGTGCTTTGCCCCTAGAGGTACACAAGTTGGGCAGATAGCTGGGTGCTGACCTGTCCCGGCTGCTGGTTGCAGAGGCCCCTGTGGGAAGGGCGTGACCAGGGACCTCGCTGGCTGTCTGCGTGCAGCACAGGCTGGAGCTGTGCTAACTCTTGCACAGCCACATGCTGCAGACCAGGGCCAACCCTGTCCGCCCTTCCCTGAGCAACGGCTGCGAAGCTGCATCTCCGAAGAGCACTGCCTCACAACTGTCCGGAGAAGCCCGACAGTGAGGCCCGTTTTGTGTCTGAGGTCAACGAGGCCCAGGGATATTGTACAGCCTTCGCGTGTCGTGTCGGCAGCCTATTTGTGATTCTAAGGCCTTTTGGCTTTAAAGTGCTAATGAATGTGTTTCTCAGCTGTCTTCCATCCTTGGAGATGAATACCGATTGCCTAATCAAAATAGACCCTGGAATCTAGGTGTGGGCAAAGCCACGTGAGGCTGCTTTGTGCTTCGGCCACACCTCCTGCCAGTCCTCATTCACACAGCGTGGCCGACAGCAACATCTGCGAATGCCCAGGTGTGCCCACACACCAACTTCCCTTCCTCCTTTTCTTCCAAGTAAATCAAAGTCCGTGGGCGCTGGCTCAGAATGTTTAATTCGATGCCCTGATAGTAATTTTTGGAGCCATTTCGATGAGCGAGTGGAACTGATCCTAGAATAACAGTCCTCGTTTGCTACAGCAGCTGAAAAACTGCAGCCATTAGTGCAGACCCTCCCTGCCGCGATGCTGACGGGTACTTCTGAGTGCGCCCTCTCTGGAGACAGCCGGTCCTGAGCAGGGTGGAGGGAAAAGCGATGCTGCAGCCACATTTTCTTTGCTCATCCACTAATTGGATTCTGGAGTTCTCTGTGGGACAGCCGGGCTCTGTGCAGTCCTTTCCATCCCGGGGAGCGGGAGTTTGATTTGTTTATTTATTTTCTCATTCATTCCAGTGGGGTTAGCTAAGTTGAATAAAGTTCAAGCTACCTGTCCAAAACCACAAATTAGCATTAGGGATTCAAGATTACTGATTTCCTCAGGGTTCTGTCAGAATTTACAGCCGTCTGCACTTCCCTCCTTTGAATTACAGAATCTTAAAAGGGCTTCAAAGTCGCCCAGCCCTGCTCCCCACCATTAGGCAAGCATCGAGCCCTGCCAGGACCACAGGCTCTCGGCAGGCGCACAGCGCCGCGGTCGGGGGCCCGAATATTTAGGAAAATATTCATGAGGGAGGAAACTTGATTTTTACAAGCCCATCACGTATGTAGGTTCTGGTGATGCCTCGCATTTGGAATCCCACCCTGACTTGCGGTGTGACAGGCTTGCTGGAGGACGGTGCAAGAGACCCTGCTCCCGAGACGTTGCTGCCTGCGCGAGGACTGCGCACAGGCCTCGCTGGGGGTGGGGGGCGGGGCGGGAAGGGGTAGGAGGCGTGGCG
>NW_004524758.1:2729663-2739662 GCF_000260255.1 Octodon degus | reverse complement strand
GGCGTGGCGTGGCGGGGCGGGGCGACGCAGTGCCGCTCAAAGGTGGCCAAGCAGGGAGACAGCTGGGGATCGCCGGTAAATGTGGCATTTTGTTTTCCACCCCAATAGAGATTACGTGGTTACTGCTGCCGACCTCTCTAGTGCTGTTTGGAAATTCTTACATGGAAGTGGTGCCACAAACGCAGAAAGTGTGAAAATGAAGCCCTGGCGTCTCTCTGCTCGAGCCTTGTGACCCACGCCACTTTCTCTGCGCCGCTTGCCCATGCCGGGCTAGAACTTGACTTTCTTCACAGTCCACCCAAGCGCTTGTTTTTAGTGGCGCCGCAACACATGCATACAGCTCAGTGCTTACCCGCCGGGAGGGACACAGAATCATGTGGAGATCCACGCTCAGGAGCAGACGGGGGCTGTGACTCGTAGAAACACAGCTGAACAGTGGCCCGGCAGAGTTACATGCGCATTAGAGTTCCCAGACTCGGCCGCCGCACAGCCAGGGCTGGGAAAGACCGCCTTCCCATAATCCCTGGCTGGTAGCTCAACTCTTCTGGGTTAACTAAGTTTTTTTTTTTTTTTAACCTGAGATATTACTTTTCATAAAATTGAGTCCTCGCCTCTCAGTATATAAGTCACATCCACTGCGCGTTCTCAGGGCGCAGCCCTGAAGGAAGGCAGGGTTGGGGCCCTGGAGCACACCCGCCTGCACGGCGCGTCCTGACCCAGGGCTTGGGCTGACCCGCGCTGACCGTGCTCAGCACTGTAAGTCCAGACTCGCTAAGGCAAGGGAGAAGCGCAACGAACAACCGCGGAAAGGAACAAAGTCCAGCCCCTCCAAACTCAACAAAATCGCACAGCAATAAGTGTTTTTAGGGCTCGCCATCCTTTTCTTTCAATCTCCAGTTTCCTAATTAAACGTGTGAACAGAGGTAGGTGTCCTTGTCCCGGGCGGCAGCTCACGATGCCAAACTCAGCCGGGCGGTTCTTCCTTCTGCTCCTGCTCTTTGCTTTTCCCACAGCAAAGCAGGGAAGGTAAAAGTGTCTTTAATAATGAGGATAAATAAGCAAGAGAGATGACCTGTCGGCTTCGAGAACACTTGGCCACGACTGGCCCTAATAGAAGCGCTGCTCTCACGCACGGCCGCAGGGGACCCTGGGCAGGTCCGAGTCCTTGCTTTGGCCCACATCCTTCCTGCCTGCTGCCTCTGCCCTCCGAATCGAGCTGTGGTCTGCGTCTGTCTGCCCACGCAGACCTTGGCCTCCTCCAGCGCAGCACTGTCTCCTTTCCCCATCTGCTCAGACGGGTCCTGTCTCACAAGCAATCTTTAATAACGTCAGTGAGCTCACGGTAAAGAGCCTTGCTTCTACTTCCAGAATTCAGAGTCTATGCTTAAAGTTCTTTCTTCCAATGTGAAGAAATAGAAGCTCATTGCAAAGACATTTAGATACGGGGTTGACACACTAAAATATGGTTAGATTACAGGTGAAAACACAGTCAGCCATACTTCTCTCTGTATTTCCAAGATTTTTCCCGGGGCAGCACAGTACAGTCTTCCTAGACCACAGGTGGCTCGCTGCACCCGAGAAGCGCTTTCCATGTGAGTAAATGCACACACTTGCTCTTCTACACAGAGTAGTTCCACTATTCTTTCCACTTTGGTGCTCGTTGTTTCTGGTCCTCCCCTGCTAAAAATGCTCATGCTTATGAGACTTTTCCCACCGTGGTGACTAAGCGCCGCTGCTTTGTTCCGACTGCCATTCAGTCTCCCTAGTTGGGGGTGAGGGCTTGGCTACCCTCTGTCACTTCCAGGTACTTTGGGGCCACCACTTCTTCGGATCTGGAACTGGGTTCACTGCAAAGGCCTTTCCTCTTTCTTCCGGTCTCCAAGTCTGGTGGGAAAAGTTGGTGTGATGAGTGCCCTGCCTACTATGGTCGGGCCTGGAGCCCCAGCTCCTCCCCGCTGTCACCGTGGGAGAGCAGGCCCTCTTGTGCCCAAGAAAGAGGGGAAAGACAGGGGAGGGAAGACACAAGGGACCCAGACTGACACCACAGAAAATGCTGACATAAATTAATCAAACGAGGCATCACACAGGATTGAATTAGTTCCTGATTTATGGCTGCGGCACCGCGCCTGGCAGGCCGTTTCTCTATGCTCATCCGTTGTTGCCCCTGATTTATGTCAGCGTCTCAGTGCATTGCCTGACTAGAGATCCTTGCAGGATGGATGGAAGGGAAAGGGCCGCTGCAGCACAGACCGCCCCCGTCCAATCTTCCTTCCACCCCTCAGAGTGCAGATTCATCTATCAACTTCATTATTTGCCTCATAAACCCGCGTCTGAAGTTTTAGGCCCCACCATATTGCTAGAGATTGAAATGGCAAAGAAGAAAAAAATTATATTTCTGTTCTCTTTTTTATTCTTAGAAATTCTTAAATCTCCGCAGGATGGAAGCTCTGTCAGGACCAATGTCCCCTGTTATCTGCCGGGAGGTGCTAGCTGCGTGTTAGTCCCTCAAGTTACTGCTCATTTTATAATGACAGGCCCCTGGGGTGATTTGTGGAGGTTGGGGCTGCAACCTTGCTCCTTCCTCCTTGAGGCCCCAGGTTTCTCTGCAGCATTCGGTTAGAGGAGGAAGCCCACTGAGGACAGCTCACCGCTCACCTAGAAGCCGATCCGGCCGCAGGAAGCTCGGTTCTCCATTTGTTGATTCAGTTGCTTTTCCTTTAGTTTTCACTGGGGGTAGGGCCCTGCACGCTTACCTGGCTGCTGTGCTGAGTCCCCATCCTCGGGGGTCTGTCTTAGGGCCTAAGGGGAGGCGTATGTCAGAAATATCATCAGATCAATGAATATGTGATCCCACGTGGAACGAAGCTATTATTATGCTGAGTGAGCTGAGGTTACACAGAGGCTAACTTTTTAATGCAAATATCAAAGGAGTAACACTTTGAGAACTCATGTGAAACGTTTTCAACATATGAAATGTGGGTGACTGTTTTATAAGGTATAGATTTGGCTGTAAATAGCTGATGCTAATTGAAGTCAAGTCCTTGTAATGGGAAACACAAAGCTTATTATAGTAACTTTAGTTTAGAATTATCTAAATGAGGCTTGGTGATCCAGTCTTGGAACTTTTTTTGCCTCTGGAAAGGTCAAGCTCTGTCACCCTTAGAGCCTTTGCCTTGTGGCTTTCTCTGCCAGCAGCATTCTGTCTTTCTTTCTTTTTTTTTACTTTTTTGGCGGCACTGAGGGTTGAACTCAGGCCCTTGCGCTTGCCAGGCAAGCGTTTATTCTGCTGAGCCTTCTCCCAGTTTCGGCCACTTCTCCGCTGTGCACGTGCCAGGTCTGCGCAGGAGCTGCTTCGCGTGAAGAGTCCTCCACCCCCGACCCTGCTGTCCCAGGGCTCTTCCGAGCGGCTCAGTGGCGTGCTGTGTTGTTCCTCTCCGTGCGGCACTTAGCATACTGCGCTGTATGTACGTCTTTATTTTTGGGTATTGATCCATGAGCGCTAGGGCTCCATTCCTCATGTTTACCGCACCCGCATCACCAGCACCTTTCACAAATGGAGGCCTAAGTGCCTGGCACTGCGCTAACTGCTGAATGAATCTGTCTTCAAAGCAATTCCAGTAGAGAGGAGTCTCAAAAATAATTTAAAGGATACTTGAAGCGAAGGGCGGGGGAAGTTCCAGTTGACTTCAAAGCATCTGCACTTCCACGTTATCTCCAGGCAGGGGACTGGCGCTGTACATTCTAATAGGCCGCCACCGGGACCACCATTAAATCGATTTCCATGAATTTTCCAAGAGCGACAGCAGAAGCTAGCTGGCTTGTAGTAGCTACATTCTAGCCCCTGGCCTCCTTCCTGGCATCACACCCCTTCGTCTCTTCTCGCCCCTGAAGACTTCTTACCCTCTGGGAAAAGAGCCAAGACTTCTCCAGTCTCTCACCCCTTGCTGTTTCTCTTTAACATGCTTAAGGATCTTGGGGTTAAAGAGCACTTTAAATGTCTGGGCCTCTCCTCTTGGGAACCAGATATTCAGAAGAATTCTTCTCTCAAACTTTGGGAAAGACAAGCAGTTTTGGATCTTGACTGTGAACTTCTCCCTGGACAACCTGGCATCAGACACAAGAGCAAATATTCAGGCCCTTGGCTTCCTGTGGGATATTGATTTTCCCTCTCTGCTACTGCATTTTCCGCATCCTCTTGGCATCCACTGGAAAAACGAAACATGAGATGTGAAAAACTAAAAATACTGCAAGTGACAGGCTATTCTGGCTTCATGGATTATGTGCGAGTTCCAGTTGAGAGGGGACAGATGTGGTGCAGTATCACCCTTCAGGGGTCATTGAGTGGACTTTCAGACTGTGGAGCAAATTGAGGTAAATAATAGGTATTAGGAGCTGCAAGATAAAAGCCTTTTGGAAAAAATGGGCCAGTAAAGCATCGAGAAGCAAATCCGGTGAGATAATGGAAGACAGAGATAATGGCCCCACAAAGCAAGCTGGAAATGCCTTTGCGAGCTGCTCCTGCAGCAGCAGCAGCAGCAGCAGCAGAGCCAACTGTGGACAGGCGCAAGCCGGAGTGGGGTGGACAAGCACAAGTGCAACAGCGAGCCTGGGGGTGACTCTGATCCTGACACTCCATCCCCGGGAGGGGCTGGGCCCGTGGGTGACCTCAGCTCTCCCAGCCGTGAGGGCTCCAGAGTCAAGGACAATTAGCCAAGCCTGTGGCCACCATCCTTACTGACTCCTCTCTCACAAAAGGGGTGCTCAAGCTCATGTTCAATACCTAGGAAGTCTATTTTCAGGGCCATTTGCTACTTAACTGGCTTTAATTCACCCATTTGCTTTTAATCAACAAAGATAATTCTTGTTCCAGATATTGGTTTCTTACCTTGTCTTACAGGTCTGAAGACTGATTTGGATTCTTACTTTTGGCAACCGAATCCCTGCATTGATGAGCTCCCTAGTGCTTCAGATCCCTCCTAGTTTTAATATTCCTTCAGGGTTATTCATTCTCCCTATATTTTGGAATTTTTGCACTACTTCTTGGAGTCCAAATCCCCTAAATGCACAAATTATATGTGGTCTGAACCTGTCACTTGCTTGTTTTTCAGCCCTTAAGTACTTTTGCCTTTAGATCAGACCAGACTCCCAACCAGTATGCCAGGACATAGATTAGTCCTAGAGTTTGCTGCTGGTGGATAGATGGGTTGTGCCCTATGTCTGGATGCTTAACTCTGGGATTACATGTGTCAAGTTGATCATTAGTCTAGTTGCGTGAAGGCTCATACTATTACTAACCTATCTTTTAAGCTGCTCAATTCATACTTCTGCCTGCATTTACTCTAGGAAACTAACTCAAAGTATAGCTAAAAGTGTCACTGTTGTTTTCAAAATTTGTATCTCCTATATATATTATACGTAGCTGCCTCTGCATAAGCCATCTCACTGGATTAAAATGATAGACATGGAGACAGAGAGAAATGAATATCTACTATATTCTTAGTGCTATAAATTCATTTATATGTGTATATATTATATTGTGCTTGTATATTATATATGACTGTGTATAAGACCATAGTACACATTAGTGCATCACTTTGGATATCTAACAGGTATTTTATTTTTATTTGTTTTCTAATAGGTATTTTAAACTCAGCATATTCAAGGGTCAGGGCTGTAGTGCCCTGGCAGAGCCCTTATTTAGCACATACAAGGCCCTGGGCTCACTCCCCAGCAGTGCACAAAGAAAGCCGAATCATGCTTAAAACAAAATACTTGCTGTCTGATCCCAGCACGAACATATCCTGCCTATAGTCCTGTCTTATCCCACCAAGTGACATTATCATTTGTTTTTGCTTTGATTTTAATTCTTCCTTTTTAAAAAACCCTGCTCCCATAGCCAACCCGCTGCCGCGCCCTCTCCATTCCTCCCAGGAGTCCGTCCTGGACCCATGCCTTTCCCTTCATGTCGCTGGTCCCACCTGAACCAGCCACCGGTGTGAGCTTGACTGCTGTGGCGAGGGCTTCCACGGAGGAGTCTCTTGTTGCTTTTGCTCGTCCCCCATCCACTCTGCACTCTGCAGTAAGAAGAAATGAGACTATGCCTCGTCATTCTCCAATTTCCAACTTTAAGCACTGAGCTGCTTCGAATGTGGTCTCATTGCTTTAAAGTGGCCTCCAGTGGCCTGTCTTGTCTCAGACCCTCCTCCTCCACCTTTTTGCTCCTTGCTAGCCCATCACCATGTCCTTGCTTTTCCTACCCGGGCATGCCACATGTGCTTCTGTCCAGGGACTGTGATCTGTTCTCCCTGGCACACTGAGCCTCACGTACAGCTTGGAAACCTGCTTCCCTCAAGGTTGAGTAGGAAGAGGTATCCCGGTGAGCCACGCTGACCAATCTGAGTCAGTAACCTGAATCAGTACCCAACCTCAGGGCCACTTGTGCCAACCTCAGGGCCACTTGTGCCACCGGCGTATCTTGCTTTCCTTATAGACTACACTGCGGTGCAGTGATCTTGTTTGATTACTTATTTGTGTATCATTGACTCTTTCACTGACAATTTCATCAAGCTCTCTGAACACTGCCCCAAATTCCTAGGCAGAGTAGGCACTTAATAAATATTTGTTGAATTAATGAACCAGTTCCTATAGTCTTCACTTATTCAGCTGTTGCTTTTCAACTTTTCCTAGCTATGCTTGTCATTCTTAGTTTAGCTGTGTATAGAATTCGCAGACAATGATTACCAGTCCTAATGCTTTATGTTTGCTATTTGTCCCTTACAGGTATTTCTGGGTAACAAATGAAGACCCAGCAAAGAGATATTAATCTCATTGTCCAAAGGTACTTCTCTGCCCAGTGAGAGTAGCTGGATTCTATCAAAGAAAATTTGAATTCTAATATCTCCCAATCAGTCATTTCTCTGCCCTCAAAAACTTAGCAAACTGTTCCCTGGACAAGGCAAGCTTCCAGCCTCAGGTTCCTTGTAGACTGAGGCTTGTGGTCACAGGACGCTTCTGTCTATATCCAGCCGTGAGCCCGTCGCTCCCACCACTACTAGAGTACTGACCTAAAATATGGAGTATTCAGTTTGTAGCAGTTAAAGTGGACTGCCAATTTGGGCCATCCAGCAATCAGCAAAGGCTTGCATTTGGGTGGTCACAGAGGGGTGGCCTGGGAGGTCTAGCTGGTCTTGACCCCTTCCAAGGAGGGCTGTTGCCCTGTTCTGCTCTGAAGCCACATGAGCTGAGCAGCTTTGCTCTTCTCTGCATATCTGCCTGCTGTTGCTGCCCAAGGCCAGCCCACCCTTGACCGAGTCCCCTGAACCCTGAGCCAGGACAGGCCGCTCCTCCTTTACATAATGGTGTCTAGGAGCAGAGAGCTGCCTGGGAGTTAAACTGGAATTTAAACAGAAGACAACAAAAACAGTTTTAAGTATAAACATTCCCCCTTTTATTTAAACTAAAACTCATGTTTGTTTGTCCTGTGTTTTGTTTGCTAAATCTGGGGACACTGACCCCTATTTGCTGCTGTATGCATGCTATTTTTGTAAACCATGATCCATCTAGCTTCCTATCCTTTACCCAGCAAAGAAAACTGTCTGTCTGTCTCTCCCTCCCTCCTTCCCCCTCCCTCCCTCCCTCCCTCCCTCCCTCCCTCCCTCCCTCCCTCCTTCCCTTCTTCTCTCTCTTCCTCTCACTCCCTCTCTCTGTCCCTCTCTCTTTCTCCACCCCATGTGCATAAGTGTGTCATCATTTGATCTTCAGAACAGGTAGCAGGGTCCATAGTGTGTACTCATCACCACATTTTACCCCTACCCCTACTTAATTGTCACGAAAGTGTTGCTCAAACTTTTGAAACTTTCCCTCTCTTTTATGAACTGAAAAACTCATGCAGTGTTCCTTGATCTTTTTCATATCCCACCAGCAAAAATGTCATCATTTAGTTTTACTTTTGGTACCAATATTAGTTTTTAAAGGTTTTGCTTTCCCAGTATAAAATGAAGTTGTGACATTTTTCTTCAATTTAAATATCTCGCCATTCTAATATGGACCCAAAGAAAATTAGTCTCAAAGTTTGCTTCAGTGTGAATCTTAACTGTGGTTCCCCCAAGATGCCTTCCCTGTTCCGAGCAGGAGTCACTTCTGTGACCCTGAGCCACGTGGCTCCTCTACTCCCCTGTCCTACCCTGTCGAATTACTACGCCTATGTATTTGTAGGCCAGTCAAGCACAAAGATGCTCATGGAAAATTCTTTTTCAAAATTTCTGTACCCTAGAAATGCGTGTCTTTGATGACCTAACCAATGATTATAGAAATAAACGATGATGTTTGTATCCAGAGCAAAAAATAACTGGCTCTCCAGTGTGAGAAACTGGAATAGATTAATGCCAAAGAGTTCCATACTTTTGTTTCTCTTATCTGTGCTTATCATTTATTTTTGTTTGATTTTTTAAAATTCAGATTAGAATTATTTACTCGCATTTATCAGCTAGTTTTATGAGGCAATCTGACAAAATGGTTAAGAAATTAGCCCCTGGCTACATCCTGGTTAGGTACAGGAAAGATAAAAAGGGAAGCTAATATCCTAAAGGAAAAATGTGTTTTGCAAATTCCTTGAGAGAAGGAGCAAGATCAAAGATATATAAATAAAAATATTCTATCATAAGCTTCTGTATGTTCATTTGAAATACATGGGCGAAGTGTTTCAATACAGTGATTTTGTAGCTGTAGGACTCTGGTAAAATTGCCTGATCTCTCTGTGCCCCATTTCTTTACCTGTAAAGATGTAAAAGCAAGAGTTACTTTCTTATGGGGTTAGGGTAATGATTACAGAAGACACCAAAAACAAAGCACAGGAGAAAGTAAACCTAGTATCTTATGGGGCGAATTATTGGCTGTAGCTGGGTTGATATTTTATAAACAGGCGCACCATTCTGTAGTAACGGCATCACTCTACTGCGTAAGCCCACCTCGCTAGGGCAGGCCAGCTGGGAACCGCCCACCTCGCGATCGTCATCAGCCTTCAATTTGGAGATCTCATCTGTAACCTACAGGGAGGCTGAAGCCCTCTTTGCTCGTTACCGTCCAGGTGGCACACCCCCCGAAGGCCCCCGGAAGCCGTGCTCCACTGACTCTTAGGCAAGGTACAACGAGCGCAGGCCTCGATTTTCCAGGTTGTGCCATACGTTAGACTTCCTTACTCAGTTGCTGAAGGTCCTCTCTCAGCTCCGCCCCTCTTTGTTCTTTAGACTTGCAGCACCCTTTGTTCTCAGGCCAGTCTTGGTCCCTCATCAGTGGCCGGTACTTACTCCAAATGACCATTTCTTTGAAGCCTGGGCCAAGTGAAAACCTCCACAGCCTGTTCTTTCCGACCTGCGGCGTCAGAAGATGTAGGATCACGCTTTCCTTCAGATCACGCTTTGCTCCTAGCCCCGCCCTCCGAGTCCCTCGTGCCTGCCCTCGCAGACCCAGAGCTCTTTCTGCCGTGGTAGAACACCTCACTGGGGAGCAGAGAACAGGCTGCAGCGGCCGGAGAATGCAGCTGATGTAGCTCAGGCGGCACTTCACCCTGGAGGCATCAGGGACGAGAGCAGAGCACTCAGCGCTCGCCTGTTGTCAGGGAGCCACAAGTGTTCCCACGGGAGAGGCAGCTCCCTCCTTGCGTCCTTCCACGGCTGGTCACTGCCATGCCTTCTGGTTTTCTTACATTCTTTTAAAACAGAAAAAGAGGACTGGTGAGACACCTTTGCATTTCAAGCAACTTCCTGGCAAGCTCAAGGACTCAGGTTCAATCCCTGGTGCCACGTGCCATGCTGGCCCCACCCAGGCACCCCGACTCCCTGTATTAAACACATATATCTGTCGGGCGCCCTCCCGTCCAGCAGGAAAGCACTCAACACGATTTGTGCGGCGGAAAGGCTTTAATCGTTCTCCTGAGTGATGCGCCCCGAGAGAGCACAGTTCCTCTCTCCGTCCCTCTTCCTGTCTCTGACCCTCCGCGTC
>NW_004524758.1:2688348-2729233 GCF_000260255.1 Octodon degus | reverse complement strand
TGCAGGGTCTCAGACTCACAGTGATCCGCCTGTTTACAGCCTCCCAAGAGCTGGGATTACAGGCATGCACCACCATGCTCAGTCTCAACTGCCATCTCAGCATGCCCTGGGGGTGGGGCCCGCACAGCAGACCTGGGGATCCAACCCCTGGCCACTGCGCCTACTTACAGGCACTTTAACCTGCTGAGCTATTTGGCCAGCCCTAAAGCCCAATGTCTTATGGGGCAAATAATTTTCTGTAATTTCCTTGGGAGGAAAGGTCAGAGCTGCATGGATGAATAAAAAGGTAAAGAAAGAAGGACAAAGATAAACAGAAAACATGAAAATTTCTTGCAGAGCAAACCAGAAAAGAAGACAGAGGAAGTGAGGTAAGTGAAAGGGGAGTCACTTTGCAGGGAGCTGTTAAAGAGAAGCTTTTGTGGAAGTCCGTGTCTCAAGGCCCCAGCACGCAGGAGAGAAGCTGAGGACCCACAGTAGAGGCAGCTATGCAGAGCTCATATGTAAGGAAACAGCCAGAGGTCATCAGGAGACAAGGGGCTTCCAGCTAGGATTTCTTTAAGAACAAAACACGTATAACCATTAGCATATTTAAATCATAAAATGTAGGACAGAGATAAAAAGCTGATGCCAGAAGCTCCATAAAGCTTTGAGCGCCTGTAGTGAGGGTCTTCAATGAGAGTGACCATGGTCAGACTTTTGGCCCAGATTCAAAGCCAACCAGCTCTTAGATATGCTTGGAATAAAACTGTGTTAGGAAGAAAATAGGATTGTGTTTACCAGTAATTCCTAAATTGCTTCTAGTGGTTGTGCATACATTATTTATTTTGCGTTCTTCAGCAACTCTGCAATACAAGTAGCGTTAGAGACTAGAGAAATACACAGCCTGTAGGACGAGGGTGACAGGCGTGATGCAGACCCTCATCCGAGAGCAGGCTTCCTTCCCTGGCCACCCAGCCCCATCCTCTCATCACTCCAGAGGACAGTCTGGGTCCTGCTCCTCGGCTTAGTGCCTTTTCTAAATCACCATTTTGGGCCAGCAAGACAGCTCAGCAGACTAAGTACCTGTTTTGGCAAGTGCAGTGACCAGGGTTCAATCCCTGGTCTCACCAAGCCAGCAACTGAGTCCAGGCATGGTGGTGCATGCCTGTAATCCCAGTGCTTGGGGCAGCTGGAAATAGGAAGATCACTACAAGTCCTAGCTGTGTAGTGAGACCCTGTACCAAATACATAAATGGAAAAAAAAGTTAGAAATAAATCACCGTGTGGCTCCTTCACCTACCTCTTGTTGCCTCCTGCTTTCTGCATTACTCTGCATTACTGTGCTATTCTGATGAAGACACTAGACTGATAATGAGAGGACAGAGACAACAAAACACTGGGGAGAAAAACGCAAGCCTGTTTGCCATTAATCACACACTTTTCTTCCAGATAACATGCAAACGATGCAAAAGCAATGATCCTAAACAATGCCAATATTCATCGAACTGAATTACTAAGAGGTTTTCATGCATCCCCCAAAGAGGACAGGTCTGGTAATTGCAAATGAGTTTAATCTGTCTCGTGTCTGAATCATCCTGGGCCCGGCATCGCAGGTGGCTTGCCTCTGGGTTGCTCAGGTCTTCAGCTCTGCACTCTCCCTCGTCTGCATAGAGGGTCTGAGAAAGCGCAGGGCTCAGCCCAGAGCCAGGCTGGGCATCAAGACTACCTATTGCACATCTACTGCGTGCAGCTCTTCTCAGCAAATCTCCTGCCCCTCAGTCTCATGCCCAGGAAAACGATGCCGCTTCCTCTGCACGCCCCTGACGTACACTGCCACACTAAACCTTCTTCGTAATGAAGCTCTGTTAAGTGCACAAACTCTGGACTTTATTTATTTTTATGTATTTAGTACAGGGTCTACAGGGTCTCACTACACAGATTGGACTCATAGTGAGCCTCTTGTTTTCAGTCTCCCAAGCGCTGGAATTACAGGCCTGCGCCACCACGCCCAGTCCCCTTTGCAGTCTCAGTGCACCCCGTGGGCAGGGCCAACGTGGAATGTTGGGGATTGAATCTTGGTCCCTGCGCCTGCCTAAGCAGGCTCTTTAGTGCACTGAGCTATCTGGCCGGCTCCAAACTCTGGACTTTTAAATTCCTGAATTTGAATCCCAACTCTGCCATCATTAGTTGTGACTCTATGACATTAGTTGTGACATTTCATCTCTAGGTCCCAGCTCCATCCTTCATCAGATGGGGGTGGCAGTGGGTTTATTGTATGGAATAATGAAATAGTACAGAGAAACATAACTCCTCCCAGGTCCTAGGAATTGCTATGTGAGTACTAGTTACTGTGGTGGATTTAATAAAGACAGCCTCTTTGGAACTCTGAGGATCATGCACCCATGGGCATTCCTTAGCATTTTCTACCCAAAGTACTCCCTTTCATAGAGGAGGTGCTTAGTTACTAATGGCTGGAAGACGAGTGTGACTTTCATTTCAAAGTGACTAACAGAAGGCTGACAATTAAGGAATCAAGTGTAAGAACAAGTGAGTGTGAAGCTCAGGACACTGTGGGCCTTCATGCAGTCTTCCAGATGAAAGGGTTGTCTGCATCCTCAGGCCGCCTGGACTGGACAGTTCCACTGCATTCCCCAAGTGCTTTTACCTAGAAAGTCTGCTGCCAGGGATCCCTGGGGTCAGGAGAATCTGGTGTTAGATTTTAGGATCTGCAGACCCGTGGGGTCTGCAGTTGTCAGAGAAGCACCCTGGAAACAATGTGTGACACGGGCTGAAAGGACAGACCAGTGTCAGAGAGCTGCCTGCCCCGACACACAGCTCCTTCCGCGGCTGCTCAGTTTTGTGTGCTAAGACTTGCAGAAAACACAGGAAATAGGAACTGAGGGCAAGGGCTGCCCCTGGGGAAAAGATGGTCATGTCCATTGGATAGGAGTTTAATGAAATTTGTACAAACTGATTCTCTAACCCGGAAAATAGGAATCACTTTAAAACCTGGGAGCTTCAAGGCCCCAGGCTAGAGATAAAGGGTGGAGGAGCACTTCCCAAGGCCCAGCTGAGCCTGGGAGCCGGCAGGCCAGGAAGCCTGGTGAGCCCACGCGGAAGCTGGACTTCCACCCAGGAAGGGCTTTCACCGGGTCCCTGTGCCGCATCTGAGCTGGGGTGGCCCGGGAGCCAGCACATTTTGGTCCTTGCGGTCTGAGAAAGCACTGCACACTGGGCTTGGGCCTGTGTAGCTGCAGGGTCATGGTGCGGGCATGGGAGCACCCTCGCTTACCCCAGACAGCGGGAGCATAGGATGGGCTTGGCTGAGGCCTCTGGGCCCTCGCAGCAGCGGCCACCCCAGCGGCCTGCAGGACCAGCTCAACTGACTTGGTGCATGCTCGGGCTATGCCCAGGTCACAAACATGCTTCCCTTTGAGTGAGATATATATATATATATATATATATATATATATGTTATTTCAAGGGAAATTAAAGGCTTGAGTTTCTGGTTCATTTACTCTTAAATCATGAAAATGCTGTTTAAGGACATCAGGCCTCCATGGAGCATTTCCGGCCACTCTAACAAGCGTCTGAAAGTCTCCACTGTACCCTCAGCAGCGGTTCTGTCAGCAGCAAGTGGACTGAGTTCCAGAGGGTTCTGGTTTCCTTCGGAATTCTCAGTCTGTGTTTTCTATAAAACAAAATTTAAATTTTAAAAATTATACTAAACCTACATTTATACTGTTAAAAGGATTAAAGCATAAATAAAAATTTTGCTTTTTAAGAAAAGGATACAGGCTCTTAGAGGATATTTAGATACTGTCATCAGGGCTTTACTAGAGGAACAAATATAACACAAGATGTACAAATGTACAAGAAATGACAACACTGGCTTAGGAGGAAGTGTGCAGAGGGCGCCTGCACCCCGGAGACTGAAGGACTCAGTCCAAGGTCTGAAGCTCACTGCGGTGTTGCGCGCAAGTCAGTCGGCGGATGGGTCTGCGACAGAAGCTGGGGGAACCGAAGAGTCTGCTCTGGAGCCAGGAGACGATGTCCGAGCTGACTGCGAAGACAGGTTCCTCCCAGGAAGGGCAATGCAGAATCCTTCTTCAACCCCTTTATGCCCCCTTTTTTGCTGAGTCACTCTGGGGAGGGCAGGGGAGGGGTGTGCCCCCCCCCTCCCCCACCCCTTCCCCCTACCCTTCCCTGCCCCATGGCCCAGGGAGTGGAACCCGAGACATCCAGCCAAGTCGACACAATCTACAGCTATGAACCATAACAAATATATACTAACGAAAAATAAAGTTCTATCATTATTATGATTAATTAATATAAAAAAGATCCTGAAGTTGATAAAATATTAACTCCACTCCATACATAGGGCAGAAAATTAATCTTGCTCCTGCAGACTTTGAGTCTAGCCAGAGCCTGTGGTCTACCCGAGGGCTTCAGACGCTATTTACAGTACACCGCACCCAGCGCCCAGTCCTAGCCCTTCGCCTCTCTCCGCTCTGTGGCACTGTAGGAGGAACTGTCCCGCTTCAGCTCTCCATTGCAGTAACAATACCTACGTAGCCACATTTAAAAGCAATGCAGGCGATCTTATCTCAGGGTGCAGGGCCAGCCGTGGGGCAGCACGTGGCTGTAGCACCTCCGGGAGACCGAGCCGCTGGCCTTTGTGGGCAGGAAGTGAGAAAGCGCAAGGGGTGGCTGGGGTCGAACTGCCCCCTTGAGGCCGAAGACCTTCTGCCTGCTCAAGTTTCCGCCCGCCCAGTGGCGCTCACCTTGGGGACCACACCGTCAACATTCGGGCTTCGGAGGCCTCGGCGCCAGCTGGCCACGTTGGACTGGAGCAGGGAACCCTCCCGCCTGGACGCGGCTGTGCCCACTCGCAGGCTCCCCCGCGCATTCCTGTTAGGAGGACCGGGTGGCTTTGCAAAGAGCGGACAGGATGCTCGGAGCTTTACCGAATAATCTATGTGGCATCCATTGTTTGAGAGCTACATGAAAGGCCTGGTTCCAGGCTCCTTGTTAAAACTCACTAATCCTGAAAGACAGCAAGTGTGGTTTCCGTTTCCCGAGCAGGGGTGAAGGGGAGATGGCTCAGAGGGCTTCTTGCCCAAGCACCCGCCTCCCTGCGCCCTCACTCTCCGGATGAGTGAAGGCCAGGGAAGGGTCACCGGGGGCCCTGCGCTGTGGCTGCAGTGGTCGGGAGGCTCCTCGCTGTCACAAGCTGCTGCGACGCTGCTTAGCAGCAGGACAGGGTAGCGCGGGCCGACGGGGCTCCGAAGCTGCCCGTGGGTGAAGTTGCCAGTGGCACTAGGTTTTAACTAGGAAGGGCACGAGTGAGACATCGCCCTCTTACTCACAAAAGGGGACAGGTAACCTGACTTGACTCATTGACAGTACAAAGTTTATCCAGACCGCCAGAAATGCGAAGTCAGAAGCTACAGGATAGATTTTTAATGACAGTGTGGTTGGGGTCGCTGCCGCGGCAAAAGCAGGATGACAATGGGAAGGGGTGACGGTGCTTACGCGTTTGAACTACTGCTGTCGTGTGTCTGTCCAGTGCAATTATGTCAGTTAAAGAAGATGGGCTATTGCTCTGCACACGAGGGGGGCTCCCGCAAGACGTCCTTTCCTCCCCGCCCAAGGAGGGGGGAGTTTGGAGGACAAGGCGCCACTAGAGGGTGCTGTTCAAACAGCCAGCAATGTGGAAAAGAGTGAGCGCTGCACGCTGAAATCCACAGGAAGAAATCCATGCGGGGGGATTGCAGGGGCCTGGGGAGCTCAGAGGAGGCTTGCTCCGGAGTCCCTCCTGCATTGTAAACGCCCGTGGTTATGCACCTTGAGCTCTGACAGGATGAGCCTTCGGCTTTCTTCACAGGCCCTGAGGGAAAAAATTTTCACTCCAGAGCACCCTTGTTCCCTTGGCATCCGCCCGGAATCGATAAGTTCCTGCTTTATTACTTTTTCTATCTACCCTGCTTTAATCCTGTGGTTTATCACGGCATGCACTTCGCCGTGGCCATAACTCAGTGGTCTCAGAATACTTTATAAACCAGCCATCCAGGTCTGCAAATTAAAGAAAGCGTGGCCTCTGTCGGGTTGTTTGCTACCTAAAGTAATGACAGGATGGGTACGCAAAGGCAGCGGGAGCACAAGGAGCACTCTGAGACACAGCATGGGGACAATGAAGTTGGCCTCGCTGTACCACTGCCACCTCACATTGGGAGAGCAGGTCCAAAAGTTTTCTCGTGGGTGACCCGCGGGGCCCTTTAGCCTCAGTGAGATCAGGGTGCCGTTAAGCCTCCTCCAGGGAACTCGCCCCCTTTACAGACCTGCAGGCTGAGGCTGCAGCTGGCCAGTGGGACAAGTGAGGTTAGATACCTGCAGCATCCAGTTCGAGCTCCAGCTTCACTGTGCAGTGGCGCAAGTGTTTTTCCTCCTGGAAGAGCTTTTCAGTTAATACATTAATTCAAGAATAAGAGAAGGAAGCATGACAATGTAGAACAACCACACGCCCACACCTGGCCGGCCCTGCCCTTCTCCACCTCTGGGCTGTAACTGTAAAATGTCCAGCATATCGAGACTGCCGTGATGAACATTACACTGACGTGTTTGTCATCAGGTTGGGTTGGGTGCAACCTGGAGTGTCCCTTCTACAGAGGCCAGCGTGGCGATCCTGGACACAGCTTGTGTCCTTGGAGCACTAGCCCTGACTCATAAGGGGGAAGTTGTGTGTCCTGCCGCCCATGCCCCATGCCCGATGGATTAGGATGTGGACTTGTGTGAAAAGCTTGCTCTGTCCCAGCACGTTTCCATTTCACCAGTAAAACATCTGAGCAAAATGCTGGAGACAGTGGAGGGCCACACCAGGTGCCCAGCTTGAGAATCGTGCTGACGCCTCCTTCTGCAGCCTAAGTGTCATCCTGCCACCTCGGGGCACGCTGCCCAGGGCTGCAGGCCACTCTACATCTTCAGGGAGACTTCCTTCTGTTGTTCATCTTTTCTGCAATTCAGATGGTTGGCATGGTGTATCAGGCAGTGTTCTCGAGAGGAACAGATCTAATATAGGATGTGGCTAACTGTATGAGGTTGTTGTTGTCCTTGATTTGGGTCAGAAAAATGACACAAGGTGGATGGGCGCTGAGCTGAGTTTGAAATGGATTCTCAGGTTTTGATTGCACCAACCTTCCCCTTTACCTCCTTGTCGTCGCTACTTCACGTCTGCGCATGTGCAATCCTGAAATCCCATAACACCCATCGAAGTGTGCACAGTGATGGGTGGGGGTGCACAGAAGTTGAGACCCATGCTTTTAAGGGCCAAGACCCACACTGCCTTCTTGCAGTTAGCCACAATCAAATTTCAAACCTCTGAATTTGATACAACTGGTAGGAAAGCTAAATCCATTTTCCTTGCATGGTAAGTCTCCTCATTTGGCAACTGAGAGAATGGCAGAAGGCCCCCATAAGTGCTGTCCGACCAGCCTGACTCCTTGCTTCCCATGCAACTAGGAACCGCCACCTCTGGCTTCTTCATGTGCCACATGCTGGTGTCTGCCTGGTGTCCGGTCCCAGCATGCCTTCTTCACTCTTTTCCACTTGCAGGATTCTCACATTTTGCACTTAAATCCGTCCTTCCTGTGAATCCTTTCCATCATCATTTCAGTTCATTTCACTCTCTCCTTCCTGCAGATTCAATAAACTTGTGCTATTTATTTCTTTGTTGAATTCTTGAGCTCTTGTTTTAAAATGTGTTACTTAAGTTTTTCATTGCATTTTATACCTTGTCTCTACAATCAACCAGGACTGCTGTCCCCAATTTCTGCTCAGTTCCAAGGCCACAGAGGCCACAAAATCACAGTAAAGTGTGTGTCCTGACTTGCCTGAAGATCTACCTGTTGGTTCCCTTTAATTAAACAAGGAATGAGGGGAGATGTATGGCAGTGTGTGGTGTTTCCCTGCAGCCCACCAGCTGCTCCTCACTGGGGCTGCTGTCTGAGTTCTGTTAGGCACAAGTTACCTGGGCGTAGGCTGTGTCCAGGGCGGGCCCCGTGTCCTGCAGAATGCAGCAGCCCGCATGCCTGGCAAGGCAAGCCATGTGGCATGGCAGCCCACCATACGCTTGTTTGGCTTTGTCTCCCGCCAGTACCTCACCATACCTCTCCCAGAAGTGGCCCCAATTCTCACGCGTCTGAACATCCTGTCAACACGGGGATGAGCCCGGTCAAGGCTACTCAGGCCTACAGTCCTGGGCCAAATCTGGAATGAATTGCTCACCAGGCTGTTGGTCCAGAGACACTGCACCTGAAAGGGATTGCAGAACAGAATGCTAGACAGTCAGGAATAAAGGGAGAAGGTCAAATACACAAGAGGAGCAGCCCATCAACGAGATAGACCAATGAGGAGCAGCCCATCAACAGGATAGACCAATGAAACATGAAGACTGGCACCAAAACAAGCATCAAAAGGAGAAATATAAATGGGACAAGGCACGCTTAGCTCCAAGAGAGGCTCTGGACTAATGCAGCAAGCAGGCTGGTCTACAGAAAATACTTTACAATGGGCCCTTCCACAGATCCTAAGCGTCCTCCTGGAAACGGGGCAGGAGTTGGAGCTTACAGAATGGCTGCCACGTAAGAAACACTGAATTATCATTCTAGTCTGCTTTTTCTGAGCCTGCTTGAGGGCCACCAAGACTGTGGGAATGGCTGCTTGTTCGCTTTGCTTCTTTTTATAGAATCGTCTGGGTCAGCTCAGATCTATTTTTCATGTAATTTGTGGCTACATGTTTCACATTAGCATTTTCTAGAAGTTCCTTGATAACTGTATGAGGCTGTTGTTGTCCTTCACTTAGGACAACAACTGTGAATTCTGGAAGTAAATAAAAAATGATAGAGCATGCAATCCCTTCTGCTGGGTTTGCTTTAAAGACCTTTCCTCATTAACCCAAGACCTCCCTTCCCCCGTTAACCCAAGGCCTCCCTTCCCCCACCAAAGTGGGGCGATGGCTGCTGGTTACTCTCAACAGCTCGTGTGGTCATTGATTTTGACCCAAAAACAAGGCTTAAGATGCCAGGGAAATAGCTCAGTAGAGTAAGCGCCTGCCCTGGCAAGCGCAGGGTTCTGAGTTCAATCCTCAGTGCAGGGAAAAACAAAAACAAAAACAAAAGACAGACAAACAAACAAACAAAAAGGCTAAAAGCAAAGAGACCTGAGAAGGCAGCCAGGGGACCATTGTTCCACAGAGCACTGGGCCCTCACCGTGGGCAGCTCACAGCGAAGCCCGGGCAACGGGGGGTGATGCTGGCTGAGCTGGGGTGGTGCAGAGGTCTGGCCTGGTGCTCGTTTTCCTCCTGTGCTGGGAGACAGTGCGAGACCCCACCATGCGGAAGCCACTCCAGGCTCTGATGGTCATGGGGCACCCAGGCCTGTAGGAGACTGTAATAAGGTTTGCAGACATTCGTTCCCATCCCCTGGGAGAAAACATTTACCTCTGTCCTTTGCAGTTAGGATTGGCCAAATGACTGGCAGTGGCCAATGGAATGGGGGCAGAAACAATGACATTGATTTGAAGAGGAAACTGTTCACTATGCCGTTCTTTCCTCCCGTGGGAGACTGGTGACGTGCCTGTCATTTAGTGCTTATCAAGTCATTTGGTATGTAACAAATACACCATGTGACCCAGGATGAGGACTCACAGGAAAGAAGCAAAGAACTTCCTGTAACAGCCTCTAACTTGGTGCTATTTGTTTCACTGTGTAATGTCGCTTATTCAGATTAATTAAACACCCCGCTCCAAGACCTCTGCCCACTCCTTTTCCACAGGAGCCAGAGCACAACACAGAATGCATGTGGGCCGAAAGCAGCTTACTCAGAAATGCTTGCCAGAACCCGGAAATGGGCTGGCTTTGTCCCCAAATGCCTGGACTTCGAAGGTGTTTTTTCCAAGTCCCATATGGTACCACTGTTACTTGGGATCGGCAGATCATAGCAGTTGGCTTTGGGTTAATTTTGCTCTACAGAAGAGGGGGAGGGAGAAGCAGGGAGGGCTTCGTAGATCCTGTCAGTAACTGGGAGCTAATGCGACTCTTCACGTTAGCTAATCTGCAATGGAGAGTACAGGATACTGTGATGTGCAGTTCGCTGGTGGCCTCGTTTTGGTCTGGTGAGGGTCAGAGGTGAACAGTGGAATGCTAGGGTCCCTGCCAGCCCGCCCTGCCCCTGTGGGTGGCCTCTTCTAGACTGGAGGGAAGCAGTCAGCTCCGCCTTACAGAGTTCATCGGGCCTGCCAGCTTCTTTCTAATTAGGGGCTTTCACCCCTCTTGGAGCACATTTTTGAGAAATGAATCTGAGACACTCAGGAATACAGTATTTACATGCCTGACACCTTCCTTATGCTTATCATTTGCTGATGAGGTTTTTGTTTGGGGTTTTGCTTTTGCATCTAAGTTTCTCATTCATATTTTGCTCAGAAACACAAATAATGAGGCAGTAGGGAGAGAATTCCTTTCAGGAATGGAGCCTGGCAGGGGACTCAGCCCAGTGCCCCGAGCCTAGTGTGTCGGACACCATGACATAATGTCCAGGTCCCACTGGAGAATTCCCAAATGAGGCCAAGCAACTGCCCTGGCTTAGCGAGTCTTTTCTCTGCCTCGATCTTTTCCAGACTGAAATTTCAGACGCGCACATCATCCGAAGCTGGATGCTTGTGCTTCCTCTTCTCTGCTATTTCTCAATTTTCTGAGGCTCTGCACTTCCTGCTGGCCCTCACCAGAGCCTGGAGAACAGATCCTGGCAGGGCAGTCTTCACATCTCCGATGCCCCGTGGGGTCGCAGACTGATTTGTTTTTGAAGATGTGCTTTTCTCTTTTCTCAGATCAACACAGGGAAGGAGGCAGTACGAGGTCTCAGATTTTTGGAAAGTAAAATTAAATTAGCAAGCTAGGTGGACACACCAAAATTGGACAATTTAAATCGTCCCATTTTCCTTGGGTTGTTTAGACAGATTGGTACAATTTTAGTTTGCAGCTTGATCCAAAGGGGGAGTTGATTACTGGCTCTGAAATGAGCTAGCTTCCTTCCCTGCGTGAGCTGCTTGAGAAGATGCACAGAGAGGAAACCTGCTAACTGGGGGCAGTCGGGAGGAGAGAGTTAAGAGAAAGCAGAAGAGGGAGAATGAAAGAAGAGTGGGGAAGACCGGGTGCTCCTTGTCACTGCTCAGCTGAGCGTGCTCATGATTAACCTGGTAATGCAGCCCAACTCTGGGAGGCCGGCTGGAAATGACGAGAGCCCAGAGTGGCTACAAAACGTCTCCTTGTGCTGAGAAATTGACAGCTGACATGCGTCCCCTCTGGGAGACAGCGGCCATCAGCACTGCGCGGGAGCTCGCCGCTGCGGCCTCTGCCTCACACTCCCCACCAACCAGAGAGGGCCAAAGTTTCCGCGGCAGCTCTTAATTTGTAAGGTCTTGCGATGGTGTCTCATAACCGCGCCAGCCTGCGGTGGCGCCCGCGGTGCACCGCGCGAGCTCTGACGTCCTCTTGTCCTTCAGCGAGAGCTATTTTGCTCATTAGCTTCCGCGTGAGGGAGGAATGGCTGGCTCCTTCTGAAGACTCTGCTACTGGGTGACCTGATAAGCGGAATGCAAATGTGCAAATGGAGCTGGGCTGCGCCTGGCATCTCTGGGGCTGCGAGGAGGAGGAGGAGGAGGAGGAGGAGGAGGAGGAGCGGTCCTCAGAGGTTTCCCAAGCTGGAAGATGCAGCGAGAAGGGAACGCAGGCCGATTGTGAGCGCTGCTGGCACGGCCGGCAGGAGGCTCCCGGCCCTCAAGGTCTGGGCCTTCGGATCCCAGAGCCGCACGTCTCAGCAGTGTCTCCACAGCAGCACATCTGAACTCGCTCCAGTGCTTGCTTTGTTTTTGCATATGTCCTTTTTTTTAAAAAAATCATTTATTAATTTGATACAGGGTTTTGCTATGCAGTTTGGACTTGTAACAATCCTCCTGTCTCAGCCTCCCCAGCGCTAGGATTACAGGCATGGGCCACCAGGCCTGGTTGGGGGGCCTGCTCCATGCACCCGGGACTCCAGGGACTGCATGGCACGCAGTACCAGGATCAGACTCTAGCCCTTGCGCTTGCCAGGCGGACACTGAGACTTCCGAGCTGTCTCCCCAGCCCTACAAGTGTCCTTTTGAAATATTAAAAGCAGATTTTTCTGTTCCATAGATCAAAAATAGCCATTTATCCAAGGAATATCTTTCAAAAAGCATCCCTTGAAATAAATATTGAATTCCCTTCATGATTTTGTGTTGGAAGGCTTATGGCAAATAATCTATTATTTGTGTTATGTAAGCAAGTCAACGGACTTGTATTAGTTTCTAGGATGTGGCAGATCTCTACTAAGGAGTGACACAGAACGCCCCACGTGGCTCTCAGCCCACCCTCCTTGTCCCCGCCTGGGTACCTTCTCTAAAGAGTTAAAACATTGCATCACAGTGGTACACGCACACCCATGTTTGTAGCAGCCCAACTACAAGCGGCTTCTACGCTCATCAGCAGATTAATGGAAAAAAGCAAATGTGGTATTTACACATAGTGTATACTACTGCACTGTAAAGAAAGATACATTTGAATTGTTTTTAGGAAAATGAATGTACTTTGAGACAGAAATGCTGAGTGAAAACAAATCAGACATACAAGCTAAAATACTGCATGGTGCCTCATATGAAAAACCCAAAGTATAAATTTTAAAGAGCAAAATAAGGGCCAGGGAGATAGCTCAGTGGCATAAGTGCCTGCCTGGCAAGCATAAGGTCCTGAATTGCATCCCTGGTACTGAAAAAAAAAGAGCAAAATAAGAAATAAAAGCTATACAATAGCAAAAAGGAAAGTGGACCTTTTGCAAATGAGAAAGGGATCTAGAGATGTCGAGAGGAGGAAGAAGGGAGGAGAAGGAAAAATAACAAGAGCTCAGCTGTGTTACATCCATACACAAGCTTCCCATGATGGACACCATCATTATTACTGCAAATGTACTAACAAAATATTTTTTAAAAGTTTTCAGCCCAGTGAGTTCATGAGAGAAGCAAGTCCAGATGACGAGGCCTATGCAGGCAGTGACCCTGTGCTCTAGGTGCTTAGCATCCCAGCATCCTGAGAAGGGGCAGGGAATGGCTGCTCCCACTCAGACGAGCTGCTCTGCTGAGTCATGAGGACCAAGAATGTTTGGCCAAGTCTAGAGGACAGCGCCCAAGGAAACCAGAGCCTCCTCTGGCTGCCAGGATCTTGAAATGAGACAGACAAAGAGGAGGCTATGAGGAGAGGGGATCGATCAAAGGATGAAGATGGGCATTAGGTGGGGCTCCCTTGAACACAAAGCTCTGCTCACCACACTAAAGAACTGGGGTTTTATCCTCACCATCAAAAGCAGACTTTGAGTTCACTGAAGCAGGGAAGGATGGCTCAAGTTTCGAGTTTGTAAAGATGATTTGTCACCAAAGAAATAGACCTGCAAGAAAGTAGCCCTGTTGGCCACAGAGTGCCTTATTATTAGATTTTCTGATTAGCTGAATAAGAAAGGGGGAGACCCTGATCATGTTAGCCATGAGGTCAAAGAAAAGACAGACCCGGGGAACATGGAGTGACAGAAGGCCAGGATCTTTCAATAGTGTGGAGGTGTAATGGTGGGGAGGGAAAGTAAGGATGGTACCTGGGATTCTGGTCCCAGAAACCAGGTTGAAAAAGAGCTGTTCTCAGAATGGGGAATGGAGTAGGAGAAACAAGCTGGGAGCAGGCACTGGGGGAGGTAGAAGGGAGGACAGAGGATGGGAGACAGAGGTTTAAATTTGGACCTGCAGTGATGTCTCGTAGGCAGATGGCTATGCTTCAGTTCAGAGATGAGTTCCGGACTGCATGTGGATCTGAATATAGGTGTATAGATTGTACGTAGTGGTGTGCTCCTCGTAGCTAATGTCGTGGGCGTAGAGTGGAGCACGAAGACAGGTGCACACGTGGAAGTCCTCGTGCTCCTGCGTGCTACTGCTACTCCCATGGGAGACGGTGGAAGTCCAGGAACAGTGACAGGGAGCAGGCCGCCAAAGGACTGGAAGGAACTTCAGGGACCGCTGCATGGAATCCACAGTAGGAAAGTGTTTGAAACGTACAGTCAAACCTTCCCTGGTCATTAATAAGACATGTAGTGAAAAATAGTCTTTGGAGCTTGCCACACTAGAACTCCCAGGCCAAGTCAGGGGCAGAGCAGGCAAATGGGTGGAAAACAATAAAATACACAGTATAGAACACTCTTGTGAAGTTTCTCTGTGGGAGGGGAAAGGATGTGGGTGAGAATAAAGCAGGGTGGAAACTTCCCAGGAGTCTCCCCTCTTGCCTTCTGTAGGTTTTCTCTTAATGGAGAGAAGTTCTTCCTTCACCTCCAATTGTCTCCTCCGGCTTAGACAGGACTTCCCAGGAGGGTAAGAAGAACTCACCCCTCAGAATACTTAATTGAAGCTCTAAGCGGCCTTTTCTAGCCAAATAGTAAGGGGGAACAGAGGGGAAGCGCCCGTCCACTTGCCATCGTGCTTCTCTGGGGCCAAGTGAGAAAAGTGAACTGCAGTTTGGGCCTGCCAGATAGCTCAGTGGATTAAAGCACCTGCTTAGGCAGGCGCAGGGACTGGGTTCGATCCCCAGCGTGCCCTATCACCCCACCCCCACCCCATCGCGCTGAGACAGCAACTGAGACTGGGTGTGGTGGCGTGCGCTTGTACTCCGAGAGTTTGGGAGGCTGAAAACAGGAGAATCACTATGAGTCCAATCCGTGTGGTGAGACCCTATAGAGCCTGTACTAAATACATTTTTTAAAAAGAGAGAACGGCAGTTCAAGGCCAGGCAGGATGCCCATCTCTCGTCCTCAGAAGCCTCAGCTGTCCCTGTAGCAGCCCGCCCTTTCACAGACTTGCTCACCTTCTGCCTTTCCCAGGCATCGCCTGCGCTTCCCCTCACCTTACCTTCCGCAGCCGCCTCGCAGTCTGGATTCACCTGCAGTTCTACCCCTCTCGTCAGGGCATCTGCTAGTGGAATTTTGCGATAGTATTTCTCTTCTGATGTGCTTGAGTTATTTCCCTGATAAACGGTTTCCTCTCCTATTTTCAGGCAGCCTTTTAAGATATTTTAATGCTGATAATTAAAAATAACAGTGAGTGAAGGAGACCTTTTCCCTAATGAATGAAGTTTCCCAAATATTTGGACAGAAAGAATGAAACTAAATTTTATATGGAAGAATAGTCATAATTGCATAATCTGTTATGAAAATAAAAGATCCTAATGACATGCGAAATTGGAAGGGAGATATGCCACTAACACATCACTTGTATAAAATTTAGAGGAAGAAGATTAGTGATTTGAAGGCATTTGCCATTTGTCTTGTTGCATTATCTTTTTTCAGGTCAGCTTACTGAAGGCACTTCTTTAAAAATTAAAAATAGGGCCCAGGGGTAGAGCTCAAGAGAAGGGTGCCCGCCCAGTGGGAACAACGTCCTGAGCTAATGCCTGGGGCCACAACATAAACCAGTGTGTACATGTACACGGTGTAAACACCTGAGTCGAGGGCACTTCCAGAGGCGGCAGCACTGAAGTCGCTCTCATGATTGGTTTCACTGCGCTCAGCCCCAGCCCCGAGAAGCCTCCACATGAAGGACGCTCACAACTTTGGGTTGCGCACGGGTCGCCAGGGCGGAGCTCTCTGGATGGGCTTCTTCCCCCTCGCTACCTTGGCAGGGCCATGGTGGAGACTGCTGGCCCCAGTCCGACCCCTGCCTCCTAGGACTTCTAAGTCTTCTCCAGGGTCCTCCAGCCAAAGGGAAGTACATCTGCTCTCTGCAGGAGACTGGGCCCTTTGGCATCTATCTCATTAGGGACTCAGGCCCAGTAACCACATGGAAATGGGGGGAGGTACAAGTGTGAAATCTGATGGGAAGCCCGTTTCTCGGGGACGGTCACCTGCTGCACCTGCACAAAGCAATGCTTCTTCCCTTCTTGCTCCTGCATTTGGTCCAGATGATAGGAAGAGAAAAAACTGAAGGCTTGGGAGGAAGGTGTCTGAGGAGAGCCTGGAGGGCTTCCCTCACCCCTCTCCGAGCCTCGTCTCTCATCAGACAGCACCTTGAAGAGCTGAGCTGGCTGGAGGCTTGGATCATTCCAGCAGACTTCCCAGTGCAGGAGGGCCAGTTCTCACATGAGTAGGGCTGGCACAGAGGGCTCTTGGACAAACCACAGGACAGTGGCACAAATGACTTGGGGACAACCTCAGCCCCAGGGGACACTCCCTGAGAGAGGGAAGGCTCCCGCCTCTGGAGCGTCTGGCCTCATTTCACTGTAACTGCAAAGCCAGCAGCACCTGAGCCTGCCATTTAAGCAGCTGGGGTCTCTTCCCACCCTCTGGGGGATTAGCCCTGCAGGAAGGGCTTCTCTGTGATCCCTCCTGGGCCTCCTCCAGCCCTGAGCCCTCCTTGCACTCCTGCTGCCCGACGGGGGCTTCCCAGCTCCCTTCTTCCCGGAATGGCTCCAGGCACCTGGCTGAGGGGCTGGCTCCCCTACAGGCGCCAGAGCTCAGGCAATTTCTAGAGCTTTCCTCCAAGCTGCCACAGAATGTGGGAGGCCTGACTCACTCCTGATTTAGACGCCAAAGTGTCACTCCCCCCAGCCACCCACGGAACCCTCCCTGAGTCCCTTCCTTGGTCTGGCTGGGGGACACCCAGGGAGGAGGTCACCCTGCTAAAAACACAGCAGCTGTGGGTGCCGCTTCCTCGCTGATCCACTGATCACGGCCAAGGTTTTCAGGGGCTGTGAAATGAATGTTTTATTACTTATGAAGGGAAAAAAGATTAAATTAGCAAAATGATGATAAAAAAGGATAACCTGACTTCAACCCTTTTATTATGCTTCACACAGCTAGACAGCAAATTGTGCGCTGGGGCTTCTGCTCAGATGGCTGTAAAGAATCTAACTTTTGCTTTCAAATTAACCTGTCAAATCATATATTTATAAAGGAATGAAGGGAGGAAAACGAGGGGCCCAGGTAGGCCCATGCACCAATTAGAGAGAAATTAATTACAATTTACCAGCATTAGCACACTAACAGTCACAGGTTACCAAAGAAATGTCTTGGTACCAGGGAAAGTGTCAAAACAGACCACTCCCTGGGGACTGGAGAGAAGGTGAGTCCAAGCTGTGTGTGGAGAGGCCTGGCAGGGGGACCTCTGCGGATGACAAATCATGCTGCGGCCGGGTGTTGCTCCCACTCTGGGGTGAGGCAGAGTCCTGTAATGAACGCCATGTTTTGCTGAGGGGGACTTTAAAGAACCTCTGAGTTCTAAAATAATAAAGTGAGCACTCTCATGAACAAAGCCACAAAGCTGTAGGTAGAGACTTGCTTTGGTCAGCAGGAGTCACAAGGTCACAGGCCAGCATGACACTCCTGTCCCTCTGGGGAGCTAAGGTGTGGGAGCGTCCTGGGAGCGAGGGGTCCAGGTCAGCAGGGCGCAGAGTCTGGGGGCGGAGTGTTCCCAAAGGCCCCGTGTCAGTGTGGCTTCCAGGTGGCCTGAGCGAGCAAGGGAGATGTGCGGGAGTGGCGCTGGATGGGAGGTCTTCACGTCCCTGGTCCGTGCCCCCCTTGGGCGGGACAGTGCCAGCCCCGCCCCTTCCTCTTTCTTGCTTCCTGCCCTCACAATGAACAGTTGCTTCATCGCATAGTCCTCAGCATTGCACCCAGAATTCCTACCACCGTCCTAAAAGCAGTGGGTTCATCTGACCACATAATCTCTAAAACCTTGAGCCAAAATAAACCTTTATTAGAGCATGTTTGGCAGACACAATGATCACACCACTGGGGAGTCACAGCAAGTACATAGCGCGTCCCAATTCTATTTATTCCCTTCCCTGCTTCCCTTCTCTTTGCACACTCATCGCCTCTGATATTTCATCACAGTCATGGAAAGCTGACTAACACAAAGGGTACCTGAATCTCATGTAATTTTTTAGGATGACACCAGACTCTGACAGCAGTTTTCAGAGGTCAACAGCTGCACATACTTAGATTCCAAGATATAAACGACACCTGGGGGAGAACTAGTTAGTAGAGTGTATTTGAAATCTTTGTCTCTTCTCCTATCTGTCATAGACTTTCTTCATTCAAGAATCACAAACATTCTGGAAGGCCAAGGGCTAGCAGCACTGTCTTCCTTAGGGGCGATGCCAAGGGGCAATAAGAGGCTGCCTCTTGGGCACCCTGAGTGGAAAGGGGTGGCCCCTGTGGTCTGAGGATCAGAGCTGAGCTCTTTGCTGCCATTTGGAGAATCGCAGATCCTGGCTCCCACCCTGGGCTCCTTTGCTTGTATCCCTAGATGTTCTAACACCTGCTGGTGTGAAAGAGAGGTAGGAAGCACAAGGGGGCTCCACAGGGTGGGGGCTCCACAGGGTGGGGGCTCCGCATCTTGAGGAAAATGGAAAACCAGGAGCTGGGGCCCAGTATGCTCTCAATCCGGGTAGATTTCCTATTCTTGTCTGAAGAACTTGATGATCTATAGCTCTACTTTCCTCATACAAATTTAAGGTTGTAGTGTTATAAGCTGTTGTCACTTTAAAGGACATGTTTTTAAAAATATTTCTGCAAATGTATTCTCTCCTTCTTCCTTCCCTTCTCACCCATCTTTCTGCTCTCACTAATCTCTGAATATAAAAACAACCTTTTCCAAGTGTGTGTGTGTGTCTCTGAGGCCCATTAGATCTTTGTTTTCCTCTGTAAATTTTTTCCTTTCCCCTCTGGGGTTGATGAATTATTAATGTCTTTGAAATGGTTTCAGAAGCCACACTCTCCTGGGAATGGTGCTGTGGCAGGGGACAGGGTGGCTTCCTGGAGGACTCCCAGCCTTCTCCTGTGGCAGCACTACCACTTCCCCCCAGCAGTGTGGACGCGGGGGCAGAGGGGCTCGCAGTGTGCTTGGGACAGTGGTGACATCACTCCGCAGCTCAGGGTCATGGGCTGCTACAGACACAGAGGCAGCTGAGCAAGGAAAGGAGGGGCGTCTTCCTAAGACACCTGCACACCTCAACAGAGCGCTGCAGAATGTGCCAGGCGGGGCGGGAATCGTAGACAGCCACCTGCTTTCTATTCAGGTTTGCTAACGTAGATTCCACCGGTGTGGATCAAAATATCTGAAGAAAAACTTCATCCATACCAAACATGTACCGCCTTTTCCCCTTGTCATTCTTTCATAAACAATGCAGTATAAAAACTATTTACCACTTACGTTGTATTAGACGTTACAAGGCACCTAGAGACCACCGGGAGTGTCCAAAAGGACGCAGGGGGGTTCCATGCAATGCTGCATCATTGTGTACAGGGGACTTGGATATCTGAGGATTCGAGTAGCACAGGAGCCCAGAGCGCATCACCACAGAGCTGGGCGCCTACTGCAGGGCCATGAGCTACCCGGGAGCTGCGGGGACAAAGGGTGAGAGCGGAGAGCCAGAACCGCACATGGCTGCCCACTGTAGACCAAGCGCGACGTGCACTGATGGATGGTGAAGCGCGTGGAATCTGACGCCCGGAGCTGTGGGTCGGCTTCCTCCGTCCGAGCTCTGCAGATGACATAACGAAGAGCGCCGGCTGGCAGTCTGGCTGAGCACCCCTGTGCCCCTCACTGCCCACATCAGCTCGGACCAAGAGCACACCCTCTGTGAGCCCCAGGCCTCTCTGCTGTCCAGGGCGGCTGGCCGCAGATGTCTCAGGCTGCGGGCGGGTGTCCTGAGACCGCACAAGCAGCTCTAGCGTGCCCCAGACGTGCACTGAGGCCCTGACAAACGCGGCTGCTGCTCGGCTGCGAGCTGTCGGCCTGAGCGCGTCACTGCTACGCACAGGCTGTTCCCCTATATGTAAACTGTAGGTTGTTTCCTGACAGGGGCAGGGAGCCTCGGGAGCGCTGTGAACCGGGGTAACCGGCTGCAGCCCCTCTGTGGGCAGGACAAGCTCACACACCTTGCAGACGTTTCCCTTCCTCCCAGGGGAGCGTGCTCCCCGCCCCTCAAAACTTCCGGACTTCAGTCTCCGGGACAGTCCTCTTCTGGATGGTCAGGACTGGGCGCCAAGCAGAGTGACGGCTGTGCAGACCCGAGGACCAGCCCGGAGCCTCGGAGGTCGGCCCCTGACCCCGCGACCCTGCAGCCCCGTGGCAAGCCGGGGGCAGCCTCGGTGAGCGCGCAGTGGCCACCGCCGCAGCACGCCTGAGCAGCGAACCCGGGAGCTACTTCCCGGAGTGGGAGTGGGGCCTGAGGGTGTTGAGGGGGCAGCTGGCCTGTGAGAGACAAACCACCGAATAGCTGAGGGCATAAAAAAGCGGAGATTTAAATTTTACATCTCTCTTGCAAGAAAATTAACTTTGCTTTACTTGAAGTGAGAAGACTAGGAGTTGCCTGGGGCGAGGCAGGCTGGCGGAGTGGGAAATGGAATTTGCGGGGAAAATATACGGTCTGTATACTGCAGTGTCAAACTGGGAGATTTCCTCGTGCCCACGAACAGAGGCATCTGAGCCTCCCCTGGGACCTGCTCCAAATGTTGTTACCGCTTCTAATGTACGCTACCCCATTTGCACGTATCAAAGCGGATAACAAAGTTAGGAGGAAAAAATCACAAAACCTAAATAACAGACCTTCGGAGGAGAAGAGAGCCATCAATTTAGATTTTTAAGTCGCTAAATGGAAGTGAGGTGGGTTGGTTGCTCTCCCCAGTTTAGAAAGCAGGTGAATTGTGGGGATCCAGGGAAAAAGGAGTGGGCAAGCAGCGCTGGTAGCAGCTGAGGACCATTTCACCTCTCCACCCTCACCTCGCTCTCCGCTTGCACAGCTGCCATGCTTGGCTAATCAGAGTCCTAAATCCTGCTTTCTGCCAAGTCTATTTCTTTACCTTCTCTAATCAGCAGGAGTGGGCGTCACACTCAATCATGTGCGAGTCCTGCTCAAGCTCCTCCCAGGACCCGGCCCGTGGGGAGGCTGCTTAGAGTGAAAGCTCCCGGCAACTATTCAGGAAGAGGAGAATGAAACCTACAGGTCCTCAAGCAGTTTAGGATTATGAGGAAGCCATTAGGTTTGCTTCTGAAAGCCAATGACTTTTGAGCAGGCTGGGCAAACTGGCAGTTTTGGTCCCTGGTGGCCAGAGGTTAAATGCCTGAGGCTGCCCAGAGCTCGGGGAAACCCTGGTCTGACCAGCAACACTGGGTACTCCTCCCCCTTCAAACCAGGGAGCAGGAAGGGGGTGAGTCCTGCAGGTGGAAGGAGCCATCTGCTGAGTGACTACCGGAACGAGCAGTCCTGGGTGATCAGAGCTAAATATGGTCGTCATCCCACTTTTGCAGATGAGGTAATGGAAGCTGCAGACAAGGTGAGTGTGCACCGTGGTACATTGCCCAGTGTCAGCTGCTGAATTCCTCAAGGGCAGGAAGTTTGTCACATGCAGCTTTGTACAAGCAGGACCCATCTCTGTGTCACCTGGCTCTCGGGAGGCGCGGATATCATTCCGGAGTCTTGCTGACCACTTATACTTCTTTCCTAGTGAGCTCTGCCTGTGTCAAGACAAAGTTTAGTTTTATTAAGAATATTATGTTTTTATTCGTCAAGCAATGCTGCAAAAAATGCTTTTCAAGTGCTTGGCTTTCAAATTGTATTTAGAGTGCTTTCTTGCATGCTTAAATTCTTAACTCTGCAAAACAAAAAAGGAAAAAGAAAAAAAAATGACAATGAAAGAAAAAGATGGAGGAGGCAGGATGTGACAAAACAGATCAGCGTGCGTCCCACCAGCATCTGTGGGTCACTGGGAAATGAGCGCAGGGGCAATCCTGTGTTCACACCTGCCACCTTGTCTGAGCGTACTAGGTAAACATGGTGTAAAGCTACCTGCACTCGTTACTGTCAGAGTCGGCGCTGTCCCTGTCCACAGTCAGAACTGGCCTTTGTCCTCTCAGGTAACAGGTTCCTCCTACCTTGAAGCAGGTTGTCCTTTCTCGTCTACTTGTTTGCTTGTAAGGTGCCCATCTTCTCCAAGACCCCTCTCTGCAGAACGGTGCTTGGGCTAGCTTTAGCCTGCATCTACCTGGTTCCAATCCTGTCGAAGTCACAAACACCTCCAGTCTCTGGCGACCAGCTGACCCCTGGCCTTCTCCTCTGTTCTGTGTACTCCCTTTCTGAGGGCTCTGGAGGTTCCCTTCTGGGCTGCTTAGAGATGCTGAAGTCAAAGCAGAAACATTAAGGCTCAGCAAGGCGCGCCTGGGGTTCAGAACCCCAGAAACAGGTGCACCCTGTAGGAGCCAGGGGAAGTCCATGTGGTTAGAGCAGGAGAGCCTCGGCCCTCGGGAGTTGGATTCAGCAGCCTGGTGCTGGCAGAGGCCGTTCTGCTCTCGTACTCCTGCAGGGCTGCTGTGGAGGCCTTTACTTAAGTCTGCACCACCGCTGCCATGTCCTACAAAGCAGAGACATTCTTGGGGGGGGGGCACTGGCCGCTCAGCACGCGACAAAGGTCAGGAGCAGGAGGGCTGACAAATTGGACAGCACTTTTCAGAGCTTTACTCTCAGATGTGCCTTTTTCTTCTTGTCCTTGGTCCTAAGCCATGTCGCATTACGAGGTCTGAGGAGTCGACCACTAGCACAAGAAAGATGGCAGCGGGAGAGGGCGGTAGAGGTGCTGTCTGCACTCTGAGTGCTCCTCCCCAGAGCTCGGCTCCCTCGGCACCCCGCATCCTCACGCTGCGGCTGCAAGCAGACACCAGCAGCTCCATTTCTCTGACGAGAAGCCAGAGTCCCAGAGGGTCTGAGGGGTTTAGTTGGTAGCACAGCCAGTGAACAGCAAACTCACGGCAAAATGCCTAGCTCTCAGAATTTTAAGCCCTTTCTTCATTCATTTATCTGTGCTAGCATTTTAAAATTAGAATGCTAAAGCATGCTCTTTATTATAATGATAAAGCGTACGTTTATTATAACAAGCATCATGTTAGAAGGCTACATGAGCACCTTAAGCGACGGCAGAGGGGTCCCAAGGTCACGTGGTCCAGTGCCTCTCTGCCACATGAACTGAAGGGGGCTCCTAGGTGCCTGGTGCGCAGCCACAGAGCTGGCGCTTGCAGTGATTAGAAAACCGGGCCCTGCTCGGGTTCCTTCCGTTCCTTTAACCACTTGTATGTCAATCCAGCACTTTGTAAGTTGAGAAGAGTCACGTGGAAGCTGTTCAAACCAGACAGGCTTACAGCAAACGAGACTCCCCACCACGAATGCAGTATTATTGAGGTGTGCTGCCCCCGTGCCAGGTAGAAATGGGCCCACCACCACCACGGGGCAGTGCTCCCGAAGGAAAAGCCCTGTGCTGAGGAACCAGCTGTCTGTGGCAGGAAATGTCCATCTACAAGGGACACTGTCAGCTAATGACACTCACACTCCCCCTGGTTGTTGGAATAGAGGAAAACTCTACACATTTATTCTTTATTTCTAAGCTATCAGTTAAAATTAAAACACTTGCTATTTCTCAAAATCCCTCAACTCTACCTCAGCCTCCCTCTTTCTCAGTGGAGCCCCACACCTGCTCTGAGCAGCCCCAGCCTGCTCTCCAGTTACGCCTGCTGCACAGACCCCCTGGACAGTGCCAGCAGCCCCACAACTGCCCCCACCCCTGGGCCAAGCAGTGGCGCTCCATTGGACTCCTGTGGAGTCCTCCTGCGCATGTCGTCAGAACCATCCTCACAACTCTCTCTTGTCTGTCTGTTATGGTTTGTGTCTGGTTGTCTCCCCAAAGCCTCACGCAGTCATGAGGCAGACTTCTAGTTTGTGATTAACTCATGATCCACTGGGATTCCGGACGTAAGTGCTACACCCGTCCTGAGCTGGCAGCCTGAGTGCAGCTTAAGGGGACAGACTTGCTGTCTGGAGCCATTGCTGCTGCTGCTCCTCCCCCCTTTGCTTGCTGCTCTTTGCCACCGCCATGAATAGTTGCTCTCTGCCCTGTTCGCTCTGCCTTGGAGCCAGCTGAGTATGGACTGAAACCTCCACTGTCTGTGAGCTAAGTAAACCTTTGCCTTCTTTCATTTTTGGTGTTGGGTGTTTTGTCCCAGCAACGAGAGAAAAGTAACTGAGACACTGTCCGTTACATTCTCAGAATCCTTGGAGGGATCTTTCTTGCATTCAGTAGAAAGCACAAATGCTCAAGCCCAAGAGTAGATGCTCCCCACAGTGTCACACCACCCACTGGCCAGCACCTTCCCCAGCGCATGCTCCCTGGCACTCTCGCTCGGGTCCCCATGCCTTGTTCGCCTGCTGACCATTCCAGTAATTATCTGTCCCTAGTTTACCTTGCAGACACTGCCTCTTGCTGTCGGCACTTCCCTCCCTTCTCTACCTTTCACAGTTGACAGTCAACATCATGTTGGACTTTCGGAGCTCAACTAAAACCCTTGCCACAACAGTGGCCCACTGCAGTACTGCTGTCCCAACTTGGATGGAACGCAGCCTCCTCTCACATTTCTAAGCATGCTCTACTTCCTGCCCCTCCCTTCCAGGCACTGAAAGGCAGCTCTTGTCTGGCCCTGTGTTTCCTAAGAGCTCAGGAAGCTTGTTGCCCGGATGCACAAGAAATACCTGCTCCTGCTGTCCACAATCCCGAGCTCACATTCCTCTTGGTTGTGCTAACTTCACTACCCAGATGTCTGAGTACTGTTTTGATTTATTGGTCAAATTTGGGTCCACAGCTCCTATTTGGTTTCGCCAGAAAATGACAGTAGCATCTGCTCCATGCTCTTACCAAATAACATTAGCTGCACTGGGCAGAATGCAGGCATTTGATCATTGATCTCCCTCCACTTGGGGTTTTGGTTTTGTTTATTCCAGGGCTAAGGATCCAACCTAGGGCCTTCTGGTCACAAGTGCTCTGCCACTGGGCTACGACCCAACCCTCCATCTACTCGAAATAACATGCACACAGTGATGAGAATAGATGAGAAGATCACACCCCGCATCATCTAATCACTTACTCGCTCACCAAACATTTATGAAGCTTCGACTGTGTCAAAGCCACTGTGAAACAGTGTCATTTTGTAGGACGCAGGATGCAGGAAGGACACTCTAGGTAAATCCACTCAGACTGAGCTCCTTCCTGCCTCCCAGCACTGCCGTTGGAGAGGGCTGAAGAAGATGGACAAATCACACCTGAAGGAATTTAAAGGTCCTGACTGAAGAGAAGGACAGAAGGCAACCTCGCGAGAGAGAGAGAGAGAGAGAGAGAGAGAGAGAGAGAGAGAGAGAGAGAGAGAAGAGAGAGAGGAGAGGAGAGAGGCAGGCAGATGGAGAGGCCGGGGCAGAGTCTCGCTGAGTCCCTGGAGCAGCCTGGAGAAGGGTAAGAAGAGATTTGCTGCTATTTTTCCTTTCTTTTCTTCCTGCTGCTGAAGGGCCCATCCTGCTAGGGAGGAAGATCACCCCCTTCACATTCAGTCCAGAGGTTCCCCTCCGCATCCTCTTGTCAGGGCACGCACAATGAGGCAGGCACACCTGACTAAGTGGTGCCTCTTCACTTTGCACCGGAGCGGAGAGGCAGCCCTGATGCCGTGCTCGAGGGTGGTGCAGCACCCCCCTTCCCAGTGAGCCCTGGAGCAGCGCAAGGCTCTCCGCTCCCCTCCTCTCTCTGCAGAGTAGTGTGGATTGCAGCTCTCTCCACAGCAACAAGATGGGTAGGGTTGTGGAAGCAAATAATAACAACAGTATTTATTAAGTATTAGCTTTTATATTTATGAGAGAGATTGCAGTAGAGAAGAGAGATAAGTAGGCAATTTCTCAAAAGTCTAGCTTCTTGTCGAGGGATTAAGGACCGGCTAATAAACATTCTTATCCCTGGTTACCTCATAAGGAAAATGGCAGTGCCAGATTTATCTCTCCTTTTTCTAGGCTGGCTCTAGGCTTGCACTGAGATGAGATATGTGGGAATCCTTTGAACAGAAACAATTCTAAGTGCTGCAACCCCGATCTTAGCGCTCCGCGCAAAGAGTTGTCTTCTCCCTCTCATATGTCAAACAATGTATGAGAGCCTCTGCCTGGCTCAGGCACCTGGACCCACACCTCCGCCGTCCTCAGTCATCTGCAGGGCCATTTGGGTCATGCCACCCCAAGGAGTAGCGTGAAAGAGAGCACTCGGCCCCACCCAGAGTCACCATGTGACTCTCACTCACATTCCGTCCAAGGGCACTAGCCAGATTCTTGCAGTGAAATGCTTGAGGCTGCAAAAGAGAATGTGTGGGTGTCCAGAAGAAGCGACTCTGCTGGCCCAGGCTCTGTGGTGACGTCAGGTATCCTCAGGCGGTCTACCTACTGGATGGGGCGCCTCACATCTGTGCAAATCCAGGCACCCAGCAGGGAGGAGACACCAACTGCACACCGGGCCCCACTGTTGGTGGAGCGTTGGGCCTTGAACAGATTAGACCTGGGTACTTAGCCAACCCAAAGGCCACAAGCAATGTCTCTGCCCACAGTCTGAGGTTGCATGATCAAATTTGTGTATAGGCCAGAGGTATGGAAAGACCTGCAGCTGCCTCTCCATGCAGTGTGGAGCAGTCACACTAGGAGGGAACGGGCTGGACCTTGGTCTGATCCCAGGACTGTCCCGTCTGGGGCAGCTCTCCCTGGGCCTTGTTCTCCTGAGCTTGTGGAAGGCACCCTCCTCACTTCTTCACATGTTCCTTCACAACTTTCCTTTGTATCTACCATTTCCTCCGTGCTTCATTAAAGTGAGGCCACTCCTCCAAGTTTATTTAGCACACAGCTTTGAGAATGTGCTACGTGTCAGGCACCACAAGGGTTGTGGACATAAGATCAAATCTCAGGCCTGTAGCTGTGAGGTCTAGTGACGAGAAACAGAGACAGAAGGTAGCATCCAGTGAGCAGCACGGCCACAAATGTGAAACAGGGCCAGAGGGCCTGCGAGGCGGCAGTGCCAGCTCGTGCGTGCTGTGTTCCCCGGGACTTCAGGCTCCAACCTGGGCCCGCAGACTTGTGAGCAGCAGCAAGGGCAGCAGGGACATACGGCTCGGGAGCAGGACACCGGTCACTCCAGACAGGTGGAAAGAAGGTGGTTAGACAGCTGGGGAGGACAGCGCATGGCAGGTAATAGGGTCTGGTTTTATTTACTGAACATTTGGGAGCCTTTAGCGGTTCACAATTTGTTTTTTTCTTTTGTGTATTTAGTACAGGGTCTTACTATGCAGATCGGACTCATGGTGATCCTCCTGTTTTCAGCTTCCCTAGCGCTGGGATTACAGCGGTGTGTCACCATGCCTGGACTCTATTGCAGGCTCAGCATGCCCCAGGGACAGGGCTGGTATGGCATGAGGGACCAGGGATTGAGCCCTGGGCTCTGCGCTTGCCAAAGCAGGTGCTTGTCAGCTGAGCTATCTCGCCGGCATAGTGGTTTACAATTTTGAAGTCATACTATCCAAAGTGTACGTTTAAAGAAACTTTGTCTCTTCAGGGAAGATATAATTGATTGAAATATAAGGGAAAGGAAATAGTGTTACTAAGTCCTAGGAATTGGGAATCTATTCAACATGTGAACATTATTTAATTATGTCAGCCCTCTCTGAGGTGTGGGCTATTATTTTATTTAATTGCACTAATGAGAGTCAGAGTTTGGGCTCTAACCCAGCAAGCCCGTGCCCTCAAATACTGGGAACTTGGCTTAGCTATGTGGACAGCTTGGAAGTCAAGGTGTGGTAATGAGAATCTAAGATAAGACAGATGAGGCACACAGTGAGAAGAAAGAATGGCTTCAATTTGTTGATAAACTGGATAAAGAAGGAAGGAAAGGAGAATTGTTAGTCCTACGCTTGTCCTAGACGACTCTCTAAACGGGATTTCTAAGGGAATTCTGGGGGTACTTGAGGAGTAGGGAGACAGCAGTTTTAACTTTAGATACATAAGTTTCAGGTGGGGATGGGCAAAAGCTGTAGCTCTGTGATCAGCTCTATGTCATAAATTATTCTTTCCTAGGAAATAAAGCAGATTTTCATTTTTGGCTGAGAGCAGCCCGTCAAGGAGCCCAAGAGGCAGCAGAAAGGTACGGTGCGTTAGAGATGTGGGAGGCCTCTCTGCAGAAGTGACAGGTACGAAGCACAAGAGCCTGCAGGTAATGAGCAGAGAGACAGGAGTGGGGCGAGGTAGGGTCGCGCCCTTGTCGGAGGAGGAGCAAGTGAGACAAGGACATTTTCTCCAGCAACGCTTGCAGGCTAGCTGAAGCAAGCTCTGCGCACGTGGTAGGCCTGGACCCAAGGGACGGGGAGAGCAGAGGAAAGAGCATGCGCATCCTCAGGAGCCGCGGGGGGCCAGAGTGCGGACCTCCTCGGAGCAGTGGGGGAGGGGAGGGGCGAGACTCCGGGCAGGCGCTGGGACTTCCCTGCGCCTCTCCCCAGGGCCTCCTGCGGGCAGGGCGGGCAGTGACTTTCATGTCCTCACTCTCATTCTTAGCTCAGCGTTGTCTTCCTTCCTTTTCCTGCTAGTGATCCCCAGAAAGAGTAGGAAAGTCACAGCTGCTCTGCTTTCTGTCTATTGGTGAGGGGACACTAGAGACGACCGAGGGGCTGATCCCGCAGTGGGAGCTTCACGAGGCAGCTAGAGGAAGGCTGCTCAGGCCCTGGAGCCGAGGAAACTGGCTCCAGCGCAGCGGACGAGACCCACCAGTCACTGGCACGCCAAGCATTAGCAGTTCCCATTAAGCAGTCTTGCCTGGAGCCAGCTACAGCGGGACACATCTGGGTCCTAGCTACTTGGGAGGCTGAGGCAGGACAATTGCCTAAGGCCAGGAACTCAGGGCTGACCTAGGCAAGGGAAAGAGGGCCACCCCGCCCAAGCAAAGCAAAAGTGGTGTGCAGTCCGCATCTCACTTCTTTTAGTCCCTTGTTGCAGTTTCGGAATCCAAATAAAAACAAAACTATTTCTTTGCAACAATCTAGGGCCTGAGTTCAATCCCCGGTTCTGAAAAAAAGAACACACACACACACACACACACACACACACACACACACACACACCAGCTATCTATTCACTCAACACCTCTGTAGCTTTCTAAGCAAGAGAGAAGCATTCCAATTCCAGAACCATTCCGAAGGCAGACAGAAGGTATTCAGAGCCCAGTCCCACCACTCACTCGCGCTCGCTATCTCTGAAGGCCTTGGCTTTTCCGTCCGTAAAGTGGCGGCGCAGTGGAGTCGGCCTCCCCAGGGGACAGGAGGATGACACTGAACAGCCAGAATCACGGTGCGCAGCGCCTGCAGCTCCCCTCCGCAGGGCTCGCTGCAGCCGCGCTGCGCAAAGAGAAGCTGAATGCTGCTGTTATCCTCAGTGAACTCTGAGAAGGGAGGCTGATTGATTTAGTTTAATTGTTTTGACATTTACTTAATTACTAGTGTCAGTAGCATCATTCTGAGAGTGTTTCAGTGCATTATACGTGAAAATTATTTTGGTGGGGCCAGTAGAGAACCCCGGTGTGGCCGCGCACCCTGCGATCAGCCCCCGATCGCCGTGGCCACGCGCCCGTCCTGCGCTGGGGGCGCCTTGCACTTAGCATGCTGAGTGTGCGCCTTCTGGGGTTTGGACCAGTGCAAGGCAGGCTTTGCAAGCTGGTGGATGGAATGAGCTTGCTAGCTATGGTCAGCCGCTCAGCAAAGCCAGCTTCGTCCCGTGGCACCTCCTGCACTAGGGTCTGGGAGGGACTGTGTGAGACTTTGGACCTTGGTCTAAGGTGTGGCCTTCGAGTCTGTAAAATCTATCAGTCTACGGGGCAGGGCAGGGCTGTCCCTGCAATCCGTGAGTGGGTCTCCTTTGAATAATCAATGCATTTGGTAATCCATGAGGAGAAGGAGGATGGCAACAGGAACAACTGAACAGCTTGTGCTATTGTCAGATGAAGAAGCTTGCTTTGAAGAGGTTACAGAGGGGGAGGTCAGGGCCAGCTGGCTGGCCACTCTGCAGGAGTGCTGCACGTGGGAAGGAAAGGTGCAGCGTGCTCAGCCTCTCCTGCCTCCACAGGCCACCCCGCGGGCACCAGAGCACCCCAACTTTCTCGTGGAGAACCCCCTGGAGAATCTGTGTTTCAGCCTCTCAGTGCACACAATGGGGTGCTTGCAAACCTCCTAGCTTGCTCCCAACTTGAGCTGGGGTTGATTTTCCTGACTTGCTTAAGAGCCCTGATGTTGTTAGAAAGGATGAATTAGTTCTAGAGTGTGAAACTGCCCCCTAATGGGAAGGGGAGGAATACCAGACAACTGTGACAGTCCCTTCCCCAGGGGAAACACAGAGTACTGGGTTGGAGTGAGTCCTCTAGATCCAGCTTCTGCCTTGTTCCAACAGGCTGGATACTCCAAGTGACCCAGAGTGAGGCCCAGGAAGACTGGATACCCTGTTGACTCCCCAGGTTACAGAGATGAGGATCAAAATGCCCATTATAACTTCAACGCTCTCTGAAGCAACCAAGAGCTGAGGTGTACCCAGAACTCCTGAAATTTTTTCTGGGGTATGTTTCCATTAGACCTCAATTTAAAACAAACAGCTTCCAACATCATCATATTTAGAAATAAAACTTTGAGTCCATATTATTCTTCTCTGAACCTATGACAAATTTCAGAAAATCACAAATCCCCATTTGAAGCAGAGTGAGACAAAAATTGAGTAAACAAATATAAGAATTGAGGTTGCACACACATCTCCAAAGATGTACAGCACCTTTCGGGAAGAGCGATAGCTTTTTGTAAGACGCAAGAGCTGCTCGGACCGGAACTCATAGGAAAAGTACAGAACCCGAAGTTCTCCAAGACAGGCTGGGCCCCGTGTTCTACAACTCCTCCAACCTTCCCACACATGCAGGAAGCTTCTGTTCGTTACAAGACTGCTGAAGCCAGGATACCAAAGTCTTCCTCACATTACGATGCTTTGGCCTTTTGGGCCCTGGAAGTCGACAACTCCTGAGTGATGCTGTCCTAATCCACTTCTTTAAAGGCAGGAATCTGGTGACTATTCTTTTCTGCTGAAAAATAAAAACCATTGATATTTCTTCATAAAAACACATCAAAACTCCTAACACACGTGCACACACACACACACACACACACACACACACACGCTGACTTTTTTCTTAACAACCAGTTCCTGGCCCAGGTCCTCCATCTCGCGTTCCTTGCTTCCCTACAGCTCTGAACTGTGCTTCTCACTCCCTCTCCCCTCCCTCTTTTGCTCTAGGCTTCTCGATGGGTGTGTCCAGTGTGCCTCTCTTTGCAGATGTCCTTCCTCCCCCCCCATCTCCTGAAGGCCTGCCTGTCCCACCAGGACCCAGGCTTATCTCGGGGGTGGGGAAGTTTCCAAGCTGCTACTTGGCTCCTGACATGCCCAAAGGCTTCACCGAGGGCTCCGAAGCCTGCGGGCGGAGCCTTTCCCATGTCTGCCACTGCAGTGGGCCCACCTCCACCTTCCAGGCAGGGCAGAGGACGAGAGCCAGGCTCTTCCCTGTGCTGAGCAGCACCCTGCCACAGGCAGTGGTGGCTTCGGGGTGGTGGTGATGGCCTGCCTCTCACTTCCAGTGCTTCGTTCCTGTCCCACCATGGACTTACTTCTCTCCACATACACACTGCCAGTCGGCTCTGTCCTGACTCACAAGAGCCCTTCTTCACAGCCAAAAGCTAAATGGGCTTCACTGCATGCATTATTAATTTTTCTACCTGTCTCCTCCTCTCTGTCTCAGACACTACCTCCCTGAGCATCTGCAAATGCCAGTAACGAGTTTCTCATACTAAGTAGTTAGAGCTGAAGTCTTTGAATAAATGCGGGAGAGGAACAAACCATCCACTGGGTCTGTGAAGGGTAATCTGCTATTTCTTGGTCAATATTGCTTTTTGGCCCCACAGTGGAGTTCTGCAGCTGTTGTCTATGGCGACTTTCCAACTTGAGTAATTACATTCTGCTTACCTCTTGTTTCTCTTGAGGTTCTAAGATAACTTTCTCTTCATGTCCTTTCCTCAGTAAAACAAAGGAACCTACTTTTGGTTTTGCTATTTTTGGAGGTGATGGGCTGGAGAGAGATAACTGAAGAAAAAATATATCCTTTGGATGGCTTAGACCCAGCCATCTATTGTACCAGAGACATTAACAACGCAGAACAATATCCGAGTTATTCTGCTGAAGACACTAACTCCACAGAGCCTCAACTTTGCATCCATTCTGGGGGTAACTCATTCTCTACTATAAATGCCTGCAGTGTTACCAGGATATTGCAAGTGAAAGGGCCTCACAACTTGGTGTGCGTATTCCTGGGAGATTAGTGGTCAGTGATGTAGAAGGGCTCTATGCCCTTTATTAGATAGGGAGAGGGTGAGTGAGCATGCCACAAAGGGGCGGCCCTCTGATCTCGGAAGGAAGGAAGACCAATCTCTAGCTACTGCTGCAAAGTGCAGCGCAGTGCTATGGCGGGCGGCGAAGAGCGTGCCATCCCCTGACCGCCCCTGCACAAAGAAGGAGGCTACACCACCGAAGGAGAGGCGAGGCTGAGTGGGAGCGTCTCAGGAGCCATCCAAGGAAGCTTGTGTCCCTGTAAGGCTCCTCACCTGTCCTAGGTGCCTGCAGAGCCGGCAGGGCGACATAGCACTGTACCTGCTGGCGGCGACCAGGGTACTGCCTGGATGCTCCAAGCGACTGTCTAGGCACGTGACACCATCGAGTATGCACGGTTTGTTGTTAATGAAGCAGAATGGAAAACCAGCCGTGACAAGTTGGTTAAATGGGAGGAAAAAGATCCCACAGAGCTTTCCTTCTGGAAATTTCCTGCTGGTGATTGTATAATTCCCTGCACTTGGTTCTAAAATGAATGTGAGGTTGTTTTCAAGAAAGAAAGGGAATCAGTGAATTCGGGTAAAATGCACGGTAGGACAATGTCCAAGAAACGAAGGAGAGGCCTGGGAACAGGACGAATGCTCCAGAAAATACAGCTGGAGGAACGTGTCTAAGTGTCACAGAAGCTCTGAGCCACAGCAGCTCCTTGTTGTTTCGTGGGGCCTCCTGGCACAGGGCCCTTGGCCTTTCCTTCACCCCGAGGGGCATTGGTTTAGGGAGAAGGGCGCCCCTTGCTGGTCCTAGAGGGTGGTACCTTCTGCCACTTGGGGCGACTCGGGCCCCTTTGCCTCGCTGGCGTTTGCGCAAGGTGCCTACAGGAGCAACGAAGGCTGAGGGGCAGCAATGACTACATCTTAGGGGAGGAGGAGGAGAGAAGGCCGCGGTACAGGGCAGAATAAAAAGGGTGCTGAGCACAAGTGCACTAGCAGCAGCGACCCAGCCCTCCTTTCCCCCATCTTTGCTCTTAGAAATCAGACTACAGGTGAGCAGCTCTCCCCGTCAGCCACCCAAGACTCCGAAGGTGACCTCTCCTCAGGGTCTGAAGAAGTGTGGATCTGGACAGGGGACCCCTCTGCTTGGGACCGAAGACTGTGCCCAGCCTGGGAACTCCCAGGACTTGGGGCTCATGCTGCAGCCTTAACGCTGCTCCGCACACCTTTCCCCGCGCAGCCTGCCAGCGGGGACCGGCTTTGCTGCTGCCAGTGGGAGCCGAGAGGCACGTGGGATGAAAGGGCTGGAGGAGCCTTATTAGTAGTTAAGTGGACAAGGCTGATAATGGCGTATCTTTTTATTGGTCCCACAGATAAGTTACAATGCGCAAGCTTGCAGGCAGCGCCTGTGATTTGCATCGTTACAATGCAGGCCGGGTTCATTATACAGCGGGCTGATCCAGGAGCCCGTGCTGTCAAAGGCAGCTGAAAGGAGTTGGGCGCTATCTCATATTCTGTGTGTGCGGATTCATTAATGGCTAGTACGGCGCTTTGTCCTGGCTGGTATTGGATGTTTCACGGTGAATCGTGAACAACTTGAACAGCTTCATACATATGTCTTACTGATGTGTAAAGTCATTGCAACCTGGGCTTTGCTTGCTTGCTTGCTTTTTTTTTTTTCTCTCTCTCTGAATGAATGAATTCTGTTTTAGTCAGGCATCTGTGGAAAAACCTAGTGACATTTTCAGCAGGGACAATGGTCTTATGGGTGGGCCAGGGGGTTTTACTCATCCAGTGGAGCAGGCGACAGCTTCTGTAGCCACGCTGGATGGAAATGGAAGGTGTCTCCACCGTTCCCTGTGGCCACGCTGGGAGCAGAGGATGAGGCGGAGCGCAGGCCTGGGCAGGGAGGCCACCGCCACAGAGAGAGCGACAGAAATGGTTAGCAGCTGACAGAAAATTGGGAGGCTAAAAACGAAGAGCTGAGGAAGCCGGAGCTGGGCAGAATCAATGCAAAGGAGTTAGAAGTTATCTCTGATTGCACAATCTCCACCCTGCTTCCCAACAGCCTCGAGCTGGCCCCACCAGGGCCTGAGGCCACCAAGGGCCCGTGAGTGCATCCGGTGGGACTTAGTCCCTGAGGGTCGGTCGCTGGGCAGCATTTGGTGGCTTAGGCTCTGAACTCTTACCACACAGGCACTTCCTGGCAGGAGGACCTTCATGCAGGCAGGGTTTGAAGCTTAGCGCTGTCCGCCAGAACACCCGGAACATGCTTTCTTGTTCCCCTTCTATTCCAAGCCCTGGCAGAGCTTTCCTGAGTGCTGCACTTCAAGCTGATTTTATGGCCACAGGGCCTTTGTGGGCTTCGCTTCTAATTGGGCATGGTGTGCTTCTGTCTTTATAGTTTTATTCAGTTGCAACTGCCGAATAGGAAATAGCACATATTTAAAGCACCCACACAAGCCATCGCTTAGATGAAGACACACAGGGCCACGCCCACGAAACCACAGCCCTCCAGGTAATGGATCCCGAGACCTGCCCTCACCTTTTATTTCCCTTCGCAGCCACTGCTTTATTCTCTATCACAACTGACTACTTTGCAACCACAGGAGCTTGCACACACACACATGCACATGCACACACACACACATCTACACAAGCAGAGAATCATGGGATTCATGGATCTTCTATTTTCTGAAATTTGGCTTCTTTCACTTAGCATAACTCTGGCAATTAGCTAGACATGATGGTTCTACCACGTTTCCTGCTGGATGTTGTGTTATGGGTGTACCACAATGCGTGTCCCACTTAGCTTTGATCAGTATTTCAGAGGTTCTCAGTGTGAGGCTATGCAAATTAAGTTGACTTGAAAATTAGTGTACAGGTGTCTAATTCTCTTGGGTTAACTTCTAGGACATGCTAGATGTATATTAAAACTTATAAGAAAATGCCAAGCTATTTTCCAAAGTAGTGTTATTAATTTACATTCCTCCAGCAGTGTGTGACTCAGGTCGTTCATAACCTTACTAACACTAGGTATAGAAAATCTTTCTTAATTTTAGACATTTGAACAAATGTGTAGTGGTCTCATTGTGGTTTTAATTTGCATTTTCCTTAATGATTAATGATGTGGGGCACTGGTTGTGGGCTTTTTTGCAGGCAGTACATCTAGTAAAGTGTTTCTGAAATCTTTTGGTAATTCTTATATTGAGTTTTTTCTTACTATTGGATTATGAGAGATTTATGTAGCCTGGGTACAATTCTTATTAGATGTGTTATTTTCAAATATTTTATGCCAGTATCTACTTGTCTTAGATTCTCTAAGTAGTACTTTTCGAATAACAGATTTTAATTCTGATGATGCCTAATTGCCAATTTGTTCTTTTATGAATTCTTCTGAAATTTTAAGGTTTTTATAACTAGACTTACGATCCATTTTAAGTAAATTTTTAAGTGTGCTTTGAGCTATGAGTTTAAGTCCATTACTTTACACAGATAAGATGACAGCTATGACACATTTATCAAAGACAAATTCTCCATATAAGGATAGAAAGGAACATAAGATGAGATTTCTGGGATTCTGTGAGGTTCAAAGATATTTAAACAACACTAAAAACTTTCTTTTTTTTTTTTTTGTTGTTTGTTTTGTTTTGTTGTTTTTTTGGTACCAGTGATCAAACTCAGGACCTTGCATTTGCCCGGCAGGCACTTAAGCTGCTGAGCTATCTCCCCAACCCTACAATGGAAATTCTAGATCTTAAAATACATGCAAACACTCATGGGTGGGTCTTTATTAGACATATGTGTTGGATTCCCTTGGGAATACCTGGGATGTGACTATTGTACTGTATAGAGAGCCTATGTGTTTACTTGTAAGAAACTATAAACCGCCTTCAAAACTATATAGACCCTTTTGCACTTCCACTGACAATGAAGGAAAGTCCCTGTTGCCTCACATCCTTGACCATAGTTGAAGTTGTCGGTACTTTGGTCTTTGTCATTCTAAGAGGTCTGTAGTTACATATCATTGCACTCAAAATTGCAGTTCGCTATTGATGTATGATACTGAATAGTTTTTCATAATTTTCTCCTGTGTCATCTTCTAGAAATTATTTTTGCATTTTCTACTTATATTTGTAGTGCACTTTGAGTTAATTTTTATAAAAAAATGAAAGTCTGCGTCTCCGTCTGTTTAGGCTGTTCTGAAACGGCACAGCATGGGGGAGTCCTGAACAAGAAGCCTTTGCCTCCTAGTGCGCTGGAGGCTGGGAAGACAAGAGCACAACTCAGCAGACCAGGTGTCGGCTGAGGGCCCACTTCTTGGTTTGCGGGTGGCGTCTGCTTGCTGAGCCCCCACCATGGAAGGGACAAGACGTGTCTCTGTGGCCTCTTTGATAAAGGCACAAATCCTGTCCAAGAGGACCCCACTCCCAAGACCTAACCACCTCCAAAGGCCAGTGCTTCAGGGTTCGATTGCAGCAGGATGACAAGGGTACACGTCTTGGCCCTAGCTGTCTCTCTACTGTGAGAAGGTAATTTATTGCTCAAGTGGCTGCCTGAGTTCTCTAGCATTATTTGTAAGAGACGCCATCCTCTCTGTAGCACATGCTTTTGCCCTTTAGTCAGACATTAGATGTCGTGGCAGTGCAGGGCTGTTCCAGCCTGTGCACGTTGTTCCACCTTCTATCTGCCCATCCTTTCAACCCCACACTGGCCGCATTACTGTGAGTGCACAGCAAGTCCTGAACTTGACCTCCTCCAGGAGCACCAGCCCTCCCACTTTGTTCTCCCTTCTCCTGGCTCTCTGGGATCCTCTGTGCTTCCACAAAACCTTAGAAGCATGTTGTCCACAACCACAAGATGACTTTGCCAGGATTTTATTTGAAGTGTGTTGAATCTGTAGATCATATTTGAAAAACCTGACATTAAACAATGTTGACTTTGTCATGGTTTGAACAAGTTTCTCCAGAGACCCCTCTGTTAAAGTTTAGGTCACCAGCCTGAGGTGCTGAGAGGAGGTGGACTGGGAAGAAGTTAGGACACTGAAGAAGACATTATCTAGAAGGGGATACTGGGGCTCTCTCTCTCTCTCTCTCTCTCTCTCTCTCTCTCTCTCTCTCTCTCTCTCTCTCTCTCTCTCTTCTTCCTGGACACAATGAGGTGAGAAGTTTCCTCCACCATGCATTTTTACCAAGATATTCTGTCTCATCACTTGCCTAAAAGCATCAGAGCCAATTCATCATTATACCTAAAACCCCCAAATTGTCACTTCTTACAAATTGATTTGTCTCAGACATTTTGTCCCAGTGAAGAATGCTGACTGACACAAGTATCCATCCTTGCACATGGAGCATCTCTCCTTTTTTAATATTAATTTTACTGAGAAAGAAGTAGCAATGAGACAGTTTCAAAACAGATTAGTAGGACAGTTACAATAATTAATACATTGCATGTTATTGTCTTCATAATAGTTATTCATAGTACAAGATGCAGACATGATATCTTCTCTAAACACTATTAGTTCAAAACTTTCTTCTCATTGAACTAAGAGAAAGTAGCTGTGTATCTATGCTAACTATTTTGTATATACGGATATATATATTTTTTCACTACAAATGTCCCTTCATTTATATCCACCTTTTTTGTTTACTTTTGTCAGAGATGGTATTCCATTGCCTTGAAGATACACTCATCAGTGAAATAAGCCAGACCCACATGTGTAAATATCATATAGTCTCCCTAGTGTAAGAACTCCAAAGAAGAAATACAAATTGAAGGTATAACACAACTAAATGGAAAGCAAGAACTTCAGGATTAAACCACAAAGAGAGGGCAAGGAGAAAAGCTAAGAAACATGGCAGGGACAAAACCATACATTTATATTCACAAGATGGTTAAGGCAGTGATCCTGAGAATCTCCACCAGGGTTTTGAACCTAGCAGCTAATTGGTAGGATTCTCTGCCTGACTAACTATACATGCTGATACCTGTGAACTAAGCACTGCACTGAAGTTAGCAATGCGTGGCACTAGGGCCACGCTTGGAACGCCTGTCATTCTGGTCTTCTTTTATTTGGATCTACTTTGATTTTTTTCATAAAGCATTTTGTAGTTTTCTTCAAATAGGTCTTGCACATACTATGTTAGATTTATATCTTAGGTTTTCATATTTTGGTGTTAATGTAAATTGAAAAAATTCCTCCAACTGTTATTTGGAAGAAGATTTTCTTATGTTTCTTCCTTCTTTTCTTTAAGAGTTCACATTTACATCCTTACTTGGACACTTACGGTTGTCCTGACGGCCTCTAATGCACTCCACAGTTTGTCTTTTTCCCATATGGTTACCTTTCAGTTGTATTCATTGTTGTGTCTACAAGTTCCCTGATTTTGTCCTTGGTGTGGTTCATCTTCAGTTGTCCCAATCCAGTGGTTCGTCCTTGCACACATTACAGCGTGTAATGACTAGAAGTTTAGAAACTTTGTTTTCTAGATCTCTACTTAACAGAGGAGATGCATAAAGATTCAAGGATAACAACATGTTGTGTGTCAGCATTTAAAGATACATAACAGTAGAATATATTTGGTTCTGACGTTACACTTGATTCCAGATTGCTCAATTGTATTCGCAATAGAAGTTGTATTTTTCTCTTTGTTTCTACATGCCTGTTGGCTTTTTTATTGAATGCCAGATACTGTGAATTTCATCTTGTTATACTCTGGATATTTTTGTTGTCATTCTATAAATAGTCTTGGCCTTGTTCTGGTTGGATTTGAATTTAAAAAAATTGATCCAGTTGGGCATTGCATTAAAAAACAAAACAAAACAAAAAATAAACCAAGGGGAAAAGGTTTAATTTGGTTCTTGGTTTTAGAGAATTCATTCCATGTCTGCTCGCCCCAAGGCAGAAATGGCATGGAGAGGGGAGGCCAGGACAAAGGTGGCAGCCAGGGAACAGGTGCTTTTGAGATTTGTTAGCCAGATTTGGAGTCATGCCCACACCAGGGCTAACTGGCCCCTACTCTCAGAGGTCTGGACACACTGCCAACTTTGCTTTGAACCACGTGGGTTTCCTGTGTCACCTAAGAGCAGCCACTTCTCTTTGTCCTAGGTGCTGCTATTACTAGCCTTGGGAAGAATCCTTTCCGCTGCCTGAGAGCCACCTTACAGGTGTGACTGTACCACCACACGACTGCGTACTTAAGTGGACATTTGGTCAGTCCCTGGAACTACCTCTCTGTGTAGCTGGCTCCCTCCTCTCTAGGACTCCAGTTTGAAAGTGCTGCCTGCCTTGTTTTCCTCAGATGCTTAACACCAGCTCAATTCAAAGAGCCCTTCCTGTTCCACTTGCTTCCATTTCCCATGCTGTTTCCTGGACACCCAGTGAGAAGCCAGTGAGAAGCAGCAGTTTATGTTTTTTATTTGTTTGTTTTCCATCTGTCATTGCTTAACATTCAGGACTCTGAACATCACTGTTTTGACCTAATGCATCTGTTTCTTGGTTAGTTGAGGTAGGGAGGCAAAACTGGTTCCTGTTAGCCCACTTTGATCAAGATCAGAAGTCCCCAGATGCAGACGTCGAGATGCCTGAGAACCAGGGTGGAGCTGCTTCACTGGGCTGGCACTGCTTTGTCACTCTCCAGACCCTAGTAATAGGGATCTTCCTCCCGGAACCAATGAAAATCTGACTCCACAGGCAAGTTCTGTGGGAAGCCATGCTGACAGGCCTAGCACTTTGCCCCTTTTCACCCTAGAGTTCTCTGGTGGTGGGAAAAGAGCTCCAGTCCACGGGTGTCCTGCTCCGAAAGCCAAGCTTACTCTCTGTGCCTCTGCTCTTTTGCAGGTTCACCCTTTTTCTGAAGTGGTGACATCATTTGAATGTCTGAGTCTTGTCTGCTATAAGGGTAGGGAGAAGGGAGAGGGAGAAGTTTGCTTCTTAGACCATAGAGCTCAGCTTAGAGAACTATGAAAAAAAAAAAAAAAAAAAGGTCCTAAAAGAAATAAAGGCAGTTATTCTTTGGGATTTTTCCTGGAATGCCTAGACATCATTTATTTTTTCCCTTCTTTCATGTTTTACATTTGGAAATGATGGTGAGGTTGAGGAAGACACATGCTAGATCCTGCAGACTGGGTCTGTAAGGTCAGCCTTAGCCCAGCTGTGGGCCACGGCGCTGGTCTCCCCGCGCAGGTGCGCCCGAGGAGTCACTTGGTCATAAGCGGGTGGGGCTGCTGATGCCGTCTGGCGTTTCTCATCAGTTCCTTCTCTCTATCACTGTCTACTATGCCTGCGTGGACTCAGTAGTCGCTATGAAATGCTGAAGACAAGTAGCTGAGGAATTGTGGGGTGAAGAAAATATCAGCAGAAAAGCAGCAAAGGAGGAGCCCAAACCTCGGCATTCTGGAAGAGTCCAGAGGAAATTAGCTGTCCTGTGCCAGGACGGCCCTGGGCCATGTGTCCCGCCCGGCCCGGGCCATGTGTCCCGCACGCCCCGGGCCATGTGTCCCGCACCCCCTGGGCCATGTGTCCCGCAC
>NW_004524758.1:2674269-2688172 GCF_000260255.1 Octodon degus | reverse complement strand
CTGGCCATGTGTCCCGCCCAGCCCGGGCCATGTGTCCCGCACGCCCTGGCCATGTGTCCCGCCCGGCCCGGACCATGTGTCCCGCCCGGCCCGGGCCATGTGTCCCGCGCGCCCTGGGCCATGTGTCCCGCACGCCCTGGGCCATGTGTCCCGCACCCCTTGGGCCATGTGTCCCGCACCCCCTGGGCCATGTGTCCCGGGCCGTGTGTCCCGCACCCCCTGGGCCATGTGTCCTGCATGGCCCGGGCCATGTATCCCGCAGAGCCAGTGTGCTCTCAGCTCATGTTCTCTTCCACCGGGCTTGCTTTTTCTCTTCTGGTCACCCAGAAATCTCTCTCCAAGCTCAGCTGGAAGCTTCCCCTCTCTGTGTGGCTGGGTATCTTCATGTTTGCAGGAAAGAAAGAAAACTTTTTGCTTCAGTAAATGCAGTTTAGTGCTTTTCTATTTTTCTTTGCTTTATTCTCAAATAGATGATAATTTTTAGGCAGGCAGTGGTTCATTTCGTGCGCGTGTGTGTTGCAGTTATTAGCACAAGCCTTGCATATTATATGCTGAGTAAATATTTGTTAAATTGATGATTCTTTCATTTCTTTTGTCTTTTAAATGACCTTATAAGATACCACAATTTGAGAAACACACAAAGGGGGTCCAGTAGGGCTGGATCTTGACATTTGAGAAAAAACATCACTTTAAAGTACCAAGGACTTGAAACACTGTTCAGCCACCAGCTCACCGCTTTGGGCTTGGAAATGCAGGATGGTGGGCTGCGCGTGAGGCGGCAGATCCGCGCCAGCACCCAGCTGTGTCTTGGGGTCCACGAGCGCTGCCGTAATCTTTGGAAGTTCAGAGATGGAAGAAAAGGGAGCGCTGATAAAGGGGGACGCACCGTGCAGATGCCGGGTACACCGTCTAGCCACCTGTCGTCAGAGAGCCGAATTCAGAATGGGTATCTCTTCTCGTCATCGTTCCAGCCACGATGATTGTACATCCCGACCTCTCTGTTCACATGTACCTTCGGGTGTGCAATGGCCCCACGCAGATCCCGGGAGGGAGCTGGCTTCCAGTCCCAGGCCCTTAGCTGGACATCTGGGAATTTTCCCAACATCTCACGGCTTCACTGTTGCCCTGGAAACAATGATGCGAATGTGTACAGCAGGGTGACAGCAACTTCGCGAGAGGAGTTGCCCCATGGGATGGGGAGGGGCCCACAGCAGAACAGCGCTGCCAGTGAGATTTTCCATTTTTTCTTAAAAAGATCTGAGATAGTAGTGGCAAAATATAGCACTTACTAATTTAGATGATAAATGCATGGATATTTGTCAGCTGTCCTCTGTCCTCCTCCTCCTCCTCCTCCTTCTTCTTCGATTCTATTGGGGTTTTTTTGTTTTTTTTTTTTTTGGAGACAGGGTCTCCCCTTAAAGTTTCACCTGGCTTAAATCACTGTGTAGCCCACACTGGCCTCTAACTCCATGATCCTCCTGCTTCAGCTTCCCAAGGTTGGGACTACAGGCATGTGCCACCACCATGCCTGGCTGTCCTCTGTGCTTTTCTGTATGCAATTTGTGGTGGTTAGTTTTATGTGTCAACTTGATCGCTGTGTTGAAGGAGAGAACTAGTAAAACGCATCGAGGTGTCTGGTAGGTTGTTTCTGGGAGAGATTATGAATGAAACTGGGAAGCTGAGTTCAGCTCTGCCCACACCCTTGGGAACGGGCACCATCCCGCCCATTAAGGGCACTAATAGCACAAAAAGGTTTGTGTCTATTTAAACTGAGACATCTGTCTTTCTTCACTTTGACATTCCTGTTGCTGGACCTCTTGAGCCTTCACACTGACCCCAAATCTCACTACTAAGTTTCCTGGATCTCTAGCTTGACAGTGGGATGGGCTGGCCTCCAGAATCCCGTGAACCAATTCTTGTTGCTGGCAGAGATCCAGTTGCTTCTGTTTCTCTGGACACTCCAATCCGAAGTTCACATGGAATAGGAAGGGGGAATGATAGGATTATGGTAAACACCTGGCAGAGTTCAATGGAAAGTAGGGATTCTATATGTGACAATATGCATCAGCACGGTACACAGTAGTATTTATGCGGCTTCGAAGAGCTGAGTTACAAAAAGTTCCAGGAGGAAGAAAATTCAAATGTAGATACTAGGAAGGGCTTTGATCTATTACCCATAAATTAGCCCAGTAGAAGAGATTATAGGGATGTGTCGCTTAGCAATGGATACACACTCTGAGAAATTTATTCTGAGACAGCTTCACCCTTATGTGAACCTGAGGCCGAGTACTGACACCAACACGGACTGTTCCATGCGGTGTCTGCATGCAGTCAGGAGAAGGCACAAGACGTCTGAGGCTGCTGCCAGAGCTGCTTTGTGCACTTGTAAATAGGAGCGCTTATGAAAATCTAAAGGCCGCAAGATAGCTCTACGGACTAAGTGCCTGCCTAGGCACGTGCAGGGGCAGGGGTTTGATCCCAGCACCACATGTCGTGCTGGCCCTGCCCGGGCGCGCTGAGCCAGCCGCTGAGAACGGGCATGGCGGGCGGCACACGCCTGCAATCGCAGTGATGGGGAGGATCGCCGTGAGTGTGAGCTGCACTGTGGGACCTTGTACCAAGTACATTTAAAAAGAAACTTACATTTTGAAAAAGTATAAAAGTATTCACTTTTTATGATAGTTGTACCCTCCACAGTAGCAGCATGGAGTACAAGAGTCTACACGCATACGCAGTATCACGGTCCCTAGTACCACTGTTAAGCTGTGCACAGCAGTATGTGCCACACAGCGGTACCAGGGTAGGGCAGTCCCTGCGGAGGCCTGCGCGGAGCACGGTGCTGTGACACAACGGTGGCCAGTGTCCTTGGAGCAGGGGTGTTCCAGCTCCATCCTGCTGCAGGGGGAGCTCTCCCTTCTACGAGCTCCTCCACCGCTCACCGAAACATCATGCCATGCGTGATGTCTTATCTCACCTAGGGGAAGACAGGTATGTCCTGGATGATAAAAAAAAAAAAATCGATGCTAAATCCTGACGTGAAGGTAGATTAGGGACAGAATTGGATACAGTGTAAGCGCACCCAGAAGGTTAAGCAGTGCCCAGCATATGGTGTTAATTGGTGTCTCTTTAGCAACTGTAACAGTCATCCGTGAGATTTGCTGGACAGCAAGGAGCCAGCTTGGGAGTTGGGTCCTGATTTGTGTCTGTCTCTGGCCCCAGGGGATTTCCTCAGAGGTACCTGCAGGTGCACACGGGTGGAGCAGCTTCTCGGCTCATGGGGAAGGAAGGCCAAGCTTGGCTTGGTCTCTGCAGGAGGCTAGGAAGCAGGGCGCTGAAGGGGGGGTGCTCAGGTGCCCTGGATGATTTTGAACCAACTGCAGGCAAAGTGGCTGTAAGTGGCAGGCAGAGGGGGTGGGATGCTTTCGGGCTCCCAACTGGAAGGCGCATGAGCCCATCAGGGGAGTGAGCATAGTGGAGGCTGAAGATGACAGCCCCTTCCAGAGCCACCAGACTGCCCGCTGGGCCCCACAGAGGAGCCTTGTGATTGGAACGGGCACCTTTGCCCTCTGGGGATGCTCAGCAAATGTCAGGCTTTAATGAGATTTCCCACACAGTCGAGAGACACTTCTGAAGTGTGTGCCACTCACAGCAAGCCACCAGCTTGGGTGCACATTGACCTGCCACTCTGGGGAAGGGCCACTGAGTCTGCAGTGAAGCAGAGAAGCCCCACAGCAGGCCCAGGATGTCTGGGCAGAGGAGCTGTCTGGGCCTCAGCTTCCACAGGAGCCATCCCTGGATGGCGGAGCACATTGAACAATCTCAGGAATAGGGAAGAGAAGGGCCCCAGAGCGCACTATAAATGTCATATTGCTTAATCTTTCACCTGCAAGAAAAACTGTATTTAAAAGCACCAGAGAATGAACACAGTGTCTTAAAATGCCTTTTTTTTCCCTTAAAGACCTGACGAATTGCAGAGAAACGGACTAATTCTCATATGTTTGTCCTCTTCTTTCACTTGTCCTTCTCTCTGAGCCTTTGAAATCCCAAGTACCATCCTGCAGAGCCACAACCTGACCCCTAGCCATGCCTGGGACGCGTGGCAGACAGCGCTGCCTTTCCTGCTGAAGGACAGCGGTCCGCGCTGCCGACCGAGCAGTGGGCAGGGCACTAGCCAGCACACAGCAACCACCTCCCCTTCCCCTTTTCTTCTGTGGACCTCAGAGGAGCTGGCAGTGTAGAGATCAGCGGAGCTTGCCAGTATGCAAAGTAATTATGGTGATGCATTAATTAAAACCCCGCAGCCCCTGAAAGCACCAGGGCGCTGACTCCACAGAGCAACCACCAGAAAGACCAGGAAGGATGCCGCTCAGGGAAGGTGACCTTTTGGCATACGGCGACTGGTGGGCTGGCTGCATGAGATTTTAAAGAACTCTCCAAGAACCCATCCATCTGGACCCCTGCATCGCTGCTCCATGCATGCTGAGCTGACCAGATGGCTCTGGATGAAGCAGCCTCCGAGGGGGAGGCAGGGAGCCCGTCCAGAATTGCTTTCCCTCTCAGAGGTTGCTACCCATGCCTCAGCTCATCCCTTGTTTAAATCTTAAAGGCAAAGGGTTTTTTTTCTTCGTGTGTGTGTGTGTGTGTATGTGTGTGTGTGTGTGTGTGTGTGTTGTCATTTTTTCATGAGGGCAAACAATAAAAGGACTGTCCAGCTAACATTGGAGCAAAACACAAACAGACCTTGATAAACAAGGATATGGTGTCAAGCAGGAGAATTTCTCTACCCTGGGTCCCTGCCTATTTAATATTCATGATCTTCCACAATCTTTTAAAGCCTGAGAAATGCACAAGGCAGCACAAGGGCAGGCGTCATCTGCCGCCCAAATGAACTGGCTGGTCCAAAGCCATGCAATCAGTACAGTGTCAGCCATCCAGGGAATTTCGTCCTGAATGATGTCACAGGGGAAATTTCTCCTTCAACACTGTGTCCCTGGGCGGGCATGTTGTGCACACTCATCTGACAAAAAGTAGTTCTACCCACTGGAATCTTGCTTTTTGGAGTTACTTCTTAAGAAGTCAAGGAAAATATAATTTTGCCTTCAAGGAACCTATAAAGAAAATTATAAAACATCTTCTCCACAGTAGCTTGAGAGCGCTTTGCTAGTGATTTCCAAATACAATGGAATTCAATAGCTCCTAGGAAAGAGGGCAGCTGGAGAAGAGCTGGCCACAAGAGGAAAATGCCACAGCTATGTCCATGAGCTTTGGCCAAGTGCTCACTGGAAAAGATGCTAGATTCCCAAGTTACCTTCGGAGGCAGGCTGCTGGGCGTCCTAAGTGAGGTGTCCTCCTTGATGTGGGGCTGGGAGATTCGTATCAGCAGCATCCAGGAGTTATCAGCAGCACATGGCTCGCCAGGTGAGTCCGTGCTAAGCCGTGCTGGAGAGAAAGATGGGAGAGGAGGGCAAATGGGTTTTTACTAGAAGATCTCCAGGGGGCGCTGACGAGCTCCTTGTGCACCTTTGAAGAACCAGTTACGTTATGCAAATACTCAGGAATAGGATGGGCCTAGCGACCAGAGGATGCGGCAACTAAACCAAAATCCAGAAGCCTCCTGCCACAAATGCAGAAGGACCTGAGGCTAGCGCGTGGGGACCAGATGTGATTAGGAGCTGGGACAGCTCTGCCCCTGCACAGGGCCCCTTTCCCACCAGGAGAATGACCTTGCAAAGCCTGTTTCCTTGGAGGTAACCTCACGGTCCCATTCTGACTATGGACTGGAAAACTGATGTCCCAAGAAAGCTCTGCCCCCCGCCCCCGCTGGCCCCTCCTCTAAGTCAGGCTCTGCGAGGCCGGGGGCTGTGCTGGGAGTCAGGGCACCGGAGCTTCATTCGGTCCGCACGGTTATCATCACACAAGACCTCAGAAACACATGGCAGGGGACAAGGACAGATCCTTTTAGCCCACTCAGATCATTGCCATAGTATCAAGAATAATAAACTTAGGCTAATCCCAAACCACCTCTTAACTGCTATCTGTATAAATAGCAAGATCCGGATAGTCACGGAAATACAGGCCTTTTATAAGTATTTGACCAATCCTACATCAAGATACACATCTCTAAAATAATCATAATGAGACAGCCCAAGTAATTTTTTACTTTCTAAGGGCAGGAGAATAAAACATAATTATAGATGATCACTTTCCTGGGAACAGAAATGTTAGTATTGGAAGTTGCTTGGGGCATTTTTATAAGACCAATTATCTTAAATATTTGTACTCATAGAGAATATTTTTAATCTTGAAAATCCTAGGAAGTCATATGTTCATGTGAAAATATGCTAGCTCATTTTAAGATCTTTAAATGGACAGGCGACAAGCAAATACATTTTACAGTTTTTAAGGATAAACTGATTAATGGTATATAATCTAATTTTATGTAAATGATCTCTCTCCGTCTTACCTGCCTGGGGTGGGTGGCAAAGGGGAACCTGTGTGAGTAGTAGAGTGAGAGCAGCCGTCGCTGAGTCGGCCCCGCTGGTCCCGGCCCAGCGACCAGCGTAGGTCTGTCCGAGCTGTCTGTCGAGCCGCCCGAGGCCACCATTCTGTTGCTCATGCCTAATGGTATGAACCTGAGGGGCGTGTGGGCGGGAAGAGAGGCGTGCGAGGCCAGGCGTGCGAGGCCAGGTGCTGGGGATTGATAGGGACTTTCTAGCAGGTTTCTAGCACTCAACAGAGTAGACACCATGCAGTTACATATGAATGGAAAGCTATAGTTTGGAACACAAGTCTAATAACCAAATGAACATGGGATGTTTGGTGAATTACAGTGAGTGCACTGTGGATGGCTGTTAATGCAAGTGATGGCGTTCAGTGCCACTCTTGTCGCCGGAAGCACTGGTCCTGGGAATAGACCATCTTTGGTTAAATATGAAATCGTCTAGGCTACATGCAGTCATACCAGATAGGCCAAAGTCTGAGCTTTTCACACAGATCAGAATTCCTGAGTGATGTTGTAAGAATTATTTAACCTCTCTTAATATGATTTCACCTTTTCAGGGTTGGGATCACTTTCATGAGTAAAGGTGCAGTCACTGAAGCCATGTTTGCTGAGTTCAATTACTGCTATTTGCAGGGTAGTTGAGCTTGGGCAGTGTCCTTAGCTGGGCTCAACGCCAGCAGGGAGGTGCCCTGGACGCCATAGTGCCTGGCTTGTAGAGCTCCCATGAGAATCAAGTTTGCTAGCTCATATTAAATGTTTAGAACAGTGTCTGGCACATTATAAGTGCTCAGAAAGGCTTAGCTGTTGGATTGTTCCAACTAAATTTCCAATCCCATGAGGCCGTGGATCTGGCTGCATTCCCAGGGGGAAGCAACACTCGGCCCATAGTAGCTGATCAAAAAAGTCTCTATTAACTGAACTCGGCTTTAGAATTGAAATGATACTCACACAAGCTAGGTAAAGACCACTCCGCTGAGTAAACGCCACGTATTTATATTCCCTCACATGCATATCTCTGCACTTTAGTCCCTCTCACGCATGATTTTGCTTCCTATGTTTTCAGTGACTTGTAGTCAACCTTTATTTGAAAATATGAATTCCTGTCTTGACTCTTATGAAAGAGATTACACTTAAATACTTTGATTATATTTCTAGTTCTATTTTATTGTTCTTTATTGTTACTAATCTCTTACTTTGACTAATGTATAAATTCAATTTACGGATAGAGGGTTTAGAACTATCTGTAATTTCAGGCATCTGTGGGAAGTCTTCAAATCCAGCCCACATGGATGAGACGTTATCATACATTTTACACACGTGCATTTTTCTCAGTGGGTGCAATGCTCTAAGACCTCCACAGACAGGGCGGCCTGCAGCTCCAGCCTAGAGCTCCAGAACTCTGGCCAGCGATGCTGGGGCAGACATGCTGTGCTGCCTCCGAATGTCAGGCTTTCAAATCAACTTAAAGGCTGGAAACAGCACAGAAAGCCAGGCCTGGAGCTCTCATTCCCTTTCTGTGCGTGTGACTCTGTGGGCTCCAGCTCACCACCACGCCTGGTTTCCCCTAGTTCTGGGAAGAGTCTACACCCGCCTTAACATCACACACTCTGTCCTCCTCCAGTCCTACCCCAAACTCCTTTACCCACTGCCAGTTCCACCTCCTCAGAATTGGCCTCAGCTTCCCTGTCCTGGTGCCAGCCCGCTTTCGGAGCTTCTTCCTTTGCTGATCCTTTCTTTGAATGATGGCTTGCTTATTATGTGTAGCTCTCCCAAACACCGCCTCCTGAAGCTTTCCTCCCGCCCACTCCGAGAGGGAGTTCTGCACTTTGAAAATGTCCCCCAAAATGGTCTAAAACCTCACCTTGTCCCACACTGTGAGAAAAAAGTTTTTCCCCTTTACCTGCAGAAGATACGTTCCAAGAGTCCTAGTAGATGCCTCAAACCCTGCATAGTATCAAATTTTAAATTGCTATAGTTTTTCCTTGTTCATTTATCTATGATAAAGTTTAATTTATTTATTAGAGGCACCATAATAGACAACAACATCAAATAAAATAAAACCCTTTCACAAAGTATAATATAATAAAATTATAAGCATCATTATTCTTGCCTTTTTGGGCCATTGTAAGAAAAGAATTATGTGCACACGAGCACTGTGGTACTGAGACAGTTGGACAACCCACATGGCCACTCGATGTAGTGATTATTAAGGTTCTGGGAAGCACAGTTGGCATGAAATGTCATTGTGCTACACAGAATGACTTTCAATTTAAAAGTTTAGAATTGTTTATTTCTAGAATTTTCTATGAAGTATTTGTAGACAATGGCTGACCATGGCTAGTTGAAGCCCAAAGAGTAAAAACGTGGAAGGGGGGTGATATACACTCATGTCAGCTGACTACTTTATCTCCCTGGCCAAAATATGGATTTTGATGCACATTCAGGTGTACTACTGTGCTAGGTTCCTTGATGCCCAATTCTTGGCTGACACCAAGGAACACCTGCTGAACATTTGATGAAGGAATTGAGGGATGGATGCCTGGTTGCATCCGCAGGCTCACTGAGTAGTCAGGGCTTTCCAACATATACAGTTCAAGTCTCCAAGAAATCACAGCCAAGACACCTTACAGGTTACTATAACTTAGAGTTTACTTTTGAGGAGACACAGACAGAGAGGGCTTGGGCCTTGGCCTTGTAGGTGAGGAAGGAGCAGAGACTTCTAAGGAAAGACTGTGTCTGTCTCCCTGAGCCTCTTCTCCTGAGGTCCCCTGGCCAGTGGAGTGGTTCCTAGTTTGGCTGAAGGAAGAAGCCTTTCCAGAGCCCAGGGCATGGTGGCTATGAAAGTGGTCTGAGTTTGTGTTAATTAAAATTTCCCAGGCTTTGCTATGCTGTGGTTATCGGCACAGTTAGTCTCTACAAAAAAGTGATTATGTGGAGGAAGTAATTATTTAGGGCCTCAGTTCCAATCCTCCTTTGGTCTGTGGGATTAGCAGTGGTAATAAGTGCCTCATTACTGCTATTTTAATACTTGAGTTAAAAAACAGGCCAAGCACTTAGTTGGTGGAGGGTCTTCCCTGGACCGTGTCCACACCACGCTCTGTGCAGGAAAACATTTGGCTGTGCTCCTGCAGCACTGTGTGGAAACAAGGAAGTCAGGCCAGGAGCACGCAGCTCCTCCAGCTTCCGGCCTCCCACCTGGGAAGAGCCAAGAGCCGGGCAGGGCGACGGGCATCTCGGGAACCGGGAGTGGACTGGTCAGGCCCCACTGCTGCTCCTGTGGTACAGTAACGCGTGGGACAGGCAGCTTCCTGTGAGGAGGGACGGTCGCAAAGCCTGGAGACCTCCTCTCGCTTGCCCTCTACACTCTCCTGCGTCGTGCAGCAGGGCTTATCTCGGTCCTCTTTCTCTTTGACCCTGAGATGCTCTGAGGAGAAGTCCTTCTCCTCTCCTTTCAGGACCCCGGGCATTTCCCTCAGCTCCGTGAAGGAGGCTCCGTGCAATAAGCCCCTCTGTGCATCGTGGAGGCTGTGCTCTACACCTCCTACCTCGCCCTCCTAAGCACGTGTGACAGCACTGCTTCAGCCTGAGCCCTTGAATCCAGAAAGGGAGACTTCTTTTTGAAGGCTTTCCTCCAGCTTTACTGGATGGGCACATCCCAGGGTGTAGCTGCACCTTAGACATGTGAAGCACACTGTCTTGTGAAAGGTCTTGGCATCTCAGACAGAGAGGCAGGAGACACACCACAGCACTGCAGACATATTCCAAAATGTATTACTTTAGTCCAGAAATTTCACCTGTATTCCACTTTCCTAACCATGGAGCCTCAACTTGAATTGCGACACTGTAGCATCTTCCTTTCTGAAGTGTTGTTACCTGCAGAAAGAACTTGACACTTTGAGACTTAGGTCAAAAGCTAAAGCTACAGCTGATTTTCTACCTACTTCCCGTTCTCTAAGGATACAAGATATTAGGCTGCACCAATTCCCTTCTGGAAATGTCTTGTGCATATTATTTAGAAATTTGACTTGATCAAGTCTTGTAAAATTTCTAGAGATCCTTAAAAATTGTTACTGGTGTTATTATAATGATTTGGTAGTCAAAATGTATCTTCTTATTTAGTATTCCATTGCAACTATGAATTGCATAATTCGTTAGTACTCACTTTTTAATTTTGAAGATTAAGGGACTGTCACTCTGAGCACCAGTCAAGGTCACTTCCCTAGGATATGGCCATGCTAGAAGTCTAAAATGAGGCTCTCAAGTGAGCAATTTTTAAATTAATGTTAGTATAAAACATTTCTCATTGAAAATAGCATCAAAAAGTAATCTATATTATAAAGTCTTATGGTGGAGAGAAGAGAGAGAGGAGAGAAAGGGAGGGATGGAGGGAAGGAGGAAGGAAGGAAGGAAGGAAGGGAGGAAGGAAGGAAGGGAAGAAGAAAGGAAGGAAGGAAGGAAGGAAGGAAGGAAGGAAGGAAGGAAGGGAGGGAGGAAGGAAGGAAGGGAAGAAGAAAGGAAGGAAGGAAGGGAGGGAAGAAGGAATGAGGGAAGGAATGGAGGGAGGGAGGGAGGGAGGAAAGAAGGACAAGAAAAGAGCACTACCATTTGTGATGGGTCTGGTTCTCTGGTCTCTCAAAATCTTCACGTGTACCAATCCCTTAGGAGCATGACTATTAGAGAGTCTGTGAAAGTTTTGGTTCATCCCAGATTCTCTTTAAAAATGACCAAAACTGTGTACACGTGCCAATCCTTTTATACTGTAATGCCAACTAAGATTGTAGGCTGAAAGAAGAATTAAAGTGTCACCATTTTGCAACCACCATGGAAATAATTGATTTAGGCAAGAATCATTGATGAATATTGAGACAGTGGGTGGGTGTTTGATGAGGAATAAGTCACATATACAGTTTTAAAATATCTTGCCTCAAATGACCTATAAATTACAAAAGGAAACGTAGTAACTTGGCGCAGAGGAGAGCTCTAAACGCCCTCTGCACCAAGCAGTCAGGGTGAATGTCATCAGCAACAGGACGAAGCTGGACTGGGCGCGCCTCACACGGCACATGAGAACCCAGCAGGCCTTGCTGCCTAAAGCGCACAAGCTAAATCTCCTAGGGTGTGCCTGGACCAGAGAGCACCCTGATGCTCCACCTGCCTGCATTCTCGAAAAGAACAAGGCTTGAGAGAAATAAAACTTGAAGACTTCAAGCTTCCGCAATATAGGAGAATGAAGTTGTTTGACAGCAAAATGCAATGGTGATTCTGAATTCTTTTATTTTATTTTTATTTTTTTGGTACTAAGGATTGAACTCAGGACCTTGTGCTTGCAGGGCAAGCACTTATTCCACTGAGCTATCTCCCTGGCTCATGATGGTAGCTTCTGAACTGGCTCTGAAGCACAGGAGAAAGTTTTAAATAATATTGCTAAAAATTAATTCAGTTTGTATATGAATTATGAATTAGTAAATTTGGTTAATGATAAAATTTCCACATTTCAAAAATTATACTATGGTTATAAGAAGACTACTCTTAGGAAGTCAATATTGAGATATTTTAGACAAGAAATGAAGATGACAGCTCAAATTTATTCCCAATTATTAACAAAAAAGTATAAGATAATGAGCTTGTAGACAAAAATGGCAAAGAAAATTGGTAAATTGCTAACCATCGGTGAACCTGGGTGAAGTTATATGAGAAATTTTTTAACTTTTCTTCTCTAAATTTGAAATCCTCTAAAAATAAACTTACAATTGTAAGTAGTTCAAAGCAAGCCAAACATCATGACAATTCAGATAATGTTAGCATCTCTTAGACACTGGCCACTGTAGTGGATGGCTTCATCACTGGTGTGTAGTGGGTGTAGTGGGCAGAGGAGTGTTTCCCAAAGAGACACAAGAAAGGAGTCCCTCATACCGGCAGGAGGCCAGTGGGCATCAGGTGACTGCACAACTTTAACCCCGTGGGACCTCAGATGGAAGGCTGGGTGCTCAGGTTGGCTGAGGCTGCTTGGAGAAGTCCCAAGCACTACGACGGCCTCCAGGAGAGCTCAGCCTCCAAGTGCCCTCGCCTGCTTGCCAGCCATGATGATGGAGACTGGTCAAGCACAAGCTGTAGATGTGCGAAGGACCTAAGGGAATCACTTTTGAGGTGCCACTCCACCCCCACTAGTGACCAGTCGGGCCACATAGTAAGTGGCCCTTACCAGTGATATCTTACAGGCTGGCCTGACAGCTGGAAGAAAAAGACTGCATGGGATACGGGCAACTGTTGGTGGGTGTGATCGCTGAACTTCTGCTCAAAGATAGATGAATGGTTGGAAAGAGAATTGGACTGGAGCCCTACAGGACCCAGCTTTTAAAGAGTGTCAGGTCAATAGCATAGAATAATAACAGAATAAAGATGGAACTGAAGATGCTTCAAGCTTTAGTCTGTCCTAAGACAGTAAGAAAGAGGAAGGAGTATCTTCCTACTATATAACAAATCACTTTAAATATTTTTTTCTCATCCGGTTTCATTCTTTCCTGGTAGCCAACCCTCTACCTGAGACCCCCAGTGCAGGCTTTGAGCTGCTTACGTCTTTCTACTTATTAATTCATACAACAGCTAATAGTGGTGTGGGCTTGCTGGCATACATTAGTCTGTGAGCTAGGTAATAGGGTTAAACATAGAATTATTGTTCTTTTAAAAAGAAGTGTTGCACTGGGGTGGGGCCCCAGGGGCACTCATCCTACTGAGAGTGAGATGAAGACTATTGAAGGTTTAGGTGGGACCCGGCTTCCGCCGCCAAAAGGAACTCTAGATGGGCCTGAGGATCCAGACCTGAGCAGCGTGAAAGGACCGTCGGTCAGCCTGGCTCCCTTCGCACTGGGCACAGCGCGGGTGATAAAGATCACAGGAGATCTGGGCTCTCTCTTGGAGACAGCGCTGACAGGATCTCTGTGAGGAAGAAATGGGGTGTGAGAAGAGAGAGCTCAGAACGAGTCCAAGGTTTCAGTCAGAGCACAGGGGTGAGTTCCCATCGGCATGGTGGAGTCACACCAGCGTCAGCCACACACTGACTAGAGTCACTGAGGAGAGGCTTCCGCTGGGGTGACGCTGTGACACCAAGTTCGTGGCATGAGCGCCAAAGCCACAGACCATGTGGAAATCCTTCAGCAGCTGTGAATGTCAGGAGACCAGACCCTGCTCTGTTTCAGAAGAAGGCAGAGTGGAGCTTCCACTGTGGCCTCTTCCCAGAGCGGCCCAAACTCCCCAAAACGTAGCCACTAAATGTGAAAAGGAATCCTCCCACTGGTTTTTATAGGAATGGCTCTTGGAGTGCAAGGGAGGTTGGGGGGAGACAAGAACTCTCTCTCTCTCTCTCTCTCTCTCTCTCTCTCTCTCTCTCTCTCTCTCTCTCTC
>NW_004524758.1:2670504-2674169 GCF_000260255.1 Octodon degus | reverse complement strand
TTTTTATAGGAATGGCTCTTGGAGTGCCTCTTGGAGTGCAAGGGAGGTTGGGGGGAGACAAGAACTCTCTCTCTCTCTCTCTCTCTCTCTCTCTCTCTCTCTCTCTCTCTCTCTCTCTCCTCTCCCCCTCTCTCCTCTTCCTCTCTCTTTCCCTTTATCTCTGCCTCTGTCTCTCTCCCTTCCTCTCTCTCCACCTCCCCTCTCTTTTGGCGGAACCAGGGATTGAACTCAGGCCCTTGCGCTTGCCAGGGAAACACTTATTCCACTGAGCCATCTCCTCGGCCTTTGTCTCTCTTTTTTGAGGAAGCAGGACAATTCTGACAAGTACATAGGATTTCTTTAGTTTTTGTCCTTCAGTCATTATTAAAGTTGCTTTTTCCATCCACAGAACAGAAAGTCAGTTAACTATTGCCAGCACTTGCCTTTGGCCTGGGCTCAAGATCTTTGTCTTTATCCTGAGCTAGATCTCTGCACTATTAGGAAAGGAGCAATGAACTTTGCTTCACAAAGTCTAGGCGCGTGTCCTAGCGCCGTGTGGCCTCTGAACTGAGTGAGTTCTAAAGGACTGACTTACATTGTACATGTATGAAATGTTGCCATTATTTTTTCTCTTCTTCCTACTTGTTCTTCTTTTCTTCCCAAGCCTCAAAATCCTCAGATCTGAAATCATGTTTTAAGTAAATTAAAAAATAATTGGTTGATTTGGTTTTACTGAATTGCCTTTTATGGAGGGAAAATATTGTCCATTATACTTTAAAGACACTTCTAAGAAGAAGGTGGAAACTGAATCCTAGTGGATAGAAGGAGGAGCAGAGAGATCACACCATTCTAGTTTAGCTCTGAAGAACGAAAACATGAAAAGCCTTCTTCAGCATGGTGATGGGAAGAGCCCAGCTGTGTCACTGGGCTGTAGATGTGTCACGGCATCATTCAAAATTGCATTTGATATATTGTCACCATAGCTGAACAATCAACACGGTGAAGACACACGTGTGGAGCAGCTACAGGGAACCACAGTGGGGACTCCAAGCGCCAGCTCCAAGAGTCCGACGTGGCATGGGGAATGGCAGTGCTGCGTGTTTCCTCGGGAGCTGCCAGCTGAGGTGGACCCTGTGACGTTCTGCTAGGACAGAGGGCTGTTCTGCCTGAGCCTGTGTCCCCCGAGGTCCTCGGGATCCCGGGCCCTGGCAGCCCTCGGCTCTCGCTCCCTCCTGTCCTGGAAGTGTGGTGACAGGCAGGGTGCAGGACTCAGGGACCTGCGGGGTGCAGGCAAGAGGAAGCTGGGCTCTCCATGGCCGGCCACTGACCTGTTCGGGAAGGGGGCGGGGCCCTCGCCAGACCCCTGCCCTCCTTTAGCTGAGCAGCCCCAGCCTGACCTCCCATCTGGGGACGCAAATGTCCCTCAGGCTGACCTTCCCTGTGCACGGCTGGAAAATCTCTGATGGTTTTATGATTTGAAAGAAAGAAAGCAAGAATAATCCTGTTGCACTTCTACTTTGTTTTGGCCTTTACTCATTTTCTCCTTCTCCAGCGTCTGCTCAGCCCCACAACTGGTTCTCCAGCCCCACGCTCCTTTCCAGGCCTGACACTCACAGAGGTTCTCAAGTGCTTTCAAGACATTTCTGCTCTTGTTCTTCTTTTTAGCTTTTTAAATTTTTTCCCTTTTCTGGTCAAGAGTCAGTGAACCAGAGCTTCAAAAAGTGAATATTCTTTATATTTTTTTTTGAAAAAGAACAAAATCTGATTAAAAAGAAAACTTGGATGAAACCCTACTCCCAAGATTAATATAGAGAATAAATAGCTTTGTCGTGGAGCTGCCTATCACCACATCAAAACTAGGGTAATAAAAGCACATCAGTGATTTATTTGAATACCACATACAATCCTGGCAATGTATTTCCTAGAATCACTGTGAGCACAGACAGCACAGGGCGGTCTCACAGTCCAGTATCTGTGGATCCATACAACGTTTTAAGAAAAAAATATAATATCCTTCCCTGGTGCCCTTGAGTGACAACGCTGATGAAAACTAGGCATAGATAAGTCCGGCTGACAACATAAGCATCTGCACCCGTCCTCCGGGTTATTAACAGGTGCCAGTCAAAAGTGGGCAGTTCAGCTCATCTCTGCAGTTTCACAGGAGGTGACAGGCCCAGCAGCATCTGTATAGAGCAGCCCCCCCAACCCGCAAGCAACAGTGACAATGGAGGCATTTCTCCTGGCATTAACTATGTTTTATTTTGTTTTTTCTTATTTTTATATTTGATCATTTATTGATTTGACCTTTTTGAGACAGAGTCTCACTGTGTTGTAGGGGCTGGTTTTGAACTTGCTTATGCAGCCCAGGCTGGCCTGCAACTCACAGCAATCCTCCTGCCTCAGCCTCTCGGGCAAGCATCACCAAGCCTGGTGACACCCTGTTTCTTGGGAGCACCGTCTGGCTGGGGGAGGAACAGTCACCCTAATGCGCTGTTTAAAGGGGGCTCCAGATGGGCAGAGATGATGAAAGAATGATCAGAGTGAAGCTCTTTTCTCCTGGGTGTTAAATATTGCATTCGCTGTGTCCGCAGAGCTGTTGAAACCAATAGAACTAATGAGAGAGCCAGCATTTGAAAGGCCTGTGCTAGCACGGTGGAAGGACGCCAAAGAGGGGCCTAGTGACTGTGCAGAGGGCGGGGACCCGGGAGCAGGATCTCAGAAGCGCTTCTTCCCAGCCCTACACAAAAGGAAGGAGCGATATTTGCTCAGGGACACTCGAGTTTTCATCTAAACCACAGTGAAGAGACATATGGAACGAGAATAGACAGAGAGACCAGTTGCACTGTCAGGGGGTAATGATTTTCTTTTACTATTAGATGGTAAATGGCACAAAAGGATTCTCCTGGTTCTCCATGCATTTTTCTCACTTACACAGATTTAAATGTATTACCCAAAACAATGCTTGGAATTCTATTTTCCACAAATAGACCAGCTTAGGAGAGAAAAATAGTATCCTTAACCTTTGACTCAGAACCAGATAACATTGCCTGGTCCCACTGCCTTGGCTCTTTATTTTCAGACTGTCCGAGTCACACACACATGTGATCTCAGTATTGCCTGCCAATAAGGACATGGGAGGCCCTGATTGTCACCATCCCCATCAGGCTGAGAGACCTGAGGGCTGTGAGTGGTGAACTCCAGCAACGTGGCGTGGGCCAGCGGCCCGCATCAGGACTGCAGCCCAGTGACGTCAGCTCTATGACCTAACCACCACTGTACCTCTGCCTTGTGCTGGCCAAACAGCTCAGTGGACTAAAGCACCTGCTCAGACAGGTGCGGGGACCAGGGTTCGACCTCTGGTGTGCTGTGCCAGCCCCACTCCCAGGGCATGCTGAGATGACTACTGAGATTGGGCGTGGTGGTGTAATCCCAGTGCTTGGGAGGCTGAAAACAAGAGAATCACTACGAGTCCAACCTGTGTAGTGAGACCATGTAGACCCTGTACTAAATACCCTAAAAACAACAACAACAACAACACCCTCTGCCTTCCTCCCCCTAGCCTTCCTCTGGCTAGAGCGGCAGGTCCTGAAGGGAAACACTGTCACACAGAAGTGCTTGCCACTTGACTTCTGGAACAAGGGGACAGATGGCAGGCAAGAAAACAAATTGCGCAGCCCATCAGCCCT
>NW_004524758.1:2666061-2670044 GCF_000260255.1 Octodon degus | reverse complement strand
GTGCTCTAGAGGCCGGCATGCATGATTGGGCCTTTTCATTCCATCTTATCTGTTAGCTTCATGCCACCCTAATGGACTTGAGCAGGGGCTCTCACCTCAGCAGCGCCAACCCTTCAGACCAAATTGCCTATAATGCGCTCAGGGCCACTACCTGCATTCTTAGATGTTTACTTAAGAGATTCTAGTGCCATCCTCCATCCAGGTCGTATTTAACAAAAATGTCAGCAGGCGTGGCCATGTGTACTACACAGGCAAAGTTGTCTTTGGTTGAGGGCCATGGACAGAGAGGATTACTGCGCCTACATATCAGGCGTTCTATTCCCTTTTGAAAGCAGAAGATTGGGTAAGAGAAGCTCTAACTCCTTATTCCAAAATGCAGTGATTCATCTTTCCCTGTCTGAACCACATGTCCCAGGGCACAGTGGTGCCTCCTGAGAGAGCAGGCACGAGTCATGCCCCGCGGCGCCACAAGGTTGGTCGCCAGGCATGCTCCTGCAAAAGCACACCTTGGAGCTGGGACCACGCAAAGGCGATGGGGAGTAGACAGAGCACGCAGAAGGAGTGCCTTCTGAGCTACACACACGGCTCAGTCCACCTGGAAGGGGGAAGAGCACCAAGGGCACCAGGGGAATGTGAAAAAGACCCGTGCAGGCCAAGGAAGGGAGGAGGCACGGCTTGTTTTGAAGCCATCAGCTTGAGCGGTGAGTCTTGATGGCACTTTGAGGCTTGCAAATGACCTGAACCAGAGCCTCATAAAACTTCTTGCATGAAGCAGTGTGTTCAACAGCCCTCTGAGAAGGCACCTCTCTGCCTGGAGGTGTTCTAGGATGTGTTTCCTTATGCATCTGGCACAGAGTTTTCATCAGCCCGTTTGAGAAGGGCTGTCTTTGGCGATACGAAAGTTACCTCTGACATACTTGTTCAGTGGGACTTAGAACACAGCATGTGGTAGGTAGGCAAGCAAAGGAGCCAGGCGATGGGGGTATGAGAAAGGGTCAGGTGATGTGTAGCACACACTTGCCAGGAATAGCCAGCTGGGTGTGCAAGGGACTTTCACACTAGTGTTCTCATTTTTCTCTGAAGGAAAGCTAGTGCAGGATATCTTGACCCCACTTGAGGTGAATCCCAGACTATTGGGGTCTCTTCTGCTTGGTGACTGATTGTACTGGGAAGGATGGAATTTGCACTATATATGTACTTTTATACCAGATTCTGACAAGAGCCAAGTGTATAGCAATAAATCTGTATGCCTGTGATCCTCGAGTTCAGGAATAGGTGGCCATCTATAATACTACCCTCCCAAGGACTAAGACTGAAAAGAGAATGGCATGCTGGTTCACAGCGGATAAATCCCTTGGACTCACCGTAAGCACACCTTGTCACTGGTCAGCCCATGTAGCTGGCATCCTCTGGCATTATGGAAATACCTGTAAGGGTTACTCCTGTTAGTGAACTTCAGTCTGGTCTAGCGCAAAACCTTTCCTGCCTTAAACAAAAATGCTTCGGCGGCTCTGCTCTTGTGTACCTGAAACCTTGCCCTTAACAAATCTTTTTTTTTTTTTTTTTAGTGCATCTAGTACATGGCCTACAGGGACCACAGGGTCTCACTACCGGAGTCTTAGTGGTTCTCCTGTTTTCAGCCTCCCAATTGCTGGGATTACAGGCACATGCCACCGCCGAGTCTCCGTCCCATCTCAGCTGCCCCAGGGCTGAGGCACTCTGCCTAAGCAGGCGCTTTAATCCACTGAGCTCTTTGGCCAGCCTCCCATAACAGTCTTGATAAGCATGCAGGGTTGTCTGCTGCATACCAATAGCCCTGATGTGCCAGAGAAAGAGGAAGTCGTCCCAGCCCCACCATCTGTGGTCTCAGCTAGATTTGTGGCGTGTCTCCCCGAGCTGAAGCACACTTCCCTTTATCCTGAGTGCACCAAGAATCAGAAACAAAAAATAAATGAGGACAAGTAGGCAAACATTAAAATGAGTTGTCACAGAACAGTTGTGCAGGTTCCGACTGCAACATCAAGAGGGCACCCTCCTGCTAAGACCGCACCTTCTTGTGCGAACGCCTTGCGACAGGCAGTCAGAAACAGGCAGCCTGTGAAAGACACAAGAGAGAGAAAAGGGAAACTGAGTCACTTCACTGTTACTCGGGTGAAGCGCTTGTGACTCTGAGGAAGAAAGCGAACAGTAGCGAGAAGCAAAGAAGTTCAGCCCTTGTCTCACTGTCCTGTCCACGTCAACAGGAAATTTGCTCTGCTAGGCTGACAGTTGTCTGAATGAACAGGTGAGGCTAAGAATGACCCTGGGTGATGGAAGCTTCTCCTCACAGCGGGTATCAGGAGCTGCAGAAGCGCCGACAAGGACAGCAGTGGCTTTGTAAATCAGGGCGGGCATTTGTCTGCCTGAAAGGCGCTATCTTAGTGTGGTGCTGAGGACACTGAAAGCGCTCTCTCTCCTCCTTATCAGGGCGCAGCAGCTTTAAATGCAGGCAGAGACCCTCTAATGAAAATGCAAGCAGAAGTCTTCAATCCTCATACATTCCAGTTCATCATTTACTTAGATCTACCTTGACATTTCTATCAAAATACAGAGCCACATATTCACCACTGACATTTCTGAGGGGCCACAGTTCTCCTGCAGGTACTGAGTCCTCCCCAGGCCTCCTCTTGGGTGGAGAAGAGAAGCTCCCCGGAGGATAGAGACAGCTCTTGGCCTCGCTCCTGGCTTGGTTCTCATAGAGGTCCTTAGCGTTATTTCTCCCAGTTCCCAAACAGAGATGCTTCATATGGATATGTCTGACCAAGAACTTTATAGCTACTACATCAAAAGTAGCTGTTCTTTGGGATTTTCCCATCAGGCAGTGGACGACAAGCTGTACCTGCCTCTAGTGGAGTGGGCAGAGTCTATGGTGTGTGCTACATTAAGTGTTTTGGGCCAGGGAGGGAGAAGGCAAAGAGTGGGATCGAAGAGGAGCTGCCAAGCGCAGTGTGCTTCTGAGGCAGCACCATGCGCTCATATTTGTGTATACACAGTGTAAATTTACTTTTTATTTCCGTACCCTCCTCCCCCAGCCCATGCAGCTGACTTTGACATGTGCGCCATTGTCTCGCCCGGGACGTGCCATTTGCGCCTACACTGGCGTTGCCGTTTGCTCTGTGAAGTATCATTAGTCGCTTCCGCACACGGGCTGCACCATCATCCCATTTGCCATCTGGATGAGGCGCGTTGCTGTCAGCTCTGCAGCCCCGTACACACAATTATGTAGTTCCTTACACTGCTGGGGGCTCGGTCTTTCTTTAGAAAATACGGATGTGATGTGCATAAAGCCTCAGTGCTCCTTGGATCATCTGAGGCACTTGATAAGTTCTCTGGGACTATTTCTAGTCGCCGTCATCATCTCTTGCAGAAAATCTGTGAGCGCATTGGCATGGTGGTGTGCACAGGCCACCAGGCCTGCTGAGTGGGTGCTGCGCTCGCCTCGAGCAACCTGCAGGCCCGCGTGGACCACACAAACACACACTCCTGCTGATGTCTGACTGCACAGCCCACAAGACATCTTTTACTTCAGTGAGCTTTTGACTACAGTAAATTGATGAAATTATTGCTAAATTGGTGTGAGATTATGTATCTACTATTAGCTGGAGCAACTGTCAGCTGGGGACTGAGGGTCTTATAGTACTGAAGCAGGTCCATTTGTCTAGGTGGATCTAGGTAGAATGTTATGCTGTCTCAAAATGGTACCACTGAGTGGGCTGACTTTTTTAACAAGATTTTTCTTTTTCAGTTATGACCCAATACTTCCAGTTGCTCTGGCTAAAACCATCAAATCTCTTTAAAGTCTTTTCTTCTACCAAGTCAAATCTACATTATCTTGACATTTTTCCCTCCCAATATCTTAACATTTGTACACTTGCTAGCTTTGTGTTAAATCTAATTCTAGTTTTGGCAACAATGTTTATAGTGATCCTTTCACCTTATCTTCT
>NW_004524758.1:2652636-2665566 GCF_000260255.1 Octodon degus | reverse complement strand
TATTTATTTATTTTTATTTTTATTTTTTGCAGTACCAGGGATTGAACTCAGGACCTGGCACTTGCCAGGCAAGTGCTTATTCCACTGAGCTCTATCTCCAGCCCTACCCTTGTTGTTTTGCCAGTTACACCTGTAAACTATAAAGCTTAAGGATAGATAAAAAAATTCTTGATGTGCCTAAGAACCCATTATACATCAGCAAAATATAATCTGTTCAAATTTATTTTGCCCTATTTTTTTTTGCTCTATTAATATTTTATTTCATATCATCACATCTGAGTTAGCTAGCTTTAATGATTGATTCCGGATGGAGAGTGACCTTTGTAAGAAAATTATGCCCATAGTTCGATTTTGACTTGGCCCTTAAGTATTTTTTTTCTCTATTGCTTGGTTGTGAACCATGATCCATTTAATTAAAATCTACTTCTGAAGACAAAAGAAATCAACACTCTGAAAAAAAGTGAAATGTCACATTCGTCAGCCCTCTCCCATGAGTGTTCTGACTTTCCTCTTGAAGCATTTGCTGAAGGCATTTTGTGGGCTCTTTTCATCAAAACTAAACCGCATCACCAGCTGAGCCCGAGTCAAGCTGAGTTCACGTCTTGGACAGGTTATGCTCCCGATGCTTCCGCATTTCTGTGGCACTGTGACCTTGTGTTTCGCTGCCATACCTGTCTAGGATGCACACTTTCAAAGCACAGAGAAGCAGTATGCAAAACCCTTCCCAGAGGAGAAATTGCCAAGAAATTGGGGAGGTATTGCTAGATAACTCATCTTTTTCCCAGAACTCTGTGCATTCGGGGCGTTTCCTCTGAGTAGTGAAACATCCGGATGCTCTGGGGAGCTAGCTTCTGAGCTCTCAAAGCCAGCAGCACACACGCCCTCCTCCTAATGAAGGGAAGGGAGAAGAATTTATGATGACTGTTCAGCACCCTGGACAGCTCCCGCCAGCCGCCTGCCCTGGAAAAGCTTCATCAACAGATTGTTAATTTCCCTCTTTTCCCTCAATAGCATTACGCCTTCTGGCAAGAAGCAGTGCGCCGCATCCATGCATGCGCTCCTACCTGTGGACACGGGAGGCTGGCTAATGGGCTCCTGCTTTTTGGCCCACTGGACTGTGACTGAGCAGAGAGACGGGGCTGTGCAACTTGCTAATTGTCTCAGCCTGTAACTCTTGAATGATGAACAAGATTAAAGGGGAAGGAAAACAGCTATTATATCTCTTTCTTGAAAAAACTTGCACTGTGAAAGGCTCATTAACACCATTAGCGTTCCATTAACCTCTAGCTAGACAAATAGGCTGGAGGTAATTTCAGAGCATGGGGAGAACGAGGGAAAAAGAAAGGAATTTAAAAATTATCCTGGTGTAGGTGACATTTTCCAGCTCTGTGGATTGAACATTTGGACAGACACCAGCAACTTTACTTACTTTAATGCCAGGCTGGCATTGGAGGGCAGCCAGAACTCTGGCTGCTAGGCAAGGCTGCAGGTAATAGCAAGTGGGGAGATTCATTGAGTGGGACAAAATGGAATTCATTTTAACACAACAACACATGAAATCTTGCAAAGGCACACGGTGTGATACAATACATTCTTTAAAAATGTCTACTACAAAATTATGCTCCATTGTAGGAACAAACGGCTTTTCACCTTGTAATTTTTTCCCTGTCACACTTTGTTTTGTTCTAATCTACACCTCCATCCCTGTCCCTCCTCCTCTGATCCTCACTTTCACAAAATCTGTGGCATATCTTGGAGATGAATGCAAAGCATCATTAAAGCCATTAGTCTTCAGATTTCCTGGGACAGACAGGGTAATCCTTTAGCTAGAAGCATACTTTAGATTTTGTTCTTGACTATTCACAAAATACAATGTGGGTTATAGTGATGCAGTTTTTCCCTCTGCAAAAAGAAGATTCTAAGTTTGAGAGTACTCTACATGAAGAACAGTACAGTAGATATGTAACTATTGGTTAGAATGAAAAGCAAATTTGAAATACCTATGTTGAGTTAAGAATCCCCCCGTCACTAATATATTAAAATACTACTATGGTTTTATTATTAATTTCAAATATAGAATGATTAGCATTAAGATTTTATTTTCAGGGCTGGTGAGATAGCTCAGTGGTGTAAAGCACCTGCTTAGGCAAGCTTAGATAAGCATACAGGGACTGTGGTTTGATCCCTGGCACTGAATGCTGTGCTAACCGCGCCCCACCCCGTGGGCTGAGCTGGCCACAAAAAAAAAAAAAATTGTTTCATACTTATTTGTGAGAAGTTGGTGGCAGTAAACAGAGGAATGGTGTCTTCAGAAGTCTATTCCCAGAGGCCCTGTGGCTCTCTACTGAGATCTTGATATGGGACACCACCCTCCTGCTCTGCAGCCTATAGCCATGAACTTATCAACTACGTTTCTGTTGATGCAGCACATAAACATAAATAGTCACAATCCAGCTTGGCCTGCTATAAGCACATTCTTTTCCCAACATCAAGGGTATACAAGGGGCTTTCTGGTCTTCTGAACAGCTATCTTAACCTTGATGTGGGTGTCTAGGTTTTGGGGGGATTTTTCTTAGGTTCACAGAAAAATGGATCAGAATGTATGAAGACTTGCCTTCTACTTTTCCACATGTGCGGAGCAGCTGCCTTCGTCAGTGCCCTGCCCCAGGCCTGCGACTTCTTAGCATTAGCACACCGTGAACCTGCACTAGCATGTCATCATTCAGTGCCCACAGTTTACACCAGGGTCCACTCTTGGCCTTGCGCATTCCCTGGGCTTTGGTGCACACCATGACACCATGACCCAGTGTGATAGACTGTCAAGGGCTTCCTATTTGTCCTTTCCTGTCTCCTGACCTTGGCACCTGCTATGGCTTGTGCCTAGTTATCCCCCAAAGCCTCATACAGTCATGGGGTGAACTTCTAGAGTTTGTGATTAACTCATGATCCACTGGGGTTATGGGTGTGAGTGCTGCTGGGATTATGGGGGTGTGTACTACTCCCAGCCTGGGGCAGGAGCCTGAAGGCAAAGGGAGTCAGATTTGCTCTCTGTAGACATTTCTGCCACTGCTCCTGCCCTTTTGCTCTTGCTCTCTGCACCACCAGGAAAGGTTACTCTCTGCCATGTGCAGCTCTGCCTTGGAGCCAGCTGAGTGTGGACTGAAGCCTCCAGTAACTGTGAGCTCAATAAACCTTTCCTTCCTTCATTTTGAGTGTCGGGTACTTGTCTCAGCAACAAGAGTGACTGAGCCAGCACCCCAGGCTCTATATTTACATTTCTGCATTATATACCATGTCATCTACTTAAAATCATTCAGTATGTACTCTTAAAGACTGACTTCCTTCACATAGCATACTATTTTAATTTTTCCATGCTTTCTCATGATGTGGGACACCACATCAAATGTCCTGAAATGCCACAGGTTACCATTCACCTTTCTGAACAGCAGCTTAGTTGCTTCCAAGTTTTGACAATTATAAACAAAGCTTCTATAAAGTCACATGTACAGATTTTGGGTCGACATAAATTTTCAGTTTATTTCTAACAAATACAAGGAGCGTGATAATCTGATAGCATGGTTAAAAGTGCATTTAGTTTTGCAAAAATTAGTAACCTGTCTCCCGAAGTAGTATGACGTCTTGTGTTCCCACCATCGAGCCACGAGCTCTCCAGCTGCCCCAGACTGCCAGTCTTGGGTTTCGTCAGCGTCTGGCGTTTGGCTTGCAGAGACGTGTGCTGGCACTGCAGCGTCCGGATTGGCAATTCCCTGCTGACAGGTGATGCGAAACACCTTTCCGCATGTTTTGTGCCATCTGTATATCTTCTTTATTGAGGTGTCAATACACACATTTTGCTTATATTCTAAATGAGTTGTTTATTGTTGAGTTTTAAGTGTTCTTTGTATATTTTGCATAACAATCCTTTGTCAGATATGTCTTTTGTAAATGTTTTCTCACCATTTGTAGCTTTTCTTCTCATTCTTTTGACAGTGTCTTTCACAGAAGTTTTTCGTGTTAGTGAGATAGAGCTTATCACTATTTCTTTTTCTTCCCCCCTTCCACGTGTTCCTCTTTATTCATTTTCAGAGTACAAACTTAAACTCAGATAGGTTGAATTCACCGAACCCACCTCTGGCAGGTACACTCAACATGCTGCATAAAGTATAACATTCAATTTATTATTTCGTTCTCAAGAGAGTTTTCTTCAGTCCACTAAGCCCCAGCTCCCCTCACATGGGCGGTGCTGGAGGTCGTGGGCAGCACCAGCAGGTCTAAATCGGGGTGGAGGAGTTCGGTCCTTACAGGCTTCATGAGATCCATTTCTGACCACTTTGCTGTGAAGGGCACAACTCATGCAATAATGCTGCTTGAGAAGCACATAGCTGTCGAAGACACTCGCTGCGGAAATGCCCCCGATGGCGGTGGCCTCCACTATGTTCCGAATGACAAACTTCTTACTGGCCTTATCCCTAGGTACATACCGGCACAGTTCATGCAGCGAATAGGCTGCATATGACTGAGGCCCTTTTTGGCACGACCGTTGTTCCTTCTTTTTTCGTCATCTTGGAAAGGGGACCCAAAAGAGCACTGTTTCTTTAATGGATTGTTATTTTGGTATTAGACATAAAAAATTACCACCACACCCAACACTACCTAGATTTCTCCCATATTGTGCCTGGGAGTTTTCTAGTTTTCATTTTACATTTAGATTTATAATCTATTCTTAATTAATTTTCATCAAAGGTGCATGGTTTTTGTCTAAGCACATTTCTTACTCGTGATTGTTTACTTTTTCATGGACAATGCATTGGAGACTATCTTCATCATGTTTCTTTATTCTTTCATGAAAGGATCAGTTGCCTGCAGTTGTGTGGCCTAATAATGGGTTCTCTATTCCTTTCCATTGATTTGTTTACCTGTTCCTTCACCGATGCCAGTCTTCATGCAAAAGCCTTACCGTAAGCCTCAGAGTCACATATCATCAATCACCAACTTTATTTTCCTTCAATATTAAGTTAAATCATTTGTGCTTTTCTTCTCTATATAATTCAGAGTCAGTTTGCAATATCCACAAAATAACTTGCTGATGTCATTTATGGGCATTGCATTGAAAATGTAGATCAATCTCTCTACTGGGATCGAACTCAAGGATCAAACTCAGAATCTTGTGCTTGTCAGGAAGGTGCTTATGCTCCCGACCTAGCAGCAGAACTGACACCATTTATGTATGTATGTACGTATTTATTTATTTATTGTGGCTGGCTCAGCCCCCCTGGGAGCAGGGCTGGCACAGTATGTGGTGCCAGGGATCGAACCGTGGTCCCTGCATGCTTGCCTAAGCCTGCTTAAGCAGGCGCTTTAGACCTCTGAGTTATCTCGCCGGCCTAGAACTGACATCTTGATAGTCTTGAATCTTCCCACTCTGAAGTACATGAAATATTTCTGTCTTTAATTCATTCTACTTTGAATATTTTTGGTATTTTCTTCATGCCAGAATTTATAGCCATCATGTGTACATTACTAGAGTTACCCCAACCATTGCAATGCTAGGTTCATCCCCAACTACTGCAAGTTGCTAATGTAAGTGCTGTTTTTCGTTTTTTTAATGTATTTGGTAGAGAGTCTCACTATGCAGCTTGGACTTGTAGTGATTCTCCTGTTTTCCACCTCTCCAGGCCTGGGATTATAGGCTTGCACCACCAAGGCAGGTCTTGGTTGCTGGCTTGGAACCCAGGGAGGGGCTGGGGCTGGCATGTGGTGCTGGGAATCCAACCCCAGTCCCTGCACTTGCCCAAGCAGGTGCTTAGTCCCCGAGCTATCTCGCAGGCCTGCTGTTGCGTTTTTAATTCTAAACCTTATTTGTTCATTGCTGCCATGTGACTCCCAGTTAGGGCCCTGCACCTTGTCATTGGCAAGCATAGTCTTACCTCTTCCTTTTCAATCAGAGTGCCTTCTGTTTCATTTTCTTGTCTTATTGCATTAGCTAAAGACTTCAACTATCGAGTTGAAAAAACAATGGTGAGAGGGTTCACCTTATCTTGTTCCTAATCATAGTGGAAAATCTAGTTTCCCAGCATTATGTCTGATTTTGCCTGTAGCTTTATTTTTTTTAAATTTCATTTCGTTGATTCCTTTATCATGTTAAAGAAATTCCTTTCTGTTCATGGTTTGCTGAGAGTTATCACCCTTCTTGGGTCTTGGGTTTTGTAAGACATTTATCCTGGTCTATTGGTAAGATCGTATGATTTTCTCCTTCTGCCTGCTGCTGTGATGGATTACACTCACTGGCTCACAAACATCCAACAGGGCTGGCCAGTTAGCCAGGTGGACTAACACCCTGAGACAGTGATGGAGACAGGGCACGGTGGCACGTGCCTGCATTCCCAGGGCTTGGGAGGCTGAGAACCAGAAGACGCTGCGAGTCGGATGTGTGTAGTGAGACCCTGTAGACTCTGTACTAAATACATCAAAAGAAAAATAAATCCTACAGTCTCATGTACCTGATCTGAAATGCTCCCAGAAGTGGTGTCCCTCTTTTGGTACATTGTTGGCTTGAATTTGGTAGCATTTGCTTGATGATTTTTGATATTATGTTCATGAAAAAAAATGTTCTCCAACTTTTTTCGTATATTTTTTTCTCTTTGGGTATTAGAGAATTTCTGGTCTCACATAATGAGCTAGGAAGTATTCAGTTCACATAAGATTGTAAATAATTGGCATAATTCCTTCTTAAATATTTGGTAGAATTCACTTGTGAAAACATTTGTGCTTGTTGGTTTTGGTTTTGGAACGTTTCAAACTATTAACTCGCTTTACTTAATAGTATTGGCTTTATCATGTTTTTTCTCTTGTTAATTTAAACAGATCATATCTTTTAAAAAATTAGTCTGTTTCACATAGACTATCACAGTTATGACCATAAAATTGCTTATATTATTCCTTTTTAATTCTTTCAGTGTGCATGGGGTCTGAATTGATATCACTTTTATTTTTTATACTAGTAAATTGTGCCCTCTCTTTTTTTAAAAAAATATTGTCTGGCTTAAAGTGTATTGGTTTTATTGATCTTTTCAAAGATACTGGTTTTTTTTCATTGATTTTCTTGGCTAATTTCCTTTTTTAAATTTCATTCATTTCTGTTCTAATTGTAATTTTTATTTTCTTTGGTTTACATGAATTTAGTTTATGCTTCCTTTTCTATTTTTCTAAGATGGAAACTTCAGTTACTGATCTTTATTCTTTTGAAATATAATTAATGCGACAAATTTCCCTTTAGGCACGGCTCACCTGTATCACCTGTATCTAGTGTCTCACCTGTCTGCTTATTGTTTGCAATGCCGTGGGCACAACCCTGAAGTTTACGTATGGCAAGCACGGTACCTCTGATCTATGTCCTAGCTCCTTTTACTTATTTTTTTTTAAAATTCGGAGACAGACTTTGGTGTGTCAGGCTGGCATGGAACTTGTGATCTTCCTGCTTCAGCCTCCTAAGCAGCTGATGGCCTATATTTAAATAGCCCATAGTTTGTGTTTTTAATCTACAACTATCACAGGTCTACCAAGCTATTTTTCTGGTCCTGATTTCTAGTTTAATTTCATTATAGTTTGAAAGCAGACATTACACAGTTCCTGTCCTTTAAATTGTCAAGGAGTGGTTTCTGCCACAAGGTACGGCCCATCTTGGTAAATGTTCCACATGAACAGCAAAAGAACACACACACCTCTGTTGTGGGATAAAATGGTCTACAGGTATCAGTTATGTCCAGGTGTTCAGCAGTGCTCCTGAGACCAACTCCACTGGTATGGCCTTTCTGCCTTTTGGACCTGTCCACTTCTGATGGAGGGGTGTTGCACTTTCCAGCTAGGATAGTCGATTCACCGGCTTCTCCCAGCAGTTCTCCCTCAGTTCTTCATATATATTGTTGCTTTGTGGTTGGCCAGTGTATATTAAAGATTGGTATGTCTTCTTGGAGTCTTGGCCTTCATGAAGATGTATTGTTCCTTATCCGCATTAACTTGCCTGTCACTGAGGTCTTTTTTTGAGAGAGCAAGGATGAACCCAGGGTCTTCATCCTGAGATGCATATTTGGTCTTATTTACTTGTTTATTTCTTTATTTAAACAGAATTGTACTAAGCTATCCATGTTGAGCTCTGACTTGGGAGTCCTGGTATCACAAGAGCTCAACTCCACAGACAGCTACTAAAATCTGCTTTCTAAAATTAATATTGCTACTTTTACTTTTTTTGATTATTGTTAGAGTATATCTTGTTTGACAGCAAATTGTTTTTAGTTATCTCATCTATTTTCCCTTTTTATTAGCATATATTTATTCCTTTGCTTTTAATCTGTTTGTTTCTTAATATTCATGATAGCTTTCATAAACAACATAAAATTAATTCTTGTTTTTTGAACTTCTTTGACAATTTGTCTTTTAGTTGGTATGTTCAAAATAATTGTGGTAGAGTGTAAGTAATATTTTTGTTACTGTATTGTACTTGTTGGCTTCTTTGTTCCTATTTTTATCATTTTTTATTTTTCATATTTTTCTTTCCTTTGTGGAATTAATTTAACATTTTATATCATTCCATTTTCTGTCTTAGTATCTTTTATTTTTTTTTCCTGTATTCAGAACAGGGTCTACAGAGTCTCACTAAGTAGATCGGACTCATAGTGATCCTCCTGGTTTCAGCCTCCCAAGCGCTGGGATTACAGGCGCGCGCCACCACAGCCAGGCTCAGTCACTGTCCCAGCGTGCCCCGGGGGCCGGGCTGACTCGGCCAGCCAGGATGGAGCCCCACCTGCTTCACTCTGCCTCAGCAGGCGCTTCAGTCTGCTGAGCCATCAGGCGGGTCTCTCTTTAACATAATAATCACACAATACTTATTTCTTTTTGAAAATTTTTGTTGATTGCTGTTTTCACTCTCCATCCGTAAGTATTCAAGGTCACTTTCCAGCACACTCCACCGTTTACTCTGTAGCGCAAATGTCATGTCGCGAAGCATTCCTCTGTTCCTTCTGTCATGCATTTCACTTTTACAAACACACACACACGCACGCACGCACGCACGCACAGTTTCTCCATTTCTTTGAACAATTGTTAAAACAATTAAAAATTAGAAAACTAACAGTTTTTATTTTGGCATCCCTTATTCATTTTCCAGTACTTCCTCTTTTTTTTTTTTTTTTTTTTTTCTTTTTCCAAAGATCTTAATTCTTCTTGAATTAAGATCTTTCCAAAGATCTTAATTCAACCTATGGATTCTTCTTTCTAAAAAATTCCTCTTTTTAATGTTTCTTACAAGGCACATCTATTGGCCATAAATTATGTCACTTTTGACTGTCTAAACAAAATCCATTTCCCCTTCATGTTGTAGAGATAATTTGGTCTGGCACACACTTCTTACTGTTTTATTTTGTCCATACATTCTCTTTATTCTGGCATTATTTCTGAGGAAAGACTGGGTATAATTCTTATCCTTGTTCTTTTATAAGTAAGGTGGTTTTGTCCTCTGGATTTTTTAAGACAGTTTTCCTACTTTTGATTTATGAAATTTGAACATCACTGTTTAGTCTTCTTCATTATGATTTTGGCTACTGCATCCCTGGCTCCACACCCAATCTTCTCCTTGGGCTGCATGCCGGGGAGCTTCCCTTCTGCCCTGGAAGAGGGAAGCTGACCCATGTCCACCTCAGCAGAGGCAGGGTAAAGTAAGATTTATAGCTGAATAAGCTTTCTTGATTCTCCCTTGCAACTCCTAGACCAATTCCCGCATCTTTCCTTTTACTACTTCTCTGAGAAATACTCGTGATTATTGCAAGATACTAATGATTTAAATAATGAGATTTTTCTCTTCATTCTTCCCCAAAGCCTAATTCAGAAATTATTTCACTCTTTGCCTTTGGCTGGTTAGGTTTGTGTTCTTCCGTGGTCACCCATACCAAAAGAGTGAGGTTGTAAGAAAGTACTTACATTAAAATCTTCTATAGTCAATGAGGCCGTACAGTGATGTCCTCTGAGGCCGATTCAGGGCAGTACCTTACGTGTCAGCAGACAGCTACGTAAGTAGCATGCCGTACCCACAGCCACGACACGCGCGTCTTCAGTGTCTAATGACACTGCTGCTTTCCCTGTGAGAAACTATCTCATTCTGGCACATCATAATTGAGATTGTGTACTGAATGCCAGCCACCAAATAGAGCAATATTTGCTCAAGCCTGCTGGTATTTGGATGCCCTGCATCACTAGGGTGAAAAACCAACGACATTTCCCAGCACTCCCTTCTCACTCGTGCTGTCGTGAAGCTTCCTTCCCGAGCTCAGACACCGTGAGGTGCACGCTTTGAGACCCTGCTGCTCCGCTGCCTTTCTGGCTTCTCACTAGAGCTTTCAGGCAGGTGCACACAGTTCCTTCCGGACGCCGGCTCCTTAGTACATCGTCACGTGGCCCCTGTTTGCTCTCTCCCGCTATTTGCCCAAATGCAGACTTGTCCTTAGTGCTGGTGACTTCGGCACTCACCTGGGCCTGTGCATCAAGACCTGGTGTGCAGGAAGTAACTCCAACATGCTTCTGAGCAATTTTGACCTGTGAAAACACTACCGTGCATCACCTGCTCTAGGTCACTGGAAATAGTGCGAGGATGAACCAGCTGGAATAACTGGCAAAGGGGTGGGACCCATTGACTATAGCTCACTAGGGCTGTTCCGAGGGGCTGTGGACTTGAAAGCCATCTGTGAGCACATGCTTGGGTTTGGGAGCTTTTTTTTAAAATATATATAATGGAGAGTCAGTCGTGAACTTTGTGCGGTACGTTTGGCCTTTCAGGAACCTCACCTTCCCAAAGTGCACTTTGAGTGAACTGTCACCATGGCTTGCCTTCTTGACTGAAATACACTTTTTCATTTAAAGAATCTTTGATCAGCAAGCTTCAAAGTCAAGGTAATTAACAGCTATTCTAACAACATTCTCAGGAGGTAAGCAATTATAACAGAGAGTTTATCCCAGATCCAGACAAGCAGAACAGTATCATCTACACAGGCCTGGTATTTAGAGGCAGCAGGGAGAATTCTGATTTTGGCACAAAGATCAGGGTGTGCAGGAACGCTGGCAACCCGCCAGTGCAGATCTGCGCGCTTCACCTGCGCACACTCTGATGTTGACCCAAAACTAGGAACTATCTGTTCTGTTCCTTGTGTCAGCTGAATTGATGGGAGCAGAGGTGACATTTGCTTTAGTATTCCTCCTTTTGCCATATTTAGTAAATTTTAGGGCTCTTGTTTAAAAAATGAAGTGCAAACAACGAAAGAAGAGAAAGAAAAAAATTAAATTCAGATTCTTAACTTTAGTATAGAGGCACTAAAAAAATCTATATTCAAAGTCTGTCTGCCACATTATCTGGGGAAAAAATTAGTCTACTCCAATGAAGCTGTATTTTTTAAACATTTAATGAATGCTCCAGGCTTTGGAGACACACAGGTCTGAGTCTGTCGTGTTTGACTTTCTGAGAATAAAGTCAATGTCATAGGTTGTCTTAGTTACTCTTCTCTCATTGCTGGGACAAATACCCGACACCCAAAATGAAGGAAGGAAGGGTTTATTTAGCTCACAGTTACTGGAGGTTTCAGTCCACACTCAGCTGGCTCCAAGGCAGAGCGGCACATGGCAGAGGGCAACCTTTCATGGTGGTGGCAAAGAGCAAGAGCGCAAGGGAGGGGTAGCAGCAGCTCAAGCAGCTGGCTTCTCTCCCCTCCTTACACTGTAATGCAAATCACCTGCCCCAGGGCAGGTGCAGCAACCACACCCACAGTGAGCAATCACAAACTCCAGAAGCCGTCCAAGACCGCATGGGGATTTGGGGGGACAGCTAGACACAGCCATAACATAGGTCAGTGAGGGACTGGACTTCCTATCATTATTTCCCAAGTTTGTGCTCCCATGTGACAGGTACTCAGTAAATTATAATCACTACAATTACTGTGCATTTACCAAGAATTTTCTTGTAATGTTTTGAATACAGCTCTAATCTAAGGAGACAGTAGTAGAGTTTATCAGATGAACACTGGAACTCTCTTAAAGCCTAACTCTGGAATGGAGTGGATGCAAATGCTCTCAGGTGTAACTATTACAAGGAGCTCAAGTGCTGGACTGGACTCACTCCTCTACTTCTTTCTTCTCTTTTCTCTCTCGTTCCATCAGTCTATTCTTTGCTTCCTCTCCCTTTTGCTCCTTTATATACTAGATTGTTTAATTTCCTGTTGTAGCCCAACATCCTCACCTGGAAAGAGAAAGCCCGTCAAATCCTCTCACTTCTATCGTGCTGAGATGACTCGCATTCACTGTGGTTCTCCACGCCAAAGTACCAAGCCAGGTTCCCCCGTCCACCTTGTACCAGAGGCCTCTCCCTTACCAATTGTCTTAGTTTGTGCAGCTAATGAAAAACCACAGAGTGGGCAATTTATAAACAATATAAACACACATCTCACCAGTCTGGAATCTGCGAAGTCCAGAATCAAGTTGTCAGTAAGATGAGAATGGAAGAAAGTCTCTTACCTCCTCCAGGGTTGGGTCAGGTGGCTCCGTCCTCCACAGGGGTAACTACTGTGTCTGGAAATGACAAAGGGGATGGAGGAGAGCAACTCATGCTTCAGCCCTTTTGTCTGATTTTCAGGGCCTTTCGGGAAGGTTTTGTCAGGGCTTCATCACCTGTGAAAGCCCACCTCTTAACTGGGGATAAAATTTTAGCACATGAATTTCAAGGGATATGTAGATTGCTAATTTTTCCTGGGGCTCCACACTTTATATCTTTTTAATGCAAAATATACTAATTGCACCGCAGTAACAGAAAACCCTCAACTTAATGTAGCATCATCTCAAAATTTGGAAGTATGAACTCTCTTGTAAATATCACTTAAATCAGGTGCATGCCAGACT
>NW_004524758.1:2644370-2650659 GCF_000260255.1 Octodon degus | reverse complement strand
CTCTTTTGAAGCCACAAAGACTCTGCTTTTATTCTCTAATAACCTCTGAAATTCCCTCTGCTTCCACTGCTTAGGGTATTGGCAGTTAAGTTCTAACATTGAAATTTGGATGATATTCAGAAAAAATGCATGGTGAACCATGGCCAAGGTGGCAGAGTCACCCATTATACGCATGGACACTAAGATCATAAAGCTGTGCATTGGGAACCAATCCCAAAAAGAAAAGGATTACCGTCACAGTAAAAGTTCCAGGGATTATTCCTCAAAATTACTGTTAAAACTGAATATATAAAGATCACAAAATTAAATCTCTGCCCTTAGATTATTTAAATTCTACGGCAGTGGAGAGATGATCATAGAATTACAAAGTAGACTGTGAAGAGTAGAAATGTGAATTAACAAGAGCTGCCTGGCCGTGTGGAGACACAGGAAGGGGAGGGCTTTACCGACACATATGGGAAGGGAACTGAAGCTGAAGTGCACAACGCGGGGCCTGCACACACCCATGAGGGACACGCTGCTGCCTCTGGGACCTCCAGCTGGGTTACTGTGTCTCTTTACAGTTTCCTGCTGAGACCTAAAGAAATGCAGAAAGATTTCCCTGAGATGTACAGAAGGGTGAACACTCTGAAATGCCCTGCCTAGGATGTGAAGCGGTGGATGATGGAATTTAGAAGGTGGAATCTGTTCAAGGCTTTCAGTTAAGAAAACAACATTGTCACATTTACTATTCTAAAAATCACTTTGATGTTATGGAGGAGGGGGAAGAGTTAAAGTATTTTGGGAGAATCTTAATAACACAGGAAGAACACTTTTAACGATGGAACTGGAGAGGAAAAGACTCCAGAGTTAGCAATCAGGCAGCGATCGTCAGTCCTTCAAGCAGTCGCATTGTAAGACTGAGCAGTCCAGCATGACACTCCAGAGCTGCTCCAGGCATGGGAAGCATGGGATGAGAAACAGGAGAAGAACCACCTTTATGGGAGAAAGACAGGGAGTTCCAATTCGGGCATGAATATTGAATTTGCAGCATTTGGCAAGTAAGACTTCAGTTAACCTACGACATCCCTGTGCTTCCCTTGCTGAAAACGATAAATGCACGTTGGTTCTCAAACTTGCTGTGTGGGACATGCACACCTTCTGGCTCTGTGGGCTTCAAGGCTCTTTCCTGATTTTCCCTAAGGTAGGTGCAACCCACTGCAAAGTGTGTTCAGTAGTTATTCTGGATGTTCCTCCTTTCCTCCTTCTCATGCCGTGTCACGGCCCCAGGGCCTTCTCCTTCACACCTTTATTACAATTATCACACTGGATTTTGTTAAAGAGTGAATCAGATATGGATAAAAAGGAAAAGGACATCTTTACTCAAATGCTTTTGCAATAAGGGAGAAGATTATCTAGTGCAGGGAACAGGCTGAATTTAAATCTGAACAGAGACACTCAGAGATGCAGAGTCAGGGAGCATGGGGAGAGTTACTAATAAGAACTCAGGTAGGTGTCAAGAGTGGAAAGAAAAGAGGCCTGATGGCCTATCAAGTGTCTGCGTGCTAAGGATTCATGACAAACTGGCTTGCAGGATGCTTTGCAAAACTGGACACGAGACAACACAGCGCAGAAGGGTCCAGAGGAGCCCACCAGCTTGATCAAGGAGGGAGTCCTCGTCGATTCGCACAGACAACATTTGGATCACTCCTGCGCCTCCCACTAGACACTGGCAGGCTGCACGAGGATGGGGAGCTCATCCGTTCTCGCTATTTCATTCCCAACACCTCCAACAGCACCATGTACGTGGCTTGCACTTGATAAATGTCTGTTCATTAAATCATGGAATGCAGAGTGTAGCCAGCTGTCCACAGCGTTGATAAATACCTGAGGAAATTCACTTATAAATGCTTGTGCCGGCTCACAGTTTCGAAGAGGACCCATCTCTTATTCCCACCTGCTCCCAATAGCAGCGCCCCCCGAAGGACTAAATGTTTAACCCAAGAGCCTCCGGAAGACGTGCAAGATCTGAACTGTAGCAACTGCTATCCCATCTGGGTTTCTCTTCCTCCCCTCTTCTTCTTCGCCCCAACTGGACCCCCATGGGGCTGGGTGAAGTCAAGAAAGCCTTCTTTCTTCTCATGAAAGCCTTCTCTAGGTTAGTCCAAACGCATCCCATTTGTCAGAACCTTGTACGTAGGTACTGCCTGTCATTCCTATGGCCATTAGTAATTTCTTCCTCTTTTCTTAATGAATTCAGCGGTGCAACTCCCACATCAACTAAATTATGTGCCCGTAGAGAGCACGAATCTTGTCAGAAGCCTGGTGCTTGGCCTTTAGCACACAGAATATGGCTATTGCCCAAGTACCTAGTCAATAAGTATCTCCAAAAGATAGATTCATTCATTAATACAGTTAATTCTTAGCCCTAAAGAGGTTTTTAATTAATGAGGAACATGGGAAAATACTTACAATTTTACTTAGATAAAAAAAAAAAAACATCTACCTAGGTAAGTAAAATTCCCTGCAAAGAAAGAACCCTGGGCGTACCCTGAGAGGTGACAACGCTGCTGTTAATATCCATTCATCCCTCCTAGTGCGCCAGAACCCGTCTTCTGGTGCAGATGCCTAGGTGACAGGTTTCCAGGTGCTGTATGGACATCCTTGTCACACAGCAGCAATGATGTCAGCAAGCAGTTGATTCCGTTCACTCACTATCATCAGAAAAATGGCTCAAGATCAGCTGGTATTTTTTGGCACTTGTTCGTCACCATTCAATTGGCTTAGGTCCAATAATTCCATATTGCAAGTCAAATCATTCCATTACGCTGTGACACATTTGACAATTAGTATATGTCAGCAGCTTCACCTAGGAAATATATAGCTTATTACCAGCCATCCTATGGGAACTTCTGGGGATACTTTTATTTCCCAGTTGGATGATTGATATTACTTGCTTTGAAATTTTTCTGGGAAAGAATTATGTTAGTCAATCATAATATATTAGAATGTGGAAAAGTGTTTTCCCATTATCCTTGTTTTTAAACATTGCCAAATTTGTCTTTGACTCAGATGGTCACCAAAGAGTCTGGCCCATCTGGTGTGGTGACGACCATTATGATTACCTGTACTCCTGAGGTTTGCCTGAGATGTACCTTGTGCTGTTCTATGGTTCCACTCTATTTCAAATTCACTTCCAAGAAGAGACACTTATTCACATTATATAATCAATTGCTTGAATTAAACTAGGACAACTACTTGTTTTAGCTTGATATTAGGTTATTTTTATGACAGTACCCTTTGGTGAATATTGTAACCTAATTCGTTGTAAGCCAGTGGCAAAAGAAACAGATAATCAGGGCTGCTCTCCCGCACTGAACGTGCCACTGGGGACAGTGCCCATGGCGGCAGCCACCACTTACTGTGAGGCGGCTGTTGTCAGGGTCACACCACGCGTGTCAGGGACGCAGCAGCATGGTCACGTGTCCCGTGCCCATTGTGTCGAGAAGGAAATTGTGGCTTCGAGGCATCATGCAAGTGCTGGAGTAAGCACGTGGGAGGCTCAGGTGGCAGTTGGTGCCAACAGTTCCCTGTGTGACCTCAGAAGCCTGTGCTTTTGACAGTTGATGAAAAATCATAGATTTTTTTTTCTAATAAGTCCCAGTGGTGAGGAAAGTGGGGCTGGGGACATAGCTCAGCAGTACAGCACCTGTCTGGCAAGTACAAAGTCCTGAGTTCAATTCCAGACACCAAGAAGAAAGCAATTGAGGGCAGCTGTGGCTCCTAGAGAACCTGGCGGGCGGGCTGTTCCTGTGCAGCATCCGCGTGCCTCATCGCAAATCAAGCGCCTTTTTCTGCTCTTACGCTGCAACAGAGTCAGAAGTGCACACAAGTGGCGCCGATACTGACGTAAGACCTGCCACGTGGGTGCTGGTACTAACTTCTGTTTACTTGTAGTTTATTTCTCACCCCTACATGCCTATCAAACACATTTTCTTGTACTTCACGTATGCTTATAATAGATGATTTGTGTGCTGGGACAAACTCAACTGAAACATTGTAGTTAATGCTTTCTGCTCACCTGTCGCATCTCTCAATCTAGTGAGATGGATGAGTTCTGATTTTACAGGTGGGAAGTTCTGCCAAAGCTTCTGTGGTTCACTGAATCTAATCCCTATCTGTGGCCCTTCTGGGCTAGTGAGGAGGGAACAGCCACCGTCCTAGCTGCTTCGCTCTTTGCGGGAGCACAACACCTGACAATCTAAGGGAGGAGGGTTCGTTTGGGCTCATGGTTCATAGAAGGTTTGGTCCATAGTTGGCTGGCTTCGAGGTAGGGCCACATGGCAGAGGGAAGAAGCAGCTCATGCCGCAGCAGTGGGAAGTGGAAGGAGAGGGGCGGAGGAAGGTGACGAGCCCCGCCCCAGCCCACACCTCCAGGGACCGCCTCCCCATCAAGGCTTCACCTCCCAACATCGCTCTTAGCTGCAACGTCATCCGAGGATCATTCCACGAATGAGCATCACCCCTGATGGCCGTGCCATGTCCACAGTGCCCTACCTATGAGAACAGGAGATCTTGGTGGGATATCCCGATACACAGCATTATCCCCTTTATCAAAGGCATTTAGTCTATCTCCAAAAGTTACCAAAGTCCTAACGGTTTCAACACCACTGAAAACTCCAAGTCTGAAGTCTTCTCTGGATGTATGACAAATTTTAACTATGCACACTTGTAACAATGAAAACAAAGTTAAATACTTCCAAATACCAAGGCGCAGGGTAAACACTCCCATTCCAAAAGGGAGAAATAGGGGAATAGATAGAAATGGGACCAAAGCAAGACTAAAACCCAGCAGAACGAACATGAATCCGATAGCTCCGTGTCCAGCATCTTGGGTGAGCTGCGGTAATGTGTGAAAGGGCTTGTGTGGCACTGCCGGTGTCTGTAGCCCTCATGACTTCTGTCTACTGGGGAGAAAGGTTGCTCATTCTTAGTGACATTGTCACACAGCCCACATTCCTGGGCTTTCAACTGCATACTGACACCTTCAGGCATTCTCTCGCAGGGGTACACTGCCTCACCCCCAGATCTTCTTTTGCTACCTATGTGGAAGTCTCCCTGACCTCACAACTTTTTCACTTTGCATGCACATAGAACCTGCATTGTGTGGGGGACACCGAAGTTTGACACCACTTGAGCGGCAGCAGAGGCCTTGGCCACCTTGCTGGTGGCTGCAGAGAGCTCCGAGTTCCTGGCTGGCTGAGTATGGTGACCTGAATCCCAGGACTTAATCCCCGAGCCCTAGGCTGCCACCGTTCTGCAGCAGGACGCCCTGAGCTCCCCTCTCAAGGCAGCCTTTCTCTTTTACACCCTTGGGTCTGCCCCAAGTGGGATCTTTCGGATTCCTTCCATCCTCGCAAGGCCCTCTCTGTCTTAGCCAGACACAAAACGCTTGGCTGCTTTTCAGTGCTGCTCATTTTAGCAATCAAGCTCTCCTCTACTCCAGTATGGCAGGCTCCATCTTTATAGCGACTTCCTTTCTGGCCAATTTCAAAACCTTTATGTCATTCAGCTGTGACTTTGCTCTTGATTCTCAGTATAGAGCTGCCTAAAAGCACCCAGCAGCACCCACGTCACGCCTCAACATTAGACTGCCTTGAAATTTCCTCCTCCAGATGAATTAGTATGCTGCTCTTATTCTCAGTCTCCTGAAAAGTCTCAGGACAGGAGCAAAAACTAGACCAATTTTCTGACACAGCATAATAGCCATGGTCTGGAATCCAGCTGCCAGTGGGACTGTCATGAAACCTCCTGGGCCGGTCGGTACCATGTGCCTTCCTGTCCACATGCTGGTCTCCTCAGCTGACCAGACTCTTCCCATTTAAAGGAGGGCTGCTTCTGGAACCAGCAGTTCCAAACCTTTCCAAATGCCTCCTGAAAACCAGTGACATAATGCCTCTGAGCCACGCCTCAAGTAGTGTTGCAGCAATTACCCACTGCACTCGGTCCGAGTTTGTCTTAGTTATTTTCCTCATTGCTGGGCAATGAGGAACACCTGTCACCGACAACGTGCGAGGTTAATTATGAGCTCATGACTTGTAGTTTTAATCCATAGCAGATGACTTTAAGGCAGGGCAGCATGGCAAAGGGGCGTGGCGGAGGGAACACAACTCATGGCTGGGTGGTGGGAAGCAGATGAAATGAAGGGAGGAGGGGAGAAGGGAGCGCCCTCCTGAAGGTCACTATGCCCAGTGACCCTGCTTGTCAGCTCAGCTTCCACTCCCCAGGGTCATGATGAGTTATAAATTCC
>NW_004524758.1:2617016-2644040 GCF_000260255.1 Octodon degus | reverse complement strand
GCTTTGGCAACATCTCAACATAAACCATGACTGCCCCTTCCATCACTATTGCCTACCGAGCCCATTCTACAGGGAGGCAGCACTTCCCAAGCGTGATACTCTGAAACAAGACCAATTAGGTGATTTCATATGTGTCCTTTTAAGGGTCTATAGTCAAATATGGGTCCAAAGTGCCTGAAACGGATCTCAGCAAGTGACAGAGAACTAACACACTAAACTCTCTTGGAACACAGCAGTAAACAAATATATTAAATAAATGTATCAAACCCCAGGTTAAAGGGGTATTTTATAAGTTTATTTAGTTCAGCATATATTTTTCTTTCCATTTAAAATGCTTATTATGAGGCCGGGGCGATGGCGCAGTAGAATAAGTGCTTCCCTGGCAAGCACAAGGGTCTGAGTTCAATCCCTGGTTCTGCAAAAAAAAAAAAAAATAATCATAATAAAATAAAATACTTATTAATTAATGCTTATTAATTCATTAAATGCTTGGAAAGAGCTGGAAATTGCTCTTTTTTTTTAAAAAAGCACAACTTACAAAATGGTGGTAAATGGAATTAAAATGTTGCAGAGAAAAGAAAGAAAGAAAGAAAAGAAAAATGAGCAGCGGCTGAGGCCCGGTGCCGGCCTGCTGCCCACCCGCCTGAGTGACCGCCTCTCAGTCACTTAGCCTCTCTGGATCTCCAGTTCACCATCTCGTAAATTGTAAATTTGAACTAGATGCCCTCACGTGCTCCTCTCCGAGCTGACATTTTGATGTCTGACACCAAGAGCAATCTCATTTAAGGCAGGTTCAAGCGCACACTTGGGTCCTGGGGGGTAATGCAGCATACAGAAGAGCTTTGATTTGAGAATAAGCTCAAAGAATGGAGAAAGAAATCTTGCGACTGTGACAGCACAGCAAGCCAGCCACCAAAGGATGTGTACAGCGTGATCTCGCTTGTATGTGGAATCTTAAGAAGTCAAATTCACGGGCGCAGAGTCAAATGCTGGTTACTGGGGTGGGGTTGGGGAAATAAGAACATGTTGGTCACAGCGCACAAACCTTTAGCCACAAGATGAATAGTTTCCAGAGATCTAATGTCAAGCACGAATGGTGCTGGGTGTGTTAATTAACTTGATGGTGGCAATCATGCAATGTACGTATCAAATCATCACATCACGCACCTTGAATATATTTTTGTTTGTTTGTTTATTTATTTATTTATTTATTTTGTGTGGCTGGCTCAGCTCACCCTGTGAGAGGAGGCTGGTGTGGCATGCGGGGCTGAGTACTGAACCACGGTCTCTGCGTTTCCCTAACTCGCCTAAGCAGGCACTTTAGACTGCTGAGCTGCCTTGCTGGCCCACCTTGAATATACTCTTTACTCGTCAAATTATCTATGGATTTAAGCTGATTTTTTCAGCTACAGGTAGGAGATGGGGGTAAAGAAGGGGACATTTATCAAGTAGTAACATTGTTATTGCAAGCTAGAAAGTGAGCTGACTTGCATTTATTTCCTTATTTATGTTATTCTCCAAGTTGCAGAAAGCTCACAGGAAAAAAAAAATGAAAGACATAAAAAGTTGATGTCCCTTGCGTAGCTAAAAGAAAAACACCCTATAACATCTTATGTTAGGCATTCAACATGGGGGAAAAATAATTACACCTCAAATTGAGAACATTGTTTCATTATAATATCTCTTTTCAAGTAGATTCTACTAATTCTAGATTTAGAAAATGAAAATGTGTTCATAGAAACCATCAGAGCAAGGCAGATGGAATGAGGTATTTGAAAAATCTTAAAGCCTTATTTGAATTATCACCTTTGGATCTGCATATTTGGAACATATTATTAAAAGGTTTTCTCTGGCCCTGCTTTACACTGTCTTCTGAAGAATGCAGAAGGGAGTCACGGGTTGTCTTCTGTTTTCCCCAGGACCTGAATAAAGGACAAAGGAATCCCAATTGCAGCAGGCAGGAGCCGAGTTAAACGTGAGGTGGACTGACAAGTTTATTAGACTATGCAGCTAGATTCCAAGGATGCCCTACTTGCTGCAGATCCAGTCTAGGCTTAATTCCCCAGATCACCCTATAGTTTGGTGATTCATTTTGTAATGTTGCGGTATCCTTCAACACCAGACGTCTCTTTTCTCTCTTCTACTACCTTCTTCCCAGCCTCAAATAGCTACTTCAATCTTTGCCCAAATCCCAACTCATCTTGGAGGTACATATGGATCTTTTCTTCTTCTTTATTTGGTGTCTGTGTCTCTTTATGCATGTAACATTGTATTAGACTTTGCTGGTTCCTCATCAATAACACATGCTGTGGTACTTGATTATATGAGAATACAAATGGTGTTCAGCAGATTCCAACACTGCCTCATTAGTTAATTGCTAGGTCTAGTTTGTCTTGCCAAATGTATTGAAAGCTCTATCAAATTAATTAAGCAAATAAGAGTTTTTGCTCTATGTTGTGGATTCTGAAGGCACCATGAGGAAAAAGAAACACTGTCATGAATTTCAAAGTATTCGCTGTCAAGCGTTTCTGGACCAGGCAGACCCAGGGTGGCCCTGCAGTGTAGCCCCACTGTGAAGCCTGGTGTCCAGCACATAGTAGGGACTCAGGAAGTGCATGGGGCTGAATGAACCAAGGGGTAGATGGCTGTATTTTGATGGGAAAATGCAAGCAGGGGTGAAATCTGATCAGAGTGATGAGGAGCAACATTAAATACCGAGTCCCTTTAACTGGATCTTTTGTGAGGGTGGCCAACTTGGGAAGAGAGATAGAAACAGGTTCTTTTTGGTCTTCAAATACATATGTGACTCAATCCCTGTTCCACAGGTAATGAAAGCAAACCTGGATTTTTAAGCAGAAGAATAGATATGGTCAAGGTTTTTAATCTATTTGTAGATCACATCTGTGTAATAAATCTACAGTGTGTGCTGAGTGCCCACTTACACTTACACTGTGTTAGAGTCGCAATTTAAACTTCAGAAGGCTGGGGATGGAGCTCGCTGACAGAGCGCCCCCTAGCGAGTGCAGTGTCCTGGGCTTGATCTAGCACATACCATAAATAAATAAATAAATAAATAAATAAATAAATAAATAACCAATCACAAGTGTAGCAATATTTTAAATAAAATATATGGGAGCTGTATTATAAAAACTATGGGAAGATGTAGCGGCGCTTGAGGTTCAGCGACAAGTGGAAGCAGAGCACAGGCCTCCAGCACCAGCCCCCTGGATGCTGGGGACCCCCTAAGATCCTTTCTAGAACGAGGTGCTGAGTACCCCAGATGGGCTATTAGGTAACACCTAATCTCCTTTGATTTCATTTTAAAGTGTTTCACGTCTTCAAACTTAGATACTCCCAGGAGATGACCTGGGTCAATATTTGCCTTCCTGGTATGAAGTTCTCTGAGCTCAAGCTGAATCTTTCAACTGAGGCCTAAGATTATTTCATAGGAAACAAAAACTTGCATTCGAAAATTGAGCTTCATCAAATTTTCATTATACAGCTTAATACATTGAAGGTTAGCAATGACAGGACTCAAACGGTGTTCATGGAGCGCCAGGTGCGTGCAGCCGGCGCCTGGGCTGAGGGTCCTGCCTAGCAGGCCGGCCCAGGTAAGAGTGCTGGTGCTGCCCCTTCCTGGCCAGACACAGACCAGCAGCTCCCACCCACCCACCACACGCTCTCCTCATCTATTGTGAGAGTAGCACCCCCACCCCGCAAGTCGCTTTGGTGGGGCTACACAATGTATTGTCTGGTCTCTGCTTGCCAGTTAAAAATAGTCAAGACAGGTCTAGGCTTTCAGTGAATTTGCCGTCTCGTTAGGGAGACAAGTTGGAAGCATGCAAAAAGTTAATTAGTAACAAAAGATTAAAATAACAATTCCAGACAACAATGGAAAAGTTGTCACGAGGCTGTATAAGATTAATTGCCAAATGAATTCTTTACACAATAAGAATTTAGAGAAAGGAGAAATCATCCAAGATTGGGATGTCTGTGGAATTCATCATGCCTCATCCACAGCCTCCCATGAATGGAGGAAATCCTTCCTGTCCCCACAGAGAGCCCCACAGCTGGGTGTCTGGCATCCTGCCAAGGCTGGGTTGGCGCCATTATCTCCCCTCATGCCCATGGGCACACGCACACCAAGACACACATTCATATCCCCTAGAACACGGAGAACACGAGTGCCGCTCCATTAGAAATGCATCACTGCCTGCTGTCCTTTGGTGGCCAATGGGAAAAGTGCGACACATCGTTTCTGCAGAATGTGACTTAGGGCTGCAGCGTAGCCATAGGTACCGCTGAGTCCAGAGCCAACGGCCCTCGAAGGGCTCCCGCTGTCTGCTTGCCCCTTGCTCTCTCGATTCTCTCTCCACAGCCCTGGCCCTAGATGCTGCAGCACTGTGGCCCATGGCCCCACTGGCCGTGGAGGAGTCGCTGGGCCGGAGGGACACAGACTCAGGACAGCACCTTAGCCTCATGGTGGGGGCTGAGTGTGGGGAGTTTTCTGTTCCTCAGCAGAATAGAAGTGAAAGCCAACTGTGGACCTACCAGCTCAAGACTCACCAGCGTGTGTGATGCGTATGCGACGCATGTGGTATGTGTGATGAAGGCATGAAGTGGTGTGTTTAGGTGGCATAGGCATGTGTGGTGCGTGCCATGTGTGTGTGGTGTGCGTAGTGTGTGTGGCACATATATGTGTGTGTCAACTTTATGTCCGTGCAGTGTATGTGATGATGTCAGGGATGTACAAGTGGGGCATATGCAAGTGGTGTGTGGTGTTTTGTGCTGTGTATGGTGTTCATGTATGTGTGATGTGTAGGGCGTGGGCACGTGCATAGCGTGTGTATGCCGTGTTTGGGTGGTGTGCGTATATGATATGCAGGGAATAGGGGTGTGGCACGTGACTGTGTTGTATTGCGTATATGTCATGTGTATGGTGTGTACATGGTGTGTATGGTACACGCTGTGTACTGTGTGTAGACAGTATTGTGTGATGCATATGGTATGTGCATGGTGTGTATATGGCATGTGTGCGCTGTGCATGCGGTATATGTTGTGTGGACAGTGTGTGTGGTGTCCGTGCGCAGTGCACGCGGTGCACACACGGCGGGCTCTGGGGACGCGGAACCGTAGTGGACACAGCATGTCAAGTCCCTGCCCCTGCAGTCCCGTGTGCAGCGTCGCCAGTGCTTCAGACTGCGCCTCCGGCGGGCGTCCACGTGGGCGCCTGCTGTGGCCTCCGTCCCGGGGACGCCGCGCTCCCGGCCTGCCCAGCTGAGTGAGCCCTTCTCTGTCCTGGTTTGGAGGCCGCTAGGGCTAGTAGCCGCGTGGTGGAACTGCGGAGCTGGACCGGGCGCCCCCTGCCGGCCGCAGAGGGCATCGGCGCCCCCTGGCGAGGCTTGCGCTCCCGCCGGGACGCAGCCGGCAGGTGCACCGAGGCCGCGTGGCGCGCTGCGGCGAGAGTGACCGCCCTGGCCTTGGCCGCTCCCGGAGGTCGCAGGGCAAGGGCCGACTCTGCCCGGGAAGGCAGGGCCCAGGAGGGGCGCGGGCCGCGTGCAGGACGGGTGCGAGGGACCCGCGCGTGCTGAGGTCTTCACCCCTCCTAGCAGCGAGCCTGCCTGGGTGATAAAAGCCTCCGCAGATGGCCGCAAGGTCCCCGTGCGAGGGCGGGGCGCTCCCAGAGACCAGGTCTGCGGCCGCCCGCCCAGGAGCTCCGCCCTAAGCCGGGCGCGTGTGATTTTGCGGCTGGGAACTGCTGCTGCTGTGGCGGTTCTGTGGCACTAAGAGGCCTTTTGTCCTCCCATCCCAGACACAGGTCTGAGCCTGGGAGGTGCTGTTCCCAGGATAAAGCGCCTGGAACCGGATGTTTTAAAAACCGATAACTGGATGTCCCCCAGAAGCCTAAAAATTATTTAGTTACTCTTATCTAGGAGTCCTGCATCTTAAGGTCTTAACGGGGGATCAGACTGGCTGGGCACAGTGCGGGCTAGTCAACTTTGTCGTGTAGGCGTTTCCAAAGGGGTAGCCCGCTCCTACCCAAGCCTTGAAGTTAATATGTGATGCAAAGGCGGGGACTGGACCAAACTGCGCCCTGCTTTTCTTCACCTACTGGGCATCTTAGGCCCAAATGCAGAGTCACAGCTTTTAGTGTAAACCTCTTTTAAGTCCCTGACTGCCTCAGAGAACACAAACTGCACTTTTGATGCGTGATGGGTGAAGGGCCCACGAGTTTGTGCTTAATTCCTGTCGTGGTCTCTGATTAACTTCCCGTCAGAGGACCTCCTTCACCAGAATGTTTAAGGGGTCTACACCAGACGGCCACCTGTGTCTGTCCAGGATGTCGTGGCCAATGGCTCCGGCTCTGTGTAGATGGGTGCCACTATACAGGCCCTACGTGACCGTGATCAGCTCCATCCACTGGCCCGCAGCAGGTGGGTTCTGCTGTAATTTATATCCGAGGTCCCTCACAGCCGGTGCCCGTGGGAGGGGCTTGCAGAAGCTGATTGGCTGGCTTGATGCAGGGGGTGGAGTCTAGTCGGACCCGGGTCCCTGGGGGCGTGGCCAGTCCCTTCACTCCCTGCTGCCTGCAGCTACTAGGCAAGCTGTTTGGCTCCAAGAGGCCCAGCTGTCCTGCTATTTTTGTGTCTAGGCCAGCCTAAAACCTCAGAACTATGAACCAAAATAAACCTGCCTGCCACCGCAGGCGTCAGGTGTCGCATCCCAGCCGTGAAAAAAGTGACCAAGAATGGCTTCTACCCCTGCTGGTGTAATCCTAGTCCAGAGGCGTTCCTGGGTTGGGCGGAAGAGAGATGCCAGTCCCTGTCCTTCTAGGCAGGCGCCCCAGCTGTCTGAGGCAGCACTCCAGGGCACGACAGGCTGGGAAGGTCAGGCTGGGGAGGCCAGTCAAGCCTGCGGATCCTGCCTGGTGAACACTGGGTGGGGCAGGCGGGGTACAGCACCCCATCGCCAGTGGGTGCGTCCTGTGAGTGTGGGGCCGCTAAAGGTTCACGCCACCCGTGGCTCCCGGCGGGGCCCTGCAAGACTCCTTCTGCGTCCAGAACGAGTCCACGGAATCAGATCGATTCCTCCTCGTCTATTTCTTTTTTAATGGAATTTTAATTTATCCGAAAGAAAATCAGATTGGAGACCAGAAGCTAAATAGACGTAGAAGAAAAATGAATCAGTGGTTAGCTGCAGCCTCAAGTGCAGGGCCTCCAGCTTTCCACTGCGGAGGACCCTTCTTGGGACACCTGCACTGTGACTGTCGCGCCTCCAAAGATCGCTTCCAAGAAGGGGACTCATTCCCAGGTGCGACGACCCTCCTCTGCTCGTGCACAGTTGCGTGGGTCATTCCTTCCCTGCACCGAAGTGAGGGGCTCTGGATTACATCCCATGTGTGTGAAAATACACATCACATTCTCTCCGGGCAAGAGGCGGACGTGGGCGTGGGACAGTGGGCTCAGAAGCCGGGGCTGCGGGGGGTCCGCTCGGGGAGAGGGGCTCCGGATCCGGGGACTCTGGCATGTAAGTGGCTCACAAGTCCTAATAGGTGTGTGCAGCTTCCCATAGAGCGGAAGGCAAGCAAAGACTGGAGAGAGGGCCGTGTGCTCGCCCGCACGGTTCCTGATTTAAATTAGGAAAGAGCCCCAGGACTGCTCGAGCCACAGGCAGGGAGCGCCCTCTGGTGCCACACGGGCGGCAGAGCAGTTCTGTAAGAGGCCTGAGCTCTTCAGGCTGAGGCTGCCGGCATTCGGGGATTTCCAGGACTGCGCTCCCTCTTCTCTCCGGCGGCGGGCGTAAGGAGCCAGCACCCGGACAGGAAGGGTGAGGGTGCAGGGTGGAGCCCAGGGCTGCACGCCCAAGTCACGCTCAGACCCAGGCAAACGCTGCTCCGCTCCCTCCTCTTGGCTGTACCCTTAATCTCCTCTAGGAACGTGTGCACGGCGCCCCTGAGTTGAGTCAGCCGTGAAGGACACCAGGCTGTGCATTCATTGTAACCCAGACCCGCACTGTGCGCCGTCCCGCGGGGCGCCCTGGGCTGGAGAGCACCCCACCCTGCCGCTGTGTTCACCCAGCTCCTTGCTTCCAGCTACTCTGATGTATCCTGTGTCCACATTACAGAGCGCAGACGTGTGCACCCCCAGTGCTTCCAGTTCCCTTCCTCAGCACCCGTGCAGAGCCCCACTCGGGACGCGCAGGATAGTGGAGGCTGAGAAGCGCCCAGAGGCGAAATTGCTAGGTTACAGATCCGCGAGCTAGTCGGGCTAAGTGTTATGCACCCTTTTCGTTACAGCTACTCCCCTGTGTCCCCCACAGCACTTGACATTACCAGGCTTTCCATTTTCTGCCAGCCAACTATGCTAGAGTGGTTTTTATTTCATATTCTCATTATTTTAATCCGTATTTATGATTGCTTATGAACTGAGGATCCCTTCCAGTGGCCTATAGGCGTTTGAGTATCATTCTAAAATCTTCAGCTCATATATTTTGCCTATATTCCATTGTGAGTCTTGGCTTTTTCTTATTGATCTGAAGATCACTGTAGAAAAAAGCATTAATTCCTTGATATGTTTTTATATTACAAATATCTTCTACCATGAAATTGAACGCTAATACCTTTCTTACATTTTCTTCATTGAACAGAATTCTTAATCCTGTCATGTCATCATTTCTCCTTGTGCCTTTTTGCTTTTGAAGTTATTTATAGAAAGTCAAAAGATTCTTCCCCACACTTAGCTCACCCAGAGTTGCTCTGCTGCCTCCATCTATTGATTTTATAATTTTACTTTTCACATTTCAATCTTTAAATCATAAAAATCCAGCTTTGTGGATGACATTAGGCCAAAACCTTGCACTACCTCACCTTGATTTGGGTCGCTTCCTTCCCCTTCAGACAGGGCGCCGTCCTGCGCCCTCGGGGCGGGCTTGTTTCAGCTGAATCCGATTCTGCAGGCCCAACCATGGGTGATACGGCGCCTTGGCCCCAGGCGCCAGGCTGTGCGCTGTCACCCAGGTGTCCCAGCGCTCCCAGCCCTCTGGACTTCCAGGCCAGCTGCAGTCCTGGGCTGGCTCACAGCGCTGCATCTGCAGCTTAGAAGGGTCCCTTGTTTGATTTTCTTAGGGTTACAGCAGAGAACAACTCAGTGCGAGTCTGACTATGCATGTGCAGAAAACAACAATTTTGCCTATTCCAGGATTCCCTGAAATACAAGCCTGTTGCAGGTAGGTAGGACGGGGGAGTGAATAAGTCACTTCTACCCCACTGCCAACCAGCAGTACCTCCTCGCAAGTGTCCACATACTCCAGTGTGTGAACATTGTGCCACTGAAATCATTTGGAACTATGTACGAAGCAAAGTCTTTCTTTGGGGTCTCCATCCGCTTGATTGCAGAGCACTTGGATGATGAAGAGTGTTGGAATGCAGAGATGATGGGGCGGGCAGCAGAGGTTGCACCCAGCTCCATCAGTCCCTGCTGGCCAGCTTGGGAAGTCACACGGCTTCCTTGAGCCCCATCTCTTCTTGGTGACTGCGGCTGACGGTGATGACAGTGATGGTGATGATGACTTCATTCACTCATTCTTGATTTAGGATGAACTCTCTCAACCAAGCCTTGTAAGAGGGCAGGAGGGAAGCTTTCAGTGCTGTGAATGAGAGAGCTAGCCAAGGGGCCAAGCGACGCGGCACCCCTGCTTGCATTTGCGCGTCATCGAAGGTGCTTGTGCTCTTGTGCTCCTCTCCGGGGAGAAGCACGCTGTAGTGTTGGTGACCCAGGGAGAATGGAGGTCTACGCAGCGCAGCAGCAACAGCCGCTTCTCCCAGACATTTCCTGCTCTCACAAAATGTGAGGGTTTCAGATGAAAACATTGTTCAAATAGGAGAGTGGCAAATTATTTGGAAAAATAAATACACGTAGAAATAGCCAATTTATCGTAAATATGTATGCATTAGCTTGAAAGGACATCTATAAAATATTAAGTAAAATATAAAAGAATATATGAGAAAAACAAAAAAACTAGAACTGTACACAGATTTTATATATGCTTATGCAAGCAAATGATAAATTATGAGAGCTTATTTCTGAAATCCCAGCCGCACGGGCAGAGCTTGGGAGAGGCAGCTGTGGAACTGGCAGATCATCTTGCACGTTCCGCTTTCTTCAAGGAACACACCTTAGGGCTATGCTTCAAAGAATGCAAGGAAAAGGAGCTACCAACTGGTTGGGGCTTTCGCGACTCGTTCAGTCCATGCAGTTTCTTTCCAGTCCCCACACAGACTTAGGAATTGCCAAGACCCGGTGCGCGGGTCAGGCTGGACTTCCCTAGGGCCGGCCCACCTGCTTTCTGTCCGCTGCTTCACAAGTTAAACAGTGCCTCAGAGGTGGGGAGAGGACCGTCCGGTGTCCTGTGATTGCGAGGAAGACCTTTTCCTCTGGCCAAGTGGTCAGAGTCCTTGGAGAAAAATGGATCATGACTTTTCTTGGGAGAGAGACTCCTGCGGGCCTTGTGAGTGAAACGCATCACTTCTAATACAATAGTCCGCCTGCACAAGTGGGCGAGTCCAGCCCAGCGCCTCCAGGGCAGCGTCTGAACCCCAGCACAAGGAGGGGTGGCCCCGAGCCTTGCTCAGCTCCCCCATGGCTTCTGGAAGCAGCACCCTTTCCTTAGAGCGAGACTGCAGGGATGAAAGGACTCACCTGCTCTGCAGTTCTGCCCCGTGAAAGGCCGCACTTGAAGCGCTGGCGCGGAGACCACGAACGTCATTCCAGCTCTCTTTCAAGAAGCGTGTGACCCAGAAACGAAAGGCTGTGAGCAGAGAGCAGACTGCCAAACCCATCCCAACACTGTCATCGAAATATTGATCCTACAGTCACCTCTGATATCTGTCAGTGTCACTGGCACGCTTGCAGCTGCATAGAGAGAGAGAGAGAGAGAGAGAGAGAGAGAGAGAGAGAAGTCTAGTATTTGATGAGTGACAAAATGCTGCCAGGAGAAGGCGGGGCCATCTAATCCACTCCTGCTTTCTCCCCCCTCTGCGGACCAGAAACATTTGCGGTAGGTGTTATTTCTGTGAACCGACATGCCTGTGAGGAGACCCGCCCAATGGCAGACACGTGGGGAAGGACAGGCATGATTCCCTGCACGGTGTTCACCTCTGGGCCGTGCTGACAACAGATTTCGAACATGGGCCTGAAAGGTGTGGCTTTGAGGGTGGTGTTTCACCCATAGCAGCATTTAGAAGCTAAGAAACTCATTTTACAAAGAGATAAACCGGTGCTGCATTAACACTAGGGAGAGATTTATCTGTGTGCGACATTTTTGCCTGAGTAAATAAACGAGTTAGAGGAACAATAACAAGAATATGATGCTGCTTCCAGCCTGTGAACCAAGTCTTCCTGAGGGAGCCTGGGGTCGCGCTCCAGCCAAGCTGCTGAATGTTTCCTCATTCTCCCAGGCCACAGCTTTCTTTCTCCTGGGAGCTGAGTGGAAAGATCTCTCCTGTTTGGCCTCAGAACTCCGAGCATGTCCCCACTGGGATGAAGCGTTCTAATGGGGACTTGAGCCCTCCACACTTTGTGGTAATAAACTTACACCAGAAATAACACTTAGTTTCTAAGACTAGAAATGTCCTAGCATCCAAAGGGGAGACGTGAGCCACCACCGAGCTGGAGTCAGGCAGGACAACCAAATATGTGAGTCGGACAAGACCGCAGAGATCACTAGGTCTAGTTCACACAAGATGTGCAAATTCCAGATGTGCCATCTGAGGCCAGGCGGCAGAGAAGGGAGGTAGCTCTTTGACATGGTGAGCTAGGAAAAGAAAGATTGTCTTTTGAAATCAACTCTAGAAAGATCTATGTTTTAAGCAGGTTTGTATATTGAAGGAAAGAAAAGTGGGATTGACTTCTGCTGGATGGCCCCAAGGGCTCTCTAGAGAGAGAAGAAGCCGTCTCAACCAAAATGGAATGAGATTCTCATTACTGGAGCCATTCATGTAGAGAGGAGATGGCATGGGATGAAAGACAGATTAATAGGTAAGAATATACATTAGGAACAAGGCAAACTGATTTTCAATCCTGCCTAGACTGTTTACCATTTCTGTGACCTCGGGCCAATGTTCGAAGCCTGTTTCCTTAGTCACAAAACAGATGATAATTCTTTGCCCTTTTGTCACAGGGCCGTGAGTTTTTGATGAGCTAATGTATACAGTGCCCAGGGCAGTACTGCTGTCTGTCAACAGCAACTTGCCACTTCTGTTCCCATAATTGCCTATCAGAAGCACCGTTGAGGGCTACAACATCAAAACCAGCAGATATTTCACATCCTTGGCCGCAGCACACTCCCCAGTTGTGCCCTGTAAGCCGTTCTGCACAGACGCCGATCTGTATCCTGAGGACTAGAGACGAAAGGCGCTGACGGAGTCCTCACCCAGGGGCCAGCAGCCTGGCTCTGTGGTGGACTGCCCAAGTGGCAGGACAGGGCCTGGCAGTCGGAATGCTGCTGAGAACACCCCCTCACTTTCCACCCCACGAGCTGCTGAATAGAGCTCCTGAGCACAGTTTATGTTGCGGGACTCACTGCCCGTGTCATTGCAATGCCTGCCTCAGAGGTTAGCAAGCTGTGCGCCAGGAGGGTTTGCTTGTGGGTGCTCCGGAGCGGAGCCCACCATCCAGCATCGCCTGGAGGGTAGCCCGCAGCTTTATTTCCTCTTCCTAACTGCTTTGTCTCCCCCTGGAAACTCAGGGGAGTTATATCATCATTGCCTTTGAATGATTTTAAATGTTTAGTTTCTCATTTATTTCCTTAAATACAAAGCTCCTTAGTAGCATTTTGAGTGATTGTCACAGTAGGTTTTTCTAAATTGAGATATAATTCATATACCATAAAATTCACCATTTTGAAGTCTACAACTCGGTGCCTGTTAATACATTCATACGGTTGTGTATTACATCCATATTTAATTTCAAAACATGAAGAGTTCACCCTGCAGGAAAAAAAACAACTCAGTAACCAGTAGTTGTCAGTTTGCCACTCTGCCACCCCACCAGTGTGTGTGCGCGTGTGTGTGTGTGTGTGTGTGTGTGGTACTAGTTATTAAACTCAGAGCCTGAGAGTCTTTGTGCTGAGCTACACCCCCCAACCCTTTTTTAAAAATCTTGAAGCAGGGTCCCCCTAAGCCACTAAGGTGCCCAGACTGGGCTGCAATTCACTCTCGTCCTGCCTCAGCCCTCTAAGGCTTTAGGATGACAGCTGTGCCCCGCCAGGCCTGCTCCCGCTCCAGGCCCGCTCACCTGTTGGTTCACCTGTCTTCTGACCGTCTCGGATGCAGTGCAGAGCTGTGTTGCCCCCCACCTGAGCAACGTGAGCACACGGAGGCTGGAGACCTGCGGCTGCGCTGCGCAGGAGCTCCTGACTGCTTGTCAGCTGGGCACCGCGCGCGCGTGCGGCACTTTGGGGGCCCATCTCACATGTGTAACTGGAGACGCCTGGGTTATGTCAAGAGGACATCTGCCCAGATCTGCAGGATTGGGAGGTGCACTGGAAGCCTGGGATTACTTGGTCCTCACAATTCTTAATGAATGTAACTGCATATTTTCCTGCTGCATCTGAATAGTTAGCAAAACTACAGAAGAATATAATACTTCTCACTTAAAAATGAGCAAATAATGGACTAGACAACAAAGTACCTGCTCCCCTCCAACATTTCATTGTTGTCTGCATTCTTCACCCGAGAAACCGCAGCTCTTGGGCCTTGCTGGGCTGCGCCAGCGACAGCAGGGGTGGGCGCCAGCAAGCATCTGATGCCTGCCTGCATCTGACACCTGCCCACTGGTTCCTGCTAAGGCCCTGCAGCTTCCCTCACTGAACCTGTGCTCCGGAATCTGAGAATTTCCAAATCTTACTTTCTGCAACTAAATGCAACTAGAAAGACATTTCTTAGAGACAATATGAGAATTAAAAAAGGGACCTCAGACCCACTGAACACTCAATTATGGATGTTTTCATCACTTCACTTATAAAAATGAATCTTGTCTAGGTGGGTTACATAATCACTCCCCCTCCACGTGTGCATATTCCTTAAACACTTTTCTGAATGGGTGGGAACCATGTATGCATGCATACATATACATGTGTGTCTACATGTGTGCACAGCACACTCATGCATGTATTCACTCATACATACATGCATGCATCTACACTTCTATATTACTTTATCTGTCACATATGCTTGGGTGCTGTCTTCCTCACATACGTGAATGTGTCTGCATGTCTGGGTCCTACTTTGGTTCCCTTGGTGGACAGATCCCCTTTCTTGCACTGGACAGAGCAAGGAGTGTCTTTGGTGAGTTGCGGGCACACAGCACACACAAACTTGGAATGTGTTACTTTTACAGATGAGGCATATGCAGGTATATTTGTAAAACTTCCGCTTCCTTTCGCTCTTTGAGCGTAGACATCATGGGAGATCGTGCTTTGGCTCACTGTCTTTGTAGATGACAGTCGGTATTCACCTCCACGGTAGGAAGGGCCCGAGTGCTGAGGAAGGACCTGTCTGTGTCTCAAAGGGCTGATGGCTGTCCTTAGGTGTGCAGAAAGTGCCTGATCTCACGGGATGACCCCTGTCCTCCTTGCAGTTGGGATGGAGGCAGGCATCTTGGCCTTGGCACTGCCTCCAGAGCGATGCAGTCTCATATCTCACCTGCTTTCCCTGACCACCCAGCCAGCATGGGTCTGGGCAATGGGAAGTAATTATAACATTAGCTTAGACACAACATAATTATAAAGGAAGCTGCTGCTAAGCAACATGGATTATGCATTGCAAAACTGAACTCAGTATTGCGTAAGGCTGCACTCGCTTTAGGAAGCGGCCCCCTAGTGTTTCAGTATCTGGGAGTGGAAGTGCGTGTGTGAGGCCACGGGCCCTGGCCCACCATGGGAGCGTTGCCAGCTGGGCTCTGCTCATCCACATGCCCAGGTGGCGCCAGCCTGGCATTCATTTTCCCTGGAGCAAAGCTTGTGATGTCCCAAACCTAAACAGAGCGGTAGGAGGGAATGCAGCGCACAGCAGAGGCAGGCGGCGGCATCAGGAGGGCCGACAGAACAGGGGCAGGCAGGGAAAGCACAGAGAATTGACGTTGGAAGTTGCCTGTTTGAAAGACAGGACAGGCTTTGCTTGCTGCAGAGCTAATTATTATGCAAATTTATGCTAATAAACTCTGCCTTGAACGTTGTTGAGAAGCTGCCTTTTCCCGTTAACATAGCTGTAATGAGAGGTAAATTTGTAATGCAGATGCCCGAGGTAATATATCCTGAATCACTTTGTGGCATAAGGGACTCACTCTCACCCCACCCGGCACAAATGTCAATTTAAATTAGTTTTTGCTTTGCATATTTATTGTACCTTTATTTATTGTTAATATGTACTAAGGACACCAACTAAACAGCCCCCACTACTTGTTGGAAGAGGAATTTCACAGGTGCTGAGGAGTGGCCCTTGTTCATCAGGAGACAGGGCAGTGTTTCTTTCTCCCACCTAGAACCTTTGGGCCAGCGTGGATGGTGCCAGTGTGGCCCACATGCCTCCCCTGCTCTAGCTTGGTTCCAGAGTAGGGCTCACCCCGAGAGCAGCTCCATCCTGTTGCTTACTGTACAGCATCTCAAAGAAGGAGCTCTTCATCATCCTGCCTTTCAGAAGCTGGTTCTGGCCCATGACCTGGGAGCGGCTGTAGGGCAGTAACATTGGTTCCCTCTAGAAGTACACACAGGCATGCATGTGCATGCACACAGACACACACTTGCACACAGACTCTCCCGCTCTCTTGCACACGTAGCATGGCTCACACAGCTCCATGCCCGACTCCTTCCTGTTTCACACACTCACCTGTTGGTTCACCTGTCTTCTGACCGTCTTGCATACAACTTCTCTTTTGCGATAGGATGTGGCTACGTAGTTGAGGTGGGTCTTGAAGTCACTGTGCAGCCCAAGCTAGGCTCCACCTTATGATCCTCCAGCCTCTGCCTCCCGAGAGCTGGGATTGCAGGAGTGAGCCTCTTGGCCTGCTCAGGTCCTCTGTTGCTGACTGTCTGCAGGCTTGAATTCATGAACTGCTGCTCCTGTCTGCACTCCAGCTAAGTCTCGTGTCTGTACAACGCTTTCTCAAACACGAGACAGTGACGCAAGTGCTGGAGAACTTCCTCCGAGGAATCCTCACAAGAATCCTTCACCGTACGATGAGAGAAACAGCACTAAATTGTGCGGTCTTGTTTCTTGTTCCCATTCGGCCACTTGCTAACAAAGTGTCCATTCCTTCAGGTGTTAATGATCAACGTTTTCCTTGGATGGCTTCATTTGGCCTTATACATAACTTTTGATTTAAATAGTATTATTCCCATTTTAGAGATGAGAAAGTGGAAACTTCGTAGGTTCAGATAGCTCATCCAGACTTCCTATGGGTGGTGAAGACAACTCCCAATCTCATGCCCTTTTCACTCCCTGACATGTGCAATCCGCAGCCCCAGCACACACGCCTGCCCTGCTGCACTATTCTAGAAAATATCTCAGAACTTTTTAATTTTGCTTTTCTCTTGTTTAAGGTGTTGGAGTTGGTAATCGCAGCCGTTCCTTGATCCACCTAGCTCCCAATGATGCAAGCTACTGTCTCTCGATTCTGTTTGTTTTCTTCTTTCATTGTGAACTAAACTTAAATCAGTTATTTATTTAGTGGCCTGGTTGATGCTGGTGACCTCTTTACTTCTGTGCAGGTATCTTCAGGGGCACCGTGGCCCATTCTTCTGTTTGTCTTATACCAGTGTGGAAAAAAAAAGGACCATATAAAGAATGTGGGCGCAGCCAGCACAACGAGCTATCAAGCAGATGCTCCAGCCCATCTAGACACATACTCAGGGAATGCCAGGGTCCGCCTGCTGCGCAGTGTCTCCAGTGCTCCTGTGTCAGGTGCACAGATTGCTTCCCTTTAGCAGAGCTTCTTTGAATCAGGTGATCTTGACAGGCCCTTCTGTGAATGGATAAATTCACATTACGGGGGCAGTGTATCAACCACTGTGTCAGCTAGCAACTGGCCTGCACTCATCAGATATCAGAACCTAAAAAGGAGGCCACAAAGAGAACACAGTGCATGAATTTTGATGTCCTGGGACAAGTTACACCGTAGCCCCTGACAGACGGCCAGCCGGGAGTGGGTTCTCTTCTTTCCTGGCTCGCGAAGAGCAAGGGCGCAAGCTGTTGGTAGAGATTTCCTCTATGTAAAGGAAAACCCACCCCCAAACTTTTCTCAGACTGATTATGATGAAAAAGATAATTCTGTGATAAGTGAGGCACAAATTTCTCAGGCAGTGTTTGGCACTGTCTTTATCTCCCTCAGACACCGCCATCCTAGCCCCGATATTAGATTGCATCCCCAAGCCCAAGTCCCTAGAAGTCACCTTCAGAAGTTCAGAACTTCAGCCACCCAAGGCGGTCTGAAGACACAGACGCTGTTAAGTGAAATAAACCCGACACAGGCGCGCAAAAAATCGTAGGGCTTCTCGTACATGAAAAATCTGAAATATGCAAAATTTAAAGATCAAAATAAGAGCCAGGCAGCATGACTAGGGAGGCCGATCCTCTGTAAATGGAGAAGGACTGCAGAGGGAAGGAGGGGAGGAGGCAGGAGGCAAGAGGAGGAAAAGCTCTTTAAATATTAAGATACAATGTGTCAGCTCCCCACAGCGGATGGAGTCAATATGGACTAAGAAACTTTAAAAGATAAAATTAAAGCCTAGTTCGTTGATACCAGTCTTTGATATATGATTATGTTTGTCCGATCAATTCTGTTGTGACAGTGTACAAAGGCTTAATGAGAAGCATACTATTTTATGTTTAGAATAGAAATTGTATTTTCATTATGAAGATGTAAAATGGGGGAGAAAACAACAGTCTGCACGACTCTGCCTGTACAGCTAAGCACCCTGCAGCTGTGTCCGCACACCATGGGGCAGAACGGGTGACCATTTGCACAGACATGAGCCTTGTCCCAGCGGGAAGCCAATTTTTCAAGGGACGAAGACAACATTTTGCTGTGGGATTGAGCAGACTGGGGCTGAGCCCCAACTAAGGCTAGGGTGACCTCGCTGATCGCTGGGAGGTAGGTTATCTGACAGCAGGGGGGCGATAGCAGGCAGCCAGTGAAAGTCCCTGGCCCACTTCATTTACGTGGTCATTCTGCCAAGGCAAATTTTGGTCACAGGAAAGTGACTGGCACAACTGGTGCAGATGTGCTTGCCTCTCTGGGATTCAGTGAACTCCCTGTAAAGCCAGACTGGCACAGAGATGACAAACCTTTTAGACACCAAGGGCCAGATTGCAACCCCAAACCTACATACTTATCACCAAGGGTCAAACCTGCAACTCAACCTGAACACTAAGTTTGTCATCTAGAAAAAAACAATTCACACATTAACATCTTTTGTCTTACAAGACAAATGCAAAAGCATGCTTGCAGAGGGTCGCCACCCCTGCACTAGCACGTCCCGACGTTCCCTTTGGTCTGCACGCGGTGACCAGCGGCTGCACGCAGGGTGCCTGAGCGAACAGCCACTGGCAGAGAGGCTGGGCCTGGCAGGCTGCACCGACATCCACGTGGGCATTGGGCAGTGGGAGCACTGCTTCTGGGGACTGCAGAGGTGGCTTTTGCTGAGGTTAGCTTTGCCACAACCAAAAGGTTGAAAGATATGACATGGGCCAATTGATTTTTCTGCCCATGCTCCCAACAGTTCAGCCAGGGTAGAGTAGGAGAGCTCCTGATTTGGGAGTTCTTCCTTCCAGTATCCAAAAAAGCTCTCAAATTGAGTTGAACTAGGGCCGATCTGAACACTGAAGAAGGATTCGCACTAACAACAGCCTGGGGTTGGGACTCAGTTGACCCTATGCAGTCCAAAAATGTCTTTGCTGGCTGCAGATCTCTGAGCAAATGAGAATGACTTAACCATTTGAACCTTCATTTCTTAATCTGATTAAAGACACTCATAACATGTCTTTTGGACATTGCTGTGAGAACAGATTACCTTAAATGGGTGTTTTTTCCAACTTCTAAAGCTCATTACACCAAAAGTCGGCAGCAAAAAAAGTGCAAGCAAGAGGTGATGCCCTAAACTCAAAGGTTATAGCCTGTGACTACTTTATTCACATTGTAGTTTGGCTCTTCAGATAACTAGCTCAGTGTAAGGCTGAGGGTACAGCAGAGCATGCAGCGGCGATGTTCTTTAATCGATGAATGAGGCCACAAGCACACTAGTGACTTGATGAGGGTTCACAGTGCTGCAGGCCACACTCAGGGCGGGGCATGGCTTCCAGCTGACATCGTGGAGGCCTGCAAGACCCGAGCCAGACTCCTTGAGGGTGACTCTTGGAACCAGCACCGCAGCGTGACCAAGTTCTGTTCCCTCCCTGGGCCCTGGCAAGCTCGTCTGTAGAAACAAAAGTGTGAGGTTGGACTGCGGTGTTTTTCAAAGGCTTCTTTCAGCACTGGTACTCCATTATTTTGAGTATTCGAAGAACAGTCCTACTGCTTGGTTGGTAGCTGTGGCTTAAAGCCCGGTTTGTGATCACATTGTGGGATCGTTTCCACTCGGAAGACAGCAGTCATTATCAGGAGTTGACATGGGGAACTGAGGGCGCTACTCACCCTCTTGTGCAGGCTGGCTGTGGTCACTTCCTTGGCAGGCAGTGTAGGAGGCGAGACGCTGCTGTCACCATGGTCCTGAGTGGGCGGCCCCTGCCGTACCGCTGAGGAATAGAGATGCTCCTGCACATACTAGTCCTCATGCTCAGCTGAAATGGGCTTTCCCTCCAGCAGGGAAGAAGGAAAGAAGCGAGGAAGGGACAGAAGGAAGGGAGGGAGGGATAAGAGAGAGGGAAGGTGCGGGAAGCCAGGGAGGAAGGAAGGAAGGAAGTTAGTTGAGATTCCAAGCTGTGGGATTCAGCCCAAGTGCTAGCGTTACAGGGCAGCCACAGGAAGCTCCTCTGGGATAAGAAGGGAGAGGAGGAGGTACGAGGAGGAAAGAAGTGTGCTCAGGACAGCAGGCAGGAGGCTGCGGTGCCCTTGGCTCTGGGCACTGGCCTCACAGGCCCGGAGGGTGTCCCAGCGCTAACCCCGCGATCCTTCCCATCCTACCCTGTGCTCACACCTCAAGGAAAGAGCCTGGCCACACCGAGGAGGGACCCCAGTGAGGGGCGGCAGGTGGGTCCGAGAACTGGGGAGACCACAGACATGGGACTGGTCAGTCACACAGCAATCCAGGAGCCACACAGGTCATTTTTTGATAAAAAGAAACACAAGTTGGGCATTCCCAATCCAAAAATTTGAAATTTTCTGAGCACCGACATGATGCCAAAGGTAGAAAATTTTACGCTGAAATGTTTCTTGTGCAAAATTATTGACTTATAGTGTCTAGACCACTTCAGGCTATATGTGCAAGGCTTATATGAAACACAAACCTGTTTGGATTTGAATCCCATCCTGAAAGTATCTCATTATGTTTATGCAAATATTCTAAAATCTGAAAAAAACTGAATTCTGAATTCCCAAACCTTTCTGGTCACGGCATTTTGGGTAAGAAGGACTCAGTCTCTAACACCCGCTCTACAAGGAGAACGGTCACAGACATCCCTGGGTTCAGCAGATGACATGCGCAGGGCACCGCTAGCGCCGGACTGGGCCCTCGCAGGGCCGTGCTGGAGGTAGTCTCGGGCAGACGGCAAGAGCTCTCCCTCGGGCTTCAAGGGGACGCTTTGCTCCAAAGGCTCCCAGCCACTGCCCTTTTCACCTCACCAACTGGGTGGGCGGCTCAGAACCCCAGCGCGGAGGGCAGCGTCGAGGGTGGTCCTACACCCTGTGCCCCAGATGCTGCGTGCCAAGGCTCACGTGGAGGTGGACTTTCCATCTGCTCAGGGCCGGCTTCAGTGTGGCTTTTCAGGCAGCAGAGGTGCATGTCCCCTGTGCCCTTCACCCTGAACTGTCACTGTAGGTGCCCTCGTCCATGATATATCAGCTGTATGACACTAGGGTTGGTACTATTTCTTTAAGATTTATTTATTTGGTACAGGGTCTTGCTATGCAGCCCAGACTAGTAGTGATCCTCCTGTCTCAGCCTCCCCAGTGTTGGGATTACAGGCACATACCATTACGCCCAGTTTCAGTGGCTGGCAGGGCATGCGGTATCGGGTACTGAACCCAGGCCAGTGCTTGGACAGTTGAGCTACCTCCCACCCGGACTGGTACCATTTCCGCTGCTCACCCCACCCTCCGGCTGGTGATTCTCTCCTCTTTCCTTATTTTTCTCCTTACTCTGATCCTGATTCTGCACCTCGCAGGTGGACTTAAGTGGCTGCCTACCGGGCAGGCGCTGCGTACGGTGCATGGCACGGCAGAGACTAGGTCCGTTTGGTTCAGATTCTTCCCGAGCTGCAGCAAGCTTCCTGTAACTATCTCATGCAGGCCGCAGTGAGACTCTGGAGGCAGGTGAGGGCTGGCTGGGCCATCCAGAGAGCTCTTCTCCAACACCTCACTCGGAGGTGTGTCCCACGCTTTGCCCCCGCCCCGGAGTCCTGCCAAGGGCTGGCTGGGGGCCAGACCCCCCAGCACAAAGATCCGGGCGCTGCGCCTAAGACTGCCCTGCGGCACCTCCGCCCTGGCAATCTACAGTGGGAGGGAACCGCTCCAGAGAGGCGTCCCTGTGCAGCCTTAGAGCTGCTCGGTGCTGTTCAGCTGCCACAGACTGACTGCGGCGGGGCCTCAAAGAACAGGCCCCTCGGCCTCGCAGGCCTGGGGCCCTCCCACCGCCCACCGTCCTCTCCCGGCCTCCACTTCCGGCCTGCTTTTGCGACAGCCCTGTACAGGCCTCAGCCAGGAAGCCCGCGGGCAGGGCGGCTGCAGTACTGAAAGCTGCCCACCAGGTGGAGACAGACCTCCACGCAGGAGATGCAGCCCCGGCGCCGCGCTGCGCCTTCTTCACCCGGAAGGGGCCTCTGCAGGCCGGGTGGCCCTGCGTGCTGGCCTAGCAGCCCCGGACTGCGCTTGCTCTCCCGCGGCCCTCTGCCCTTCAGGCTTCTTCCTTGGGACCAAGCCTGCTTTCTTTCTTTGCTTCAGGCCTCCTTCTCTACACCAGGCCCCAAGACCAGGGTTCCAAGAAGCAGTTAAGAAATAGTTCAGTGCTCTTTCCTTGCCCTGCCTCCTGCTAATGTAGCCAAGTGACCAACCCTGCTCGCGGTTGGCTCCCTTGACGGGCATCGAAGAAATCGTTCTGAGTTTAGGAACTGCTTTGAAGATCCCGCTCGTGTTCATGATCACAAGCTGCTCTGTAAATGACCTTTTTAAAAGAGAGAGTGAAGAAGAAGAGCTCAGAGCAGATAAATAGGACTCGAAGTTGTCATTCAAACACCATTAAAATCAGTGTCAAGGCAGATACGCCTCTCCCGAGACCACCCAGACCCTCCGGAAAGCAGACGGGCCCCAGACGCGGCTCCCAGGACCTGGCCCAGAGCGCTGCACAGCTCTTCGCCTGTCAGATAGGAGGGAAGCTGTCCCAGCTACTGGGGCGAGGACAGGGGACATGAGATAGGAAAAGGGAGTCCTAGAGAGTAGGTAGGACGCGAGGCCACAACTGCTAGGTGGCTTCTTCTTCCCTTGGCATGACACACTCTGGTCCGCTTCAGGCAGCACTGCAGTGGCCACAGGCAGGAATGGGCCCAGGAGTGGGGCTTGCCCACTGGGACAGCGGGGTTCTGAGGGGTACACGCTGCAGCACACACTGTGTGCCGTGTCCAGATTAAAACAGAACTGCATGAGGCCCAGCCCTGCGTTGGAGGGCCGTGGCAAACCCAAGCGTGACCAACTCGTGTCCACGGACAGGGAGCAGCACCCTCCGGGGCGTCTAGCAGCCAACGTCAGCGCTGGCGCCACAGGCAGCTTGCATCCTACGGTAACAGGTACAAGGCAGAAGTCAGATCACGTGCACTATGGTGTGCCAAGACAGAGTTTCAGGCATGGCAGGAGTGTCTGGAGACAGTGACAAAAATCGGCATCAGTGGTGTGGTCCCTGTGACAGCTCCCATCAGAAGGGAGAGACGATCAAAGCTCAGCTGCCAGCTGGGTGCGGTAGGCAAGTGCCCCAGGGCACGGCTGTGTCCATTCTGATCTCTGTGCCATGTTACAACTCAAGTGAGGGCTGTGGCATGTGACCTGCAGAGAAAGAAGGGCTGAAGAGCAGGCAGTGGCGTGATGACCAGGGAGCAGGCAGCTTGCAGCCCTGGGCCAAGAGCTTCTCCTAAATCCTTAACATTAAACTGGAAACTAATGGTTTATAAACCACAAGATGCTGAGCTCTGGTTTCACGAGATGCTTTTATTTGAAAATTAGGATTTTCTGGGAACCTACTCAGCCTTGTTTCTAAGTGCGCGTGGTGCCAGGTTCTGTGAGGGTAGGTGGGAAACAACACTGGGATTGACTTACCTGCACCCCGAGGTATGATATGCGAAGGTAACAATGAGCCGCCTTCCATGTGGGCGTTGACCATCCAGAAGAGATGGGGTCACGCACCTGGGCTGAGAGGTCAGGAGGTGGGGTCCCGAGATGGGGGGTGAGATGATGCCTGCCTGACAGCACGGGCTCTGTTCGCAATGTGGGGTCCTAAACGTTACCGAGATGAGCACAGCCTAGGCCTTTGAAGACAATGAGAGTTGGCCGCTCTAGAAAGAATGCTCTGAAATGTATTCATGACCCTTCTCACGGCTAGACAAGCAAGGGTCTCAGGCGCCCTCCAAAATGTCATGAAAGTGTTCAGGCTGCCTCCCCTACTTCCACCTCATTTTCCTTCTTGTGCCATTTTTTAAAATGTCCCTAAGTGCTCTGGCGTAAAAGAAAAGAAAAGGACTGGAATCAAAGGTCCTGTCTAATCTTACCTGCAGAAAAAATTTCGGAGAGGTGAGAAGACCCCTTCACACAGCACATTAAAATAACTTATAGAGAACTTCTCCCTTTCAGCTAAGGAGGTGGTCAAGATGAGAGGATAAATCTTTAAAAGAATAATGTTTTCAAAATCAGGTTCCTTGTCCTCGGATCCTTTGATGTATGAGTGCAATAGTAGGTAGGACACATGGTGAAATATACATGAGCAGGGAGCAGAGTGGAGGAAGTGTTAGTGTTTACATCGAAACTCAATTGGAACGCTCATTTCAAGATGATACTTTATTGTGTTGAATGCAATCTAGCCCCACGAGCATGTTTCCTTTCTCCCTTTAGGACTCTCATTGCTCTTCTTCCCCATTTCTCCCTCCCACATCTAGCAAAACACAAGCACTATGTGGTGAGTTCTTCGAGGCTGAGGGGTTTGCATACCTTAGAGGAAAGGACAAGATGCCGACAGTTCCCTAGCTTTAGGGGATGAAATCAGCTTTAAGCAAAGAAGAAGCTGACATAGAGAGGATCATTTCCTTCAAAGAAATCAGCCAAAGAAAGAACCCTCCCCCAACTCCTTTCTCCTCTCTTCGGGCTGCCTGTGTTCTCCTGACGTACCTTCCGTGAGGCTTCAGTCTCCAGGAGAGATGGTCTTGCTGGGTGAGCTCACGTTTCCAAAGCCACCTCTGTAGCCACTGAAGCAGGACTCTTGGGGGGGGGGCTGATGAAAGGATCCAGGTGGAGCTGGGCTCGCCCACCCTCTCTGCCAGCTCAGTGGCTCAGCGCTCCCCCTCCTGGGGGCTTTCGCTTTTAAGTTACTCTAAAGCTTTATCAGCATCCTTCATGAGAACTTGTGTCCTAGCTGGTAGTGAGCACTTCTCCACAGTGGGGTGCTTGCTGTCACACCTGGCTGGTCCTGCCACTTGGCTCCTTGGGGTGGCTGTGGCTGCCACAGGGGAACTGGCAGGCTTGGCATGTGGAGGCCTGCCTCCTCCCCTCCTCCCCGCCACACCTGGCTCACAGCTGTTCCTCCCTCTGGCCTGGGGGTGGCTTTGCCTTGATCCTGGATCTGACAGGCCAGAGCAGAGACCTGCATACAGGTGCGGAGGTTCCCTAAGAGTGGAGCACTGCTGTTCTACGTGGGCTGCATGTGACAACCGTTATTGTCACATTTCTAGTCTTGCTTTCAGGACTTTTGCTGGTGCCAAGTGCACTGAGGATGAGGGGAATGGAGATGATTTCTTTCTAACACCTTCATGGCACCTCTCCCTACTCCAGTAGTGAGCATCCTTTCTTTTTGCTGCGCAGCTCAATGCTGTGGGCTGGAGTGCTCCCCAAAGACTCCTGTGCTAAGACTTAGTCCCTTCTCTGTGGCACCAATGGGAGGGGGTGGAAACATCAGGAGGTAGGGCCAGGTGGGTGGAGCTGGATCACTGTGTGTGGCCTGGAGGAGACACTGGGACCCTGACCCCTTCCTCACACTCACTGTGGTGAGCGGCCCCCACTACCACATGCTTCTGCTGAGATGTTATCCCTTGCTGCAGGCCCACGGGATCAGAGACAGAAACTATGAATCAAAAGAAACCTTCCCTCCTTGCATGGTGATGTTCACAGATATTTTAGAGGATGCTCCCAAACTGAATAATGCATTTAATATCCATAAACTTGAGGAAAAGAGATGGGAAGAGAAGAAAGGAATTGAATGGACAAGACAGGACAGGACAGCAGGGACAGGAGGGGACAAGATGGGAGAATGCAGGAGATGGCAGGTAAATAGAGGAGAGGAAAGCAGAAAATAAAAGGGGAAAAATGTGAAATTTGGAAGTGACCTAAAAAGTCCTTATTCAAGATCTTTTTTTTTTTTTAAAGCTTAGTAATGTGAGAACCAGAGAATGCAATAGCTTAGAAAAAGATTTTAGAGACAGTTGGTGGCAAATCCAGGTTTCAAAACCTGTCTCTCAACTGTGAATATCACCACACATCTCATCAGAAAAGACGGAGTATCAGAAGCTTGAAAGATAATGATAGCTGATAAAAGTTTTCTAAAATTCTATTTTTCACCTGAAAGCTTGCAGCTTAGCTCTGGCACCAGAGATTCTCAGTTGTCCGTGAGTGGCTGGTGCGGTTCTGTCCCTTTGGAGCCGAGGACTGCCTGCCAGCACCTACAGCTAAGTGGCCACAGGTCACCTGTCCCTTTCAGGGGTACCACACCCCACTGCACAGCAGCTAGTTTAGCTTGTAACACACACAACAAGTGCATTCTGTGAGACAACGCTTGTTACCCAACAAAGCTGTGTTCTGAGAAATGTGAACAGTGGCCACTTTCCTCTTCTGTCACTGTGTGGAGCATGGGCGACAGGTCACTTGCTGATGTGGCCCCTTGACACAGTCAAGACATGCAGGAAATATGCAAGGCGGGCTGCTTCCTGAGTAACGCAGTGTGCTGCTCACAGGGAGCTTCCCAATTAAGCCTAAGAAATGCATTCTGCAATAATATAAAACTGGAAACATATAGACCAAATACAATAGGCATTTATGTATTTTCAAGTCTCAGATACCATACATGGTTGTCTGTTCTTTGTGTTAGTTTTTCGTTGTTGTAACAAAAATCCAAGATGACTCAACCTAAAAGAAGGAAAAAAAAATTTTAAAAGCCACTTCATTTTAGAGCTTTCTGCTGCAGACTGCTTGGCCCTGTTGCTGGGGGCATGTAGAAGTGCTGTTTGTTGCAGCAGGAGTACATGCTAGAAGAGGCTGCTCAGCCCGTGGTGGCAGGAAAGCAAAGAGAAGGCAGCAGCTGCCACCCTAACATCCCCTCAGAGGCACATCCTTAGCTCCTAAAGCCCTCTCCCTGGGGTGCATCTCCCAGAGCTCCCACCCTGGACTGGCAGCCAGGGCTTGAACATATGGGGCTCTGGGGCAAGACAGGACAGGACAGGCATCCTTGTTCCATAGCAGTCCGTAGCATCCTTGCACAATGCAGCCCGTAGCATCCTTGCACAATGCAGCCCATAGCATCCTTGCACAATGCAGTCCGTAGCATCCTTGCACAGTGCAGTCCGTAGCATCC
>NW_004524758.1:2596565-2616734 GCF_000260255.1 Octodon degus | reverse complement strand
TGCAGTCCGTAGCATCCTTGCACAATGCAGTCCGTAGCATCCTTGTTCTCCCTCTATGTAGTTGACAGCACTAGAGATTTATTTATATCAGAGTCCCCACAAATGTATGTCTTGGATTGCATTCCACTATGTGGCTACCACACCAGAAGATGGTGGAAAATCTCTGCTCTGTTATAATCTCACAGGTTTATATGGTCACATATGTGACCCCCAGCTTACCAAAACATCTTTATGCAATAATTCAGTGTGCATAACAGGTGCTCATCAAACAGAATAATAAAAATATTTCCACCCAACAGTGGTGTTCGATACGTTACCTTTCTGCTGTGTGCTGAGATATTCTTAAGTGTGTCTGGTTTCTTCTGCACGTGTAGGGTGCAGAAAACAACGAATGGTGACTTTTAAAATTTGCTTCCCCCTTCCTCTGCACCAAGACTCTGGTTGTCTTTCCCACCCTTGCTTTTCCATCCTTATTGCAAGCGCCAGCACAATGGAGAAGACACTCTCCCCACGTCTTAGTTATGTTCTTCCTGCTGGGGTGAAATATCCATGATGCCCACAAGCTAAAGAAGAGAAGATTAATTTTACCTCACACTCTATAGAGGTTTTGTCCCATCATTGCTTGGCCCCAAGGCAGGATTGAATGGCAAAAGGGTATCGCAGAAAAGCAATAGTTCATGGTATGACAGACAGGAAGAAGCTAAAATTCATTCTACTCCATCCAGGCCACAAGGCTGTTGGTTGGTGCCAAAGGCACCCAGGTGGGCCTTCTCTCTTAAGCAAATCTATCAAACATACTCAATTATGCTAAGCCAATCAGTAGAATAATCCATTACCATGTGCCCATGATTCAGTCATCTTAAAGCTCCACCTATCACCTATGAGGTTTGTGGGGACATCTGGATGCTAACCATAATATTCCATCCTGCTCCCCAAAGATTCATATACATCCGCTTATGCATAATGCAGTTAGTCCACCCCGAAGACTTGGCAAAATCCAAATAGGGTCAGCACTGCTGAAAAGTCAAATCCACAGTCTCTGACATGCAAGACAATCTCTTATCTTCCATGCCTTTTTTTTTTTTTTTCACAAGAACAGAAATTTACATGAAAAGAATTTTAAACCCTCCCAGGTACAGTGACACAAGACAAACATTCCCACTTCAAAAGATGCAACTAGGGGGACAGAGAAGAATGAGGCCAAAGCAAGACCAGATTCCATCAGCGAAACACTAAGTCTCACATTTCCACGTGCAGCAGCCACAGCGTTCTGTGGACTCCGAAGGGCTTGGGTGACCCTGCCTCCACAGCACTGCCACGGTTGTGCCCTTTGTGGCTTCCCTTTGGGGCTGGGTTTGCTCGCTCTTGTATCTTTCTTCAACTGTCCACCCTCCTGGCTTCATCACCCCTCTGGGGGCTCCACTGCACTTTCGGTTTCGCGCTCACAGCTTCACACACTCTGCAGAGGCAGACACCAGAGCTCCCTGGCTTTCTTGTGAAAGTAGGCAGAAGCCTCTCTGACCGCACAGCTCCTGCATTGTGCATGTGCCTACAGCCAGCACCACGTGGAAGATACCATGGCTTTCTGCCAGCTGGAGCAGCAGCCAGGCTTCCTTCTTTCTTGGCTGTAGAGGCCGAGTTCCTAGACAGCTGAACCCTACGAACTTGAGCCCGAGGAAGAAATTTCCTAGGTTGCCACCATCCTGGAACATGGTTCCCCAAGATTTCTTGAATAAGTGCCACCCCTTTGCAATTTTTAGTAAAGTCTGACTGATTCTTGTGATACCCCCAGCTAAACTTTTCTATTGTTCTTTTCCAAAATACTTGACTTTTTAATACTAAACTTTTCCGCAGCCAAGTTCTCTTCTACCCTAAAGCTTTACCTGAATTTCCTTTCCAACTAAACTCAAAACTTTTTAAACCTTTTTTTTTGTTTGTTTGTTTGTTTTTTGGTCTGTTTGCACTTGATACTGCAGGTACAGCTTACTGAAAGTCCCCAAGCTGAGCTACACCACCACTTTAACATTGGGCTGCCTTTAATTACTTCTGCCAGATCAATTATCTCACCACCATTAATTTCAATGTCCCACAAGTTCTCAGGATGAGAGAAAACTTCAGAGACTCTTCATCCAGAGCTTAACACACGTAGCATGGAGTCCGTCAGAAGGTAGAGTCCTTATTAACATGAATCTCCTGAGCTTGGTCCTTTCCATTTGTGCAGCCTTCTGGTGCCCTGAGCTCTGACCAGAATCTCTCACTGAGCTCAGTTTGTAGCAGCCCAGGTCTACTGCTCCAGCTAGCATCTCTAAACCTTTGCCAACTTTCCCCACAACTCAATTTCACGTGGTTTAGATTGCATGTTTAGGTACAGTTACAGCAGCAGCCCAATTTGAGTACCAAAATCTGTCATAATTACTCTCTCATTGTTAGGACAAAGTACCCAATACCCACAACTTAAAGGTGAAAAAGATTGCTATTGGTTCTGTTTGTAGAGTCCACACTCAGTCCATACCCAGCTGGCTCTGAGGCAGTGTAGCACGGTAGAAGGGCATCTCAGAGGAGAAACAGCTCGCATCACGGCAGACAGGAAGAAGCTGGACTTATTTTTTGCCTTTTTATTCCATCCGGCCTCCAAGCCTATCAGTTGGCTCCATTACACCCAGGGTCGGTGTTCACTGTTTGGCAACCCATCATCCGTGGCCAGAACCATTCCAAACCAATCAGTGGACTGATCCAATATCATACCACCATGGTCCAGTACTGCACACCCAGGAAACCGCTCACCTCCTAAAAGCCCTATCTATGAGCATGTGTGGCTTTAGGGAAAACATTCAGATATAAATCATTACATCCTATTATTATTATATCCTGCAGTTTTAGCCTCATAGATACTTGGAAAGGCTTTGGAAAACCTTGTGGATCTGTGGACCTCACCTTGAGAATCAGAAATTAAAGAAGGCTTTGAGTATGGAGGTTTCAAGTTCAGAAATGTGTTGTTCTCTTCCTCATATTTTATCTATAAGGTAAAATATGTCAGAGTGATCATACAATTACAGGCAGATTTGTAACATTGGATTGTGATACTATTTCATTGATCTCTAAATGATACAACATAGAATCAATAGTTTTAACTTTGAGGTTGCTTGAAATCTACAAGATGTACTGAAGGAAAACTGAATGCTAAAGGCAATTGATAAGATTGGCAAAATTACCATAAGCCTGAGGTGGGAAGGAAATTTTCCTTGGAACACTGATATTTAGGTCTTTCAAGGACTGGAGAGTTACCATAAATTATAAAAGTTGCATCCAACTGTGACCTTCCCTGTGAGAATCTTTTTTTTTCTTCATAATTTTACTGAGAAACAAATAGCAATGAGACAGTTACAAATCAAATTGGTAGGACGGTTTCAATAATTAACACTTTGCATATATTCTTCTTAGTGATTAATTGCTGTACAAGATGCGGACATGAGATCCTATTTACAAACACCATTAGAACAAATCCCTCTATTCATTAAGAGAATGTAACTATATATCTATCCTAACCACTTTGAATACACAGATACAAAATGGACATTCATCCGTATCCCCTTTTTTTTGTTAAGTTCCGTTATTTGAATATTATAGGTGTGTAAACTCAGCAAAATATTCTAAAAGAGTCCAGTAGCCCATAATAGTATTGGGTCTTCCGCTTGACTGGCAGTGTCAGAAATTGTTGACCTGAGTCCCCTACAGCTCAACATAACAGCATGGCTTTTCTTCTTATACTTCGCTTTTATACTTTTCTGCTGGATGGTGAAGACCAAGGTAAAGCAAGACCTATGCAACAAGAGTTGTAGCTTTTGGGTCTGATAAGGTCAGTGAAATTTATCCTGAGATCCTGTACCTTCTTTAGTCTCCAAAAGCATGTTACTTCTCCTTGTTGACTATGAAGAAATTTTTCTGTATTATTTTTGTCTCTAAAGTACTTAGGTTATATATAGACTCTCAGCAGTCAAAATTTACTTGGACAAAAAGTAGAAATGAAAATTCTGCTATTCCCTGCTGGGAAGTGCAGGGAAGTCCACAGGAGAAGCACAAACAAGCGAGTTGGGTGCCACCACTGACATACGGTAATGCCAGTGATCTCTGCGATATGCCACCCCATCCAGATGCCACCCTGGGGTGGTGACCAGCTTCTTTCTGAACGTGATGAGCACAGACAGACATTGAGACAGGAAGGGATTCCCTGACTAATTCAGGAGTGGACAGCACTGTCTCCTTCCTGTCCCACGAGCTTCTGCTCTTTCAAGGCCCCCCATGGCCCCATGAGGGTGTGACATTACCCTGCAGACTCCCCACAGCCAGGCCAGCTTTGATGATCCTTCTTCAGGTCACCCCTTCCCCCTGGAATGCTTGCTGCTGTTTGCTTTCTTTTTAGAAGCACCTACTCATTCATTAAATCCCGCGGGCTATGTTGGCCCTGATCTTTTTCCATAACTCTTCATTCTACCTGCACAAGTCAAGCTCACCCCTTTCCCCTCTTCCTCCTGGCAATTGTCCTCACCCTCCTCTACAATATCTGTGCCATTTTATTACAGTTTATTTCTCTGGCTTTACTACATAGTTTGAATTTTTTCTGGGGTTCAGCAAATGTGAATAAGCTCAGCACTAGTTGCTGCCCAGATGCTGAGAGGACGGTAAGGCAGATGTGGCTCAGTACCTGAGTCTCACCTAGTTTAAGGCAGATGTGGCTCAGTACCTGAGTCTCACCTAGTTTAGTGCCAAAGCACGTGATACACCAGGGAAAACCCAAAATATTGTCATGCATTATAAAGAATGTAAATACCCAGCACAAGCAAGGATGCTTCATAAAGCAGGAGGTTTCATCAGTTTTATTTTTTTATTTTATTTATTTATTTATTTTGTATTTAGGACAGGGCCTCCAGGGTCTACATGACCTCACTATATAGATCGGACTCGTAGTGATCCGCCTGTGTTCAGCCTTCCAAGACCTGGCATTACAGGTGCACGCCACCACACCCAGTCTCAAATGCTATTTCAGTATGCCCTGGGGACTGGGCCAGCATAGCATGCTGGGGATTAAACCCTGGCCACTGCACTCCACTTAAGCAGGTGCTTTAGTCTGCTGAGCTATCTGGCCCGCCTGTCATTAATTTTATATAACGCAATCATTTACAACATCATGTTATGTCCCACCAAACACACAGCATTGATTAGTGAATGGGGCCATCACTGAATACATGAGGACTCTGAAGATTTTTGAGGACCTTATAGAAATCCCAGTGCGCGTCATGGAACCCTCTGTAATGGAACGACAGTTAGGAGGTGTGGGCAAGTCCTGGGAAAGGAACATGTAGCTGTGACCAGTAACTGTGGTCATTGTCATCATCCTGGCATAAGTGGGCAAAGAGAAGAGCTGGGCACCGAGGTTCATGCCTGTGACCCTAGCACTCTGAAAGGCTGAGGAAGGAGGATTGCCAGGTCTACCCGACCTGGCAGCTTAGAGACTAGTCAGATCCGGTCTCAAAGTAAACAGAAAAAAAAAAGCCACTTAAATAGGGTGAGAACGTGGCTCAGTACAAAGTCCCTGGGTTCCATTTCTAGTTGCACTAAAAAGAAACAAACGAAAGAAGGCCAGTGCGTAGAGAAGAGCAGCGGCAGGCCCTGGTAGGGGCTCCACCTCTGGAAGCCTGCAGGTCCTGCTGTATCATTCCTTTCCCTGTCACCACTTCCTGCTGTAGCAGTTAACCATGGTCCACATGAATAAGAAATTCCCAAGTAAATGAGGCCAGCAAGCATCTGGGTGTGGCTAAAGGGATTTAGTCCAGGCGAAAGTCCACCCTGGAGTGGGTGGCTCCGGCCAATGGGCTTGCTGTCTGAAAGGGCGAAGGGGAAATGGGAGGGAACGCTAGTCTCTCTCTTGGAAGGAGCTGCCCTCCGCCCGCCTCGCCTTGGCCAGCATCTCCGGCACGCGCAGGCCCTCAGGCTCCTGTCGTAGTCACACCTTTAGCTCCTCCGACTTGGGCTGGCACACTGCAGGACAGTGAGCTCCAGGCCCCTAACCTCTGACGAGGCCCTTTGGCTCTGCAGCACACGGACGGCCCCTCCGTGTCCTTCCATACCTGTGTCTACGGGCAGCCATTGTACGTGTGTCGTAGAGATCAGTGTGTGTGCGTGTGCGTGGTGTGTGTGTGTGTACGCGCGCGCGTGCCCGCATGTGTGTGATTGGTACATTTTAGGTATACATAGTGATGTCATTCGTCATGGCGAATTTGATTTGTATGTGGATGTGATACATCTTGATTCTTTTTTTTCACCCATTTACCTCCCATACTGTCAGTCCTCTTCTCCTCCCTATTGATAAAAGTTTTGTTTCTATTTTTCATTCTAGTCTTTCTTTTTCTTGTCCTGTCCTTTCTTTTCCGTCCCTCCCTCGCTCCCTTTCCCATGTGAATGCTCTTATTTCCCAAAATCTATCGCATATTCTGGTTCTTATTTACACATTTCGCTTCTCACTCTAGAGAAACAATGCAGTATTTAAACATGCCCAATTTATTTCACTTAAGAGCATGTTCTCAGGGTTCATCCATCTAGCTAGATCTGCCTCAAGCTTTTCCTTCTTGATGGCAGAGTAAGACTCCATGCGATAAAAGCCCACATCTTTGTCTATTCAGTGGTTGATGGGCACGTGGGCTCTTTCCAAGACTAGCTATTACACACCATGCCACTGCAAACATGGGCTGCATATGTCGCTATATCCTTGCATATTTATCTACCTTGCATTAAATCTGCTTCTTGAGAAGCATGCAGGGATACACTGGTGCAGAAGCTGCATGGCGCTGGGTGTAGAGGTCAGCCTCCGAGGAAGGGCAGGAGAGGCACAGAGCAGAGCGGGAGAGGCCCCTGAGGCAGTGCCCAGCCTGCGCAGCTGTGTGGGTCTGCCTCCACTCTGACTTGCCTTGTCTGGAGTGGTTCGTGGCATGTGCCACTTCACGCCCTTCCTACCCACCTTGGAGACAATCACCAAGCACAGTCGTCCCTTTAAGGTCTGAAGCAGTTTGGATTCTGACCAGCTGCACACAAGGTCAAGGATCTCAGTCAAGGAAAATTAAAGGTAGCGAATAAAGAACAAGTACTGCAATGCCCCTTTCCTTGAGGAGTTGTCAACCTGTTTTATGAAGAAAACAAGGCCCACAAATGGGGTTTTGCACTTATAAAGACATACGCAATAATTAACAATTAATATGACATTGCCTGAATCTTGCGCACACTTGAGGGCTGGAAGAGGTGAGATGTGATGAGTATCAGCCGGAGTGAATCGGGCAATGACACTCTAGTTGCAGAATAAAAGTCCAGTTGAGCTGAGTTTCGATATCCCAACCAGTAGGTCAGGCTTTTAGAGACATTTAATGTTCTGAGGATCTCTGAAATAACTAGTTAGCTTCGCAGCAGATTCACTCTCTGCTGAATCCTGGCTTTCTTCAGCTTTCACAGAAAAAGACATTCTCTCTACATTAGAGATTTACTGAATCTTGGGAGAGATTTAGCATTGATCTGGCTTACCCTATTGATTTCCAATTCACCGGAGACCAAACAAGCATCAATTTAGATGTTTATGTGGCTAATCATTGTGCTTTCATGCCTGTCTCCACGCGCTCCTTGTTGCTGTTGACGTCCCAGGTAATTTATGAAATTGCAATCAATTTTATATCAAATGCTCATGAATGACCAATGCTGAGGTTTTAGTAGATGCCACGTAGAGAAAAAATCATGTATAGCTCCTCTGCATTTCCTGCACCCCTTAATTTCTCTGTTTTCCTAACACATGATAACTGAGCTCATTAATTATTTGAATGCCAAGTATTTTCCATTATCGTTATTTCCTTTATAATAGAGGTAGCTTCAGTCTTAGAAGACATTGCTCAACTCCAGGTTCACTGACCAGGTTGAAAGGAGGCTGTTAGAGGCTCCAGCAGGTTATGGAGAGGGGAGCCGCAGACTGCCCTGCTTCTGACTGGGAGCAGAACAGTCTTTACCTGACGATTTTCTGTCCAGGCACATTATTCATCTATGCTTATATGGCAAGGAGAAGGCAAATAACAGACAGCTAAAGGTAAACAGATGAGAAATATGGAGAATCTGGGAGAGAACACACAGGGAGAGACGTGTGGACAGGAGGAAGGGCTCCCACAGCCGGCAGGGCTGGCCGAGGCCTCTCTGGAGACGAAACACTTGGTCAGAGAACGAAGTTGTGAGAAGCCAGCTTGGATGCCAGGGGCAGCCTCTGAGACAAGAGCCAGTGTGGCCTGGATGGAGGCTCCTGGGGCTGATGTGGAATGTGGGGAGCAGGGCTGGAATGCTGTGAGGAAGTGGGGAAAGCAAGCCTGCGGCTGGAGGTCCAAGCAGGACACACATGCTGCGTGACACACGGTGGTCCTGGGATCCACCCTAGTGGTGCTGATGGCCATGAGGGTTTTGAGCTGGCAGAGTGTGAGCGACTTATCTGGGCGTGAGGCACAGGGCCCAGTCACAGGCGGCTGCGATAGTCCTTGGCTTGGACTCACATTCAAAGAGGAGGAAAACAAATGGGATCAGGTTCAGAATAAAGCTGAAATCAGAGCCCACAGCACTCACTGACAGGTTGGGTGTGACAACCACGGAGAGAAAAAGATCAGAGATCACAGCCGAGGTCGGGCCTAAGAACAGAAATGCAGGGCTAGCTGCCAGGACGTGACCTCGCAAGGATGAGCAGAGACCAGCTAGGAGCAAAGGCAAAAGCAGTAGTTGGCTTTGTCCAAATTATGCCCACCTGGGGCCTTGTCGGACATCCTGATGGGGGAGTCTGTATCTCAGGGGAGTGGATGGAGTGAGAGGTCTTTCTTGCAAGGATCGTAATCATGAGTGCCTTGCTTAGGTGTGAGCTGTGTGGAATTCCCGGGGAGTAGCCACAGAGGGCAAATCAAGAAAGGAGAAGCTGGCGAAGGCTGAGGCAGCAGATACCCGCAAGGTAGAAAGGTAGAGAGAAGGCCAGGAGCAAGTTCCCAGAGGCGAGGTGGGAGAGCACCTGGAGAGAGAACTCATCCACTGCTGAAGGCAGAAGTTTGGTCGTGAAGGGACCAGAGAACTGGAGTAGTTGCTGCTGGGGAGAGAACAGAGCCAAGGGAGGGTTCTGGATGTGTACAATGATGATTATGAAAGTGACCACTACCATCCTAATCAAGTTGACTCTCGTTTAGTGAGTGCTAAGCATGTGCCAGGCGCAGTGCCTCACACTTTCCATCCCTGACCTCGTGGCATCTTCTAATAAACCTAGAACAACAGTCTTGATAGAATTACCTGCTTAAAGGTGATTGACTGAGGAACCAGAGTCTTAAATTAGGCGTTGACTAAGAGTCTGACCTTAAGGCGTCTAATTCTAAATCAAGGTCTTTTTAAATTGCTTTACTTGCTGCTGGGACAAAATGCTGGACACCCAAAATTAAAGGAGGAAAAGTTTATTTTGATTTATTGTGTGTAAGCAGGGTGACATTGCTGAGGAGGTATCACCAAGCAGAAACAGCTCATGGTACGGCCAGCAGAAGGCAGGAACTCAGCAAGCGATCACCTCTCCCTTTTATTCATTCCAGGATACCTGTCCGGGCGGCGGGGTGTGCCACCAACATCCAGGGTGGGTCTTCCCACCACACAGAGAAGCTGCCAAGCCAATTAGTGGACTAATCTAGTATACACCTCCTTAACACTTAGCATCACACACCCTAGATCCAGCCACCCCTGAAAAGCCCCGTCTACGAGCACTTGGGGGAGACATCTAGACATAAACCACAACAAGGTCTCGCTAAAAAAGTACATAGACATGCTCCCTTTAAAAGGATAGCACAAAAAGAATGAAATTTTGACCTGCCCTTAGTCAAGACCTGTTTTGCCTCTAAGGGATGACCTCAAAGTGACTTAAAAGGGCAAAAATAAATAATGAGGGGCTTAATTCATGGACCTTCAACATATCAAAGTAGATGTAACTTCCATTCCAACAGGCACAGGAACTCGAGCTGCATAATTAGGGTTTCACAAATCACTGCACCACTGGGCTCTGCTTCTCGTATTGTATCCTTCCTTCTCTGCAAGGTTCTGCTGGGGTCTGGTCTCTGCCATTCATAACTCACTCTCAAAAAATGCCCAGGAAAATGTAGGCATTGGGATTCCAAAGGAGCGCGTGGCTGTGAGTGTAGGCTGTCCCAAGGGACACAGGACAGACTCGCTGAGCTGGGCCACAGGCCTGTGTCTGGAGCCGGAGGGCTGATGCGGACATAGGAGTTGCTCTGCCATGGAAATGTCTGGCTGCTAGTAAGGAAGGAAGGACACCACACAGCCAACACGGCAGGTGCCCACGGGCCACAGACACTCGGACGTCAGTGGGCGTGCTGCACCTTGCCGCTCCCTGCCCTCCACTTACACAAGCCCAAGAGTACAGGGCCCTCGTGCCCAGCACAGTGACTGCCCAACGCAGTGTCAGGTTCGAAACTGTGTTGATTCAATAAGTGAGTGCATTGTTCCCTAGGCCTGGTCTTTCTCCCTAGACTTCTTTGCCAATTAATTTCATTTTAGCTGTAGAGCTATTCGTGCATTTGAAACTCATTATTTTACCTACCTATAGTTCTCCAGCTCTCCAAAACCTTCAGTTTATTTGAAAACAGTGTATTCGATTAATGTCCTACTCATCAGAACAGTGTTTTTGATGTTATTTTATTCAAAAGGAAAAAAAAAAAAACTGACTTGGTATAAAACTCCAGCTCCCTCTGTGATGTCCCCCGAGGGTACGAGCCTAGTGCTTTCGTCAGAATCAAAATCCCTTCAAATTCTAGGGAAGTTTTACTTTGTCAAGCCCCTGGGGGTTTATCTCCTTCCCACTGTCTCCACAAGGTGAAGCACAGCTCTGGGGAAAGGCAGGTACATGACCAAAAAGCTGTTTGGGGTGTACTTGCTTGTGGAGTGCCCGTGGCAGAGCTATCCATCTGGAAAGCTCCCAGGCGGAGGGTGCAGAGCCAGCACCCACTCCTCCTGCAGCTGGTGTAACGTGTTGCCTGCATGCAGTGTTGGGGTGCAGATGCTGAGGGGCCTGGGTGCTCAGAAAAGCAGCTTTGTGAGGTGTTTTTAATGGTGGGGGGAGACTGACTGTGAAAATTCCTGGAGGCTTGACCTGTATATCCTATCTTTTCCCACAGGGGTGTAAGGCCCTATGCTGGGGAGTCCAGGACAGATAGCATGGGCTGCTGGGAGAGACAGGGGGCAAGGGGCAAGCCAGTGAAGGCAGTGGCGGTGGGAGTCTTTTGTAGCCTTAAAGGGAAGTACACAGCCAAGACACATAGTGTAGAAAGTACCCCAAAGAGGAGAGCTTTATCACAAAGTCACTCTTGATCACAAAGATTAATGAGAGTGTGGCCTCCAGCGGTACAACGCCCACATTCAAACCCTGACTCCCTCCCTCCATCCTTCAGGTGGAGGGCTTTAGGAGAGATGCTAATCGCTTGGGTCTCCGTTCCCATGTTGGTGAAATGTGGGTAATCAAATGGTCTCCCTCACAGATGCTAGACATCAGCTGATATATTTAAAGCATTTAAAACAGTGCTTGGTTTGTGGAAATCAATACACAGGGGTTTGTTTCCATTGTTATTAGTTTGAATGGGAAAATCATAAGAATGTGTTTCTGAATGTGCGTGGGAGCAGTTGTGAGCTTCTGTCCAAATAGCTGGAAGATGCAAGGTGGGGCAGGTGAGAGAAGGGACGGAGAAGGCGGGGTCGTGATGGGCTGGGTCTTCGAGAAGGCTGCATGTGGAATACAGTGGCCTCTAGAAATGAGAGCACCTGTTGGGTGTCTTCTAAGTTTGAGAAGAACAATTATTCCAGAGTCAGAAGTGGATTAATGTCATAGAAAGAACAAGAGGCTGTTGTGAATAATTAAGCTCCTAATGAGAACATTAATATTTCCCCAATAGATTGATTTTGTGTTTTTTCCTCTGGAATTGTTGCACAAACTTGCCTGTGCTGGTCATCTGTCTTGATTGCTCAGGACAAACTGTCCTAGAGAAAGGAAAGGGGAAGCTGGTGGGCCACTGTGGTCCACGCAGGAAGCAAGAAGGCGGGCACCACATCTGGAGATTGTAAGCCCAGCGGGCTGTTATGAATGGCAGGGGATGGGAATGAAGGTTCCCAAGCAAGTCATTACAGGTCTGCACCTAGTTATGCTTTATTAATTCTCATATTAAAATTTGACCTAGTCTTTAACTCACTTCCCCAGTGTGGAATGTGTTAGAAACATGTGTCTCTAAGTGCACTTAGAAACTCTTCTTTAAACATAAATGCACCCATGGGTGTTATAATTATGAGAAAACTGCTGGAAATCAAGGTTCAACCAAAATGGCACACGAGGAGGAGATGCTTGCCATGGGAGTGGGCTCAAGGTATTGCGAGGAGTGATGCACACCCATCCTGCATGATAGGGAGCCGCATTCAAGGTTCTTGGGGATAGGCAGTCGGGAAGGGAAGATCGTGAGCAGGCTAGCACCCCGAGTGTGTCTGCTAAAACCGACCTGTACGAGAAGGAGGGCCTGTGCAAGGAGAGCCGTCACTGGCCCTGGGGCTACTCTACATCTCTCCCCAGGGAGAGACCAAGAAGTTTCTGGTTTAGAGCCTTCCCCTCGGGTGAGTCCCACCCACACAGCATAATTTCCCTTTTGATTAAAGACACCTGATTAGGGTTTTCAATATAATATAATATAATATAATTTAAGGTTTTTCATACAGTATGGTTTTCAGTCATATACAGAATTCCCTCACAGCAACACTAATATTATTGTTTGAGTCAATGACCAGGAGAAATGCATGTGCGTGGTGAAGCCTTCAGAGCCCAGAGGATGTCTCTATCCCTGAAGAGTACTGACCCCAATAACTTTGAATTTCCTACACATCCATATATACCTGTAATGCAGGTACAGTAAGAAACAATAGCATCTAACATTTAATTTATAACATCAGGTAGAGTGAAGGTTACTAACAGTCATCAAAAGTAAAAGAGCAATGAGAACAGTATACTTTTTTAAGAAAGCAGTGTGAGCACTCTGTCTTCCTTCCCTGCCTCTTCCTCCTCAAGCGCCTCATCCTGCTGAGCTTTTCCTTCTTCTGGTGATGGTGGCAAATGATACAGTTGCTACATGAGGAGATGAAGTCGCATAGGCACTGTGACATAGTTTCTGGCCACTGTGCAAGAGTTATTTTCATTCTTTTTCTTTTTCTTTTTTTTTTCTTTTTTTTTTCTGAACTGGGGATTGAACTCAGGCCCTTGTGCTTGCCAGGGAAGTGCTTATTTCACTGAGCCATCTCCCTGGTCCCTGCAAGAGTTATTTTAACACAAATGTTACCGTGATAGTCTTCTCCTCACTAGAGCAGCTGCTAGGGGACTAATGGGAAGGTCGCATATATAGCGTGGAAACTGGATATATCAAGCACCTTCACCTCCAGGGCTGGACAGGACCAGACAGGGCAGGACAGCGCGAGATTTCCTCATGCCTCTCAGAATGGCAGCACACCCCAAGATCTTCAGTCATGCCCTGGAGTAGCCCAGGAGCCAGAGCTCGGAAGACACTGTCCCTCTGGGCAAAGGGTCTCCTTAGCACCATTTTCTAGTACTGAGCTGGATAAATTTTCTTCTGGGGTATCATGTTGTTAGGAACCATGCACTCATTCAAAAAACTATGTTGCTTCGATCCCACATAAATAAATTCCACAGTAAAGGAGGGCTTTCATTTCCGCTCAGGGCAACAACAAGTCTTGAGATTAATGACCCGGTTCTCTCTATCCATGAGGCATTTCCTGTCTGTTTCAAGTGTGTAGTTTCTGGCCCTGATTTTCTGTGCTGGCTTCATTCTTTGACAGGGTTTTAGACATTCCTAATAACGAAGGTCACAGTTCCGGGGATGAGCAAGAGTACAGGGCTCGTAAGACCTGTGCCAGAGCCATTATGCCCATGTTTTCCACTTTTTTTCCCACCAATTATCATTTGACAGAGCTTACATATTCCTCCGTGTCTGGGTTTCTTCTGATGAAATGGGCCCATGGGATTAGTATGAGAATTAAAATGAGTTAATTATGTAGAGCGTATGGCGGTTCTGGCCTAGAACACGTTCTCAGTAGAGCAGTTAGCGACCTCTACGGCAGAGCAGGACGTCGTCTTCGAGGGAGAGCTATGCTGGCGCCTCTTTCGGAAGCTTGGGCCCCTGAAACCTGCGGAGGCCTCTGGGACAGAGCAGGGCTGCCCCGCGCAGGCAGTGCTGGTCCTCCAGGCACTCTTGGGTCTCTGGCAAGGACAACAGGGCAGAGCCCCCTGCAAGCTCCTGGCTGTAGCATGCTCCAACCTAGAGACAGAGCACGTGTGATTCTCAGAGGAAGCCCGGCTAAAACCTCCCAGGGGGTTCTTCACATTCAGAATTCAGACAAATAGCTGCTTTTTAATTAACAGAGCCTCAACAACTCTGTTATCTGTGTTCTCATGAATCTATTTTCTCCCTAATCCCTTCTCGCTTTCCCACCCCGTCTACTTCTGAGCTGTAATCTTTCACGCCGCTCCCCGAGGAGTGGGCTTGGGAGGGACGGGGCAGAGTGCTGGGCGCAGGTGGGGAGGGGAGCCGGCGTGACGGATGGCTGCGGTCCAGAGCCCGCAGGTGCCGCTCCGCCCGCAGCCGTGCAGGTGCGGACCACTGCGTCGCGTTCGAGCGGGGTTATTAAAGGTTTGGCAGAATTCCCCTGACTGTAGCAAATGGAGGAAGCATTTGGGGATGGATCCTGAATACCTCATTAATTTATGTTTGATAGGACAGTTATTGAATAATAAATAACCACCAAATCAAGGAAACATATTTGTCGAGGACTTGGGCCCAGACCACGCAGTTGTGTGGTGAGAGATGGCTGCTGGCCTTGCCTGTCCTGTGGCCCGCCAGGGTTTCCCTGGAAAGAGGCGTGTTCCACGCGTACCAGAGCAGCCCCAGTGCTGGCGTGGGTCGCGTGTGTCGCTCTCCCACGTGGAGCAGGGCTGGGTGTGTTCTCCCACGCGCCCTCTGCCCCCGTGCGTGCGTCAAGGACGTGTCCGATGGGATCATCTTGTCTCAGTTGCCGTTCCTCATCTGACCTACAGCTCTGCAGGAAACATTCCATGTTTCCAGAAAACAGCTTTTTTTCCAGCTCCACTCCCAGCGGGGCACTTTAAAATGGCTTTTGAAAAAAAAAAATCTAAAGTTAAAAATATCTCCGTCTACTCTCCTGCTCCTAACTTATTAGAACAAGGCCTAAGGCAGCAGGGGTGTCGCTGGCAGTTCTATTCAAGTGGAGGCTGGAAGAGTTGATGTGTTTATGAATATTTACATCTCTGGGTGGAGGCTGCTGCTAAGTAACACACATACCTATATATTTCTGTGAATGTCTTCCTCTGGCATTAAGATGCTATGGGCTAGGGCCTGCGAGATAGCTCAGCAGACTAAGCACCTGCTTAGCCAAGTGGAGGGACCAGGGTTCAATCTCTGGCACCCCCAGTGCCTCATGCTGCACCGGCCTGCCCCTGGGGTGCACTGAGCCTGGGTGTGGTGCCACACACATGTAAACGCATCGCTGCTGAGGCTGAAAATAGGAGGATCACCCGGAGTCTGAGCTGCATAGTGAGACCCTGTACCAAATACGGTAATAAAAGTTTCTGGGCTGGCCAAATAGCTCAGCAGATTAGAGCACCTGCAAGCAGGGCCGGGGCCTGGAGTTCAATCCCCAGGCCTGCCATGCCGGCCCTGTTCCTGGAACGCGCTGAGACGGCAATTGCGACTGGGTGTGGTGGTGCTTGCCTGTAACCCCAGCTCTTAGGAGGCTGTAAACAGGAGTCCAGTCCAGTAGCGAGACCCTGAGTACCCTGTAGACCCTTCCCTAAATCAACCAAGAAATAAATAGAATTTTAAAAGATGTTGTGGGCAGTAAAATAGGTGGAGAAAAGAAGGCAAAGAGATGGAACCCTGGGCCACTGTGTGGGAACTTCAAGGCCTGTACTGTGCCGAACCCCACAGGCCAGGGATTGCGACAGAGTAGGGTGCAGGTGCGACGTGGCCACTGGTAGGCACCTGGATGCTGCAGCCACTGGCCTCCTCTTACGTGGAAGTTTTCTGGTGTCGGTGCAACAGTGCTGGCACTGGCATCAATGAAGAGAGGACAAAGGAGAAGAGACACCTTGGGAGAAGCCGTGCCTCATTCATGCTCCAGCAGAGTCAGAGTGTGGGGAGAGGTCACCGCCCGAGTATCAGGGAGAGGACAAGAGGACGCCGGGGTGTTCAGGTCCTTGCTCAGCTCACAGCTTTGCAAACATCGTCATTTTTAGGCTGTCACATGCGAACCACTGTTTCTGACCAGTCTCTACATATCCACTGTCTCACTCCAAGGAATGAAATTTAATATTTAGCTTTGGAACATTTTCACAGGTATTATTAATGAGGTTTAAAACAAGTGTGATGTTCTCTTCTCAGTTTTCCCAGAGCCTTGGGAACACAGAGCATGTCAAGAACCAAAGAGCAGCCTGAGTCTCAGCGGTGTCCCCAGGCCACGCCTCGGGCTGGCACCTCCACAGCAGGAGCAGGAGCAGCAGCACCCTGCTGGGCTCGGCCCTCGAGTGGAGGAGCAAAGTGCTGTCTTCCCTTTGCCTAACGCTCTTGCATAGGCTGGCGCCAGGCCTTGCGTGTCAGAGGAGGAGCTTCTGCTGACGAGGACTTGGCCACCTCTCAGGGAGCCATTTGAAGCAGGTGACTACTGAGCCATTACTGTACCCCTATTTGCAAGTTACTTTCAGAAGAAGCCTCCCCCCGGCAGGCTGTCTAGCCATTATGAAGTTGTCTGCCTGGTGGCGGGGCTGTGAGCATCTCTCAGCTAATTTAGAAACATTCAAGGTGTCTTGGACATAGGAGAGGACGCAGACGTCTCCAGATGCGCAGAGTTCTGTCCCTGGGATGCTGACTGGACATGACACTCTTCACTGGGATAGCTCTCTAGTGAAGAGGTCTCCCGCCTACACCAGGCATGCTATCCTGACTATTGGGAGAGAAGACTACGCTGCACCCCCAAGCAGCTGCTGTTCTGTTCCAGGATCCAGACCAGAAGCAACTGCTTTCTGAAAGAGAGAGAGAGACAGACAGAGAGACAGACAGACAGAGAGATTCAGTCATCTGTAACTGTTCCGAGGTGGGTGGGCCCTTTGCCCAGTTGGTAGACCCACCTTAAGTGCCCAGGTGGCTAGGTTTTATGCAAAGTTGTAGAAATAAGAAAAGTCCTGCATAAGCACCCTTTAGCTCTTGAGGGATCAAACAGCCTCTGAAGAAGCTGGATGTCATCAGAGTTAGACTCAGCCTGCCATCACTGTGGGCTAAGAGAGCACAGGATTGGTAGAGCAGGGCCTGGTGACAGGGGCTGCACAGGAGAGACAGGTTACCAGAGCCCATCTGATGGTGGGCTTCTAGTGCCAGTTCGGGCCAGCAGCCTTGGGCAGTAGGCAGCTCCTTCTTCAAGGACTATTTTTGTGGATTCCGGAATATTTAATTACTCTTTTGCTTCTAGTAATAGGCAATGAAGCTCTTGAGAGAGAAGGCGCTCCTTTCTGAACCAGTTCGTGAGCTGCAGGGCTGGTCCTCGGCTTCCTCACTTGGAGATGAGAGCACTCTCTCCAGCGCTGTCTTCCACCAGCACTTCATTGATTCCGTGACAGCATAGTGCTTTGAACCATGAAGTCTCACTCTCCCCTGGTGGAGTGGACCTCAAAGAGCACAGGCTTCATTCAGATCAGCCCACTGGACTGCAAAGCCTAGCTCTGCCCCTTGCCAGCCTGTGCGCTTGGGGCACTTACTGAACCTGCCTGTACCTCAGTTTCCTATAATATAAGAATAACAAAATATCTACATCCCAGTATTATGCCTTGGTTAAAAGAAGTGGCAGGTGAGTTACTCCTTGGAGATAGTCCTCAGACAGGAATTATTCATCTTTGACCGCTCACTCCCTTATAATTAATTAATTATTCATCCCACGCCCTTTGCAGCCTTCTCTGCTGAGCTTCTAATGAGCAGAGGCTGCAGGCCTGTGACCTGAAGTAATCTTTCTTCCTTGCCCTCCCCACATCTTGAACTCTGCCTGGTGAGCATATCGACTTCAGGGCTCCGTTTGTTCCCCAAGCAAACGAGACACAACCTAGAAAGTACTGCATGGTGTAGCCTGGCACAATTTCTTTCTGACTGTCCTCCCGGTGATTCTGTGTCTCTCGCCTCTGCCCCTCTGCTACAGCTCCTGTGTCCAGCAGGAGGAGCCACAGGTGCACCTATGTGCAACCCACATCCTCAACTCAGCGTGGCCTCCTATGGCTCTCTCTGACCTCATCCACACCTGGCCCCCTTGAAGGACATATTTCTTAGCCTCTTGATGTGACATCAGAGGTCTTGGACTGCTACGCTGTGGCTCTCAACAATGTAAGACCCCAAATGCAAGGCCATGAGCCTGCATCTCCCATGGGGAGATGGGCTTGGCGGAAAGGGCCATGGTTGTACCCCCTTGACCCGGAACAGTGCCTGGCACTTGGCAGGTGACTCCAGCACAGCTGTTTATTAGTTGAATGCATGCATGAATGAATGAGACTGCAACAGAGGCGTTTACCCTTCCTACACTAATTTTATGCACAGTGCATCCTGGATTGCAGTTTTGGAGCTCTGTCTGCTATGAATGAGTTGTCTGTCTCTCCCCCCCATTACTTTTTCTGTCCTTTGTTCCTGTCCCTGTTGTAATACGCATAAAACCAGCCACACATAATCACTTCCAATTTGGAGCATGAGTAGATGGACAAGAAAGCGGGAGGGAAAAGGCTGGGCACGGGCGAGGGCTGATTCTGTTGGTCAGAGTGCATATTGGCAATTCCCACACACATCATTGCAGCAGTCTGCGGCACGGAGCCTCCTGAAGCAATATCGCAACGAAGCCAGAAATCTATTTTCCTGGGTGTGCACAGCTGTCACCTAACACTTTGGGGAGCAGCAGGTGGTGTATGAAGAAGGCAGAATGGGAAGGGTGGTTAATTTAGGAGCTGAGGAGCAGAGGGGTCCGGCGAGGGGGAGGTCGTGGGTCAGGTTGGCGCCTGCAAAGGAGGACGTAATGGAGAGCATGGCCCCTTTGGGCTGGCTTGGCGGGGTTTCATATGTGCTCCCGCACGATCAATTCTGGGGCAAATTTAGGCCAGTTTCAAGTCAAAATAGGATTTTTCTAACAGCTAGCACAGAAGCCTGCACCTGGACCCACAGTCCTGGGGGGCGCGCTTGGCCTCTTGCATCCTTTCTCGTAGTAAAGATACTCAAACAAGAAAAGGGTCGATGGTGGGGAGGTGGAAGAGAATGCACACCGCGGGGCTCGGCAGCGCGGTCTGGGCCAGGCACCGGCCAGCGTGTTTGAGTCCGCAGCACCATGGAGGCATCGAGCAGAGTGTCCAGCAGAGGGAGGCCGGGCGGGTCCGAGATGTTGTGCAGGAAGACTTGGCCAGGTGGAGACCCTGGGGATGAAGGCGAGAATTTTCTCTCTGAGCCTCATCCCCTAATTTTATCCCTCAGTAATTAAATTACAGGAACAGGCTGATTCCAGAAATGGAGGGGGAGGCTTGAATGTCTTTGGAATTAAATTTGTCCAGTGACAGAAATATGGCTTGTGAATTCCGGCGCTTTCCACTCAGCAAGCTAGAGCTACCCAGGGCTGCTTGTTACCACTGCGGCGCAAGGCGTGCTCTGGCAGTTTTGGTGACTCCCTGGTGTGTATCCCTTTGATTCCCCCAAGAGTGGACTACAGAGCAATTCTGGGGAAACCCTAGAGGAGCAGGGCACTGTGACCTCCTGTTTTATGGTTTGGCTCAAAGCCTCATGCAGTCAAGGGTGGCTTCTGGAGTCCTCGATTGATTATTGTGGGTATGGGTGCTGCACCAGTCCTGGGGCAGGCCGTTCACGTTGCAATGTAAGGAGGGGAGAGAGGCTGGCTAGCTCCCTGAGCTGCTGCCACTCCCTTTGTTCTCTTGTTCTTTGGCCAGCCTTGAGTGGCTTCCCTCTGCCCCGCACTGATCAGCCTTGGAGCCAGGGG
>NW_004524758.1:2579763-2596465 GCF_000260255.1 Octodon degus | reverse complement strand
TCTACGAGCACTTGGGGGAGACATCTAGACATAAACCACAACAAGGTCTCGCTAAAAAAGTACATAGACATGCTCCCTTTAAAAGGATAGCACAAAAAGAATGAAATTTTGACCTGCCCTTAGTCAAGACCTGTTTTGCCTCTAAGGGATGACCTCAAAGTGACTTAAAAGGGCAAAAATAAATAATGAGGGGCTTAATTCATGGACCTTCAACATATCAAAGTAGATGTAACTTCCATTCCAACAGGCACAGGAACTCGAGCTGCATAATTAGGGTTTCACAAATCACTGCACCACTGGGCTCTGCTTCTCGTATTGTATCCTTCCTTCTCTGCAAGGTTCTGCTGGGGTCTGGTCTCTGCCATTCATAACTCACTCTCAAAAAATGCCCAGGAAAATGTAGGCATTGGGATTCCAAAGGAGCGCGTGGCTGTGAGTGTAGGCTGTCCCAAGGGACACAGGACAGACTCGCTGAGCTGGGCCACAGGCCTGTGTCTGGAGCCGGAGGGCTGATGCGGACATAGGAGTTGCTCTGCCATGGAAATGTCTGGCTGCTAGTAAGGAAGGAAGGACACCACACAGCCAACACGGCAGGTGCCCACGGGCCACAGACACTCGGACGTCAGTGGGCGTGCTGCACCTTGCCGCTCCCTGCCCTCCACTTACACAAGCCCAAGAGTACAGGGCCCTCGTGCCCAGCACAGTGACTGCCCAACGCAGTGTCAGGTTCGAAACTGTGTTGATTCAATAAGTGAGTGCATTGTTCCCTAGGCCTGGTCTTTCTCCCTAGACTTCTTTGCCAATTAATTTCATTTTAGCTGTAGAGCTATTCGTGCATTTGAAACTCATTATTTTACCTACCTATAGTTCTCCAGCTCTCCAAAACCTTCAGTTTATTTGAAAACAGTGTATTCGATTAATGTCCTACTCATCAGAACAGTGTTTTTGATGTTATTTTATTCAAAAGGAAAAAAAAAAAAACTGACTTGGTATAAAACTCCAGCTCCCTCTGTGATGTCCCCCGAGGGTACGAGCCTAGTGCTTTCGTCAGAATCAAAATCCCTTCAAATTCTAGGGAAGTTTTACTTTGTCAAGCCCCTGGGGGTTTATCTCCTTCCCACTGTCTCCACAAGGTGAAGCACAGCTCTGGGGAAAGGCAGGTACATGACCAAAAAGCTGTTTGGGGTGTACTTGCTTGTGGAGTGCCCGTGGCAGAGCTATCCATCTGGAAAGCTCCCAGGTGGAGGGTGCAGAGCCAGCACCCACTCCTCCTGCAGCTGGTGTAACGTGTTGCCTGCATGCAGTGTTGGGGTGCAGATGCTGAGGGGCCTGGGTGCTCAGAAAAGCAGCTTTGTGAGGTGTTTTTAATGGTGGGGGGAGACTGACTGTGAAAATTCCTGGAGGCTTGACCTGTATATCCTATCTTTTCCCACAGGGGTGTAAGGCCCTATGCTGGGGAGTCCAGGACAGATAGCATGGGCTGCTGGGAGAGACAGGGGGCAAGGGGCAAGCCAGTGAAGGCAGTGGCGGTGGGAGTCTTTTGTAGCCTTAAAGGGAAGTACACAGCCAAGACACATAGTGTAGAAAGTACCCCAAAGAGGAGAGCTTTATCACAAAGTCACTCTTGATCACAAAGATTAATGAGAGTGTGGCCTCCAGCGGTACAACGCCCACATTCAAACCCTGACTCCCTCCCTCCATCCTTCAGGTGGAGGGCTTTAGGAGAGATGCTAATCGCTTGGGTCTCCGTTCCCATGTTGGTGAAATGTGGGTAATCAAATGGTCTCCCTCACAGATGCTAGACATCAGCTGATATATTTAAAGCATTTAAAACAGTGCTTGGTTTGTGGAAATCAATACACAGGGGTTTGTTTCCATTGTTATTAGTTTGAATGGGAAAATCATAAGAATGTGTTTCTGAATGTGCGTGGGAGCAGTTGTGAGCTTCTGTCCAAATAGCTGGAAGATGCAAGGTGGGGCAGGTGAGAGAAGGGACGGAGAAGGCGGGGTCGTGATGGGCTGGGTCTTCGAGAAGGCTGCATGTGGAATACAGTGGCCTCTAGAAATGAGAGCACCTGTTGGGTGTCTTCTAAGTTTGAGAAGAACAATTATTCCAGAGTCAGAAGTGGATTAATGTCATAGAAAGAACAAGAGGCTGTTGTGAATAATTAAGCTCCTAATGAGAACATTAATATTTCCCCAATAGATTGATTTTGTGTTTTTTCCTCTGGAATTGTTGCACAAACTTGCCTGTGCTGGTCATCTGTCTTGATTGCTCAGGACAAACTGTCCTAGAGAAAGGAAAGGGGAAGCTGGTGGGCCACTGTGGTCCACGCAGGAAGCAAGAAGGCGGGCACCACATCTGGAGATTGTAAGCCCAGCGGGCTGTTATGAATGGCAGGGGATGGGAATGAAGGTTCCCAAGCAAGTCATTACAGGTCTGCACCTAGTTATGCTTTATTAATTCTCATATTAAAATTTGACCTAGTCTTTAACTCACTTCCCCAGTGTGGAATGTGTTAGAAACATGTGTCTCTAAGTGCACTTAGAAACTCTTCTTTAAACATAAATGCACCCATGGGTGTTATAATTATGAGAAAACTGCTGGAAATCAAGGTTCAACCAAAATGGCACACGAGGAGGAGATGCTTGCCATGGGAGTGGGCTCAAGGTATTGCGAGGAGTGATGCACACCCATCCTGCATGATAGGGAGCCGCATTCAAGGTTCTTGGGGATAGGCAGTCGGGAAGGGAAGATCGTGAGCAGGCTAGCACCCCGAGTGTGTCTGCTAAAACCGACCTGTACGAGAAGGAGGGCCTGTGCAAGGAGAGCCGTCACTGGCCCTGGGGCTACTCTACATCTCTCCCCAGGGAGAGACCAAGAAGTTTCTGGTTTAGAGCCTTCCCCTCGGGTGAGTCCCACCCACACAGCATAATTTCCCTTTTGATTAAAGACACCTGATTAGGGTTTTCAATATAATATAATATAATATAATTTAAGGTTTTTCATACAGTATGGTTTTCAGTCATATACAGAATTCCCTCACAGCAACACTAATATTATTGTTTGAGTCAATGACCAGGAGAAATGCATGTGCGTGGTGAAGCCTTCAGAGCCCAGAGGATGTCTCTATCCCTGAAGAGTACTGACCCCAATAACTTTGAATTTCCTACACATCCATATATACCTGTAATGCAGGTACAGTAAGAAACAATAGCATCTAACATTTAATTTATAACATCAGGTAGAGTGAAGGTTACTAACAGTCATCAAAAGTAAAAGAGCAATGAGAACAGTATACTTTTTTAAGAAAGCAGTGTGAGCACTCTGTCTTCCTTCCCTGCCTCTTCCTCCTCAAGCGCCTCATCCTGCTGAGCTTTTCCTTCTTCTGGTGATGGTGGCAAATGATACAGTTGCTACATGAGGAGATGAAGTCGCATAGGCACTGTGACATAGTTTCTGGCCACTGTGCAAGAGTTATTTTCATTCTTTTTCTTTTTCTTTTTTTTTTCTTTTTTTTTTCTGAACTGGGGATTGAACTCAGGCCCTTGTGCTTGCCAGGGAAGTGCTTATTTCACTGAGCCATCTCCCTGGTCCCTGCAAGAGTTATTTTAACACAAATGTTACCGTGATAGTCTTCTCCTCACTAGAGCAGCTGCTAGGGGACTAATGGGAAGGTCGCATATATAGCGTGGAAACTGGATATATCAAGCACCTTCACCTCCAGGGCTGGACAGGACCAGACAGGGCAGGACAGCGCGAGATTTCCTCATGCCTCTCAGAATGGCAGCACACCCCAAGATCTTCAGTCATGCCCTGGAGTAGCCCAGGAGCCAGAGCTCGGAAGACACTGTCCCTCTGGGCAAAGGGTCTCCTTAGCACCATTTTCTAGTACTGAGCTGGATAAATTTTCTTCTGGGGTATCATGTTGTTAGGAACCATGCACTCATTCAAAAAACTATGTTGCTTCGATCCCACATAAATAAATTCCACAGTAAAGGAGGGCTTTCATTTCCGCTCAGGGCAACAACAAGTCTTGAGATTAATGACCCGGTTCTCTCTATCCATGAGGCATTTCCTGTCTGTTTCAAGTGTGTAGTTTCTGGCCCTGATTTTCTGTGCTGGCTTCATTCTTTGACAGGGTTTTAGACATTCCTAATAACGAAGGTCACAGTTCCGGGGATGAGCAAGAGTACAGGGCTCGTAAGACCTGTGCCAGAGCCATTATGCCCATGTTTTCCACTTTTTTTCCCACCAATTATCATTTGACAGAGCTTACATATTCCTCCGTGTCTGGGTTTCTTCTGATGAAATGGGCCCATGGGATTAGTATGAGAATTAAAATGAGTTAATTATGTAGAGCGTATGGCGGTTCTGGCCTAGAACACGTTCTCAGTAGAGCAGTTAGCGACCTCTACGGCAGAGCAGGACGTCGTCTTCGAGGGAGAGCTATGCTGGCGCCTCTTTCGGAAGCTTGGGCCCCTGAAACCTGCGGAGGCCTCTGGGACAGAGCAGGGCTGCCCCGCGCAGGCAGTGCTGGTCCTCCAGGCACTCTTGGGTCTCTGGCAAGGACAACAGGGCAGAGCCCCCTGCAAGCTCCTGGCTGTAGCATGCTCCAACCTAGAGACAGAGCACGTGTGATTCTCAGAGGAAGCCCGGCTAAAACCTCCCAGGGGGTTCTTCACATTCAGAATTCAGACAAATAGCTGCTTTTTAATTAACAGAGCCTCAACAACTCTGTTATCTGTGTTCTCATGAATCTATTTTCTCCCTAATCCCTTCTCGCTTTCCCACCCCGTCTACTTCTGAGCTGTAATCTTTCACGCCGCTCCCCGAGGAGTGGGCTTGGGAGGGACGGGGCAGAGTGCTGGGCGCAGGTGGGGAGGGGAGCCGGCGTGACGGATGGCTGCGGTCCAGAGCCCGCAGGTGCCGCTCCGCCCGCAGCCGTGCAGGTGCGGACCACTGCGTCGCGTTCGAGCGGGGTTATTAAAGGTTTGGCAGAATTCCCCTGACTGTAGCAAATGGAGGAAGCATTTGGGGATGGATCCTGAATACCTCATTAATTTATGTTTGATAGGACAGTTATTGAATAATAAATAACCACCAAATCAAGGAAACATATTTGTCGAGGACTTGGGCCCAGACCACGCAGTTGTGTGGTGAGAGATGGCTGCTGGCCTTGCCTGTCCTGTGGCCCGCCAGGGTTTCCCTGGAAAGAGGCGTGTTCCACGCGTACCAGAGCAGCCCCAGTGCTGGCGTGGGTCGCGTGTGTCGCTCTCCCACGTGGAGCAGGGCTGGGTGTGTTCTCCCACGCGCCCTCTGCCCCCGTGCGTGCGTCAAGGACGTGTCCGATGGGATCATCTTGTCTCAGTTGCCGTTCCTCATCTGACCTACAGCTCTGCAGGAAACATTCCATGTTTCCAGAAAACAGCTTTTTTTCCAGCTCCACTCCCAGCGGGGCACTTTAAAATGGCTTTTGAAAAAAAAAAATCTAAAGTTAAAAATATCTCCGTCTACTCTCCTGCTCCTAACTTATTAGAACAAGGCCTAAGGCAGCAGGGGTGTCGCTGGCAGTTCTATTCAAGTGGAGGCTGGAAGAGTTGATGTGTTTATGAATATTTACATCTCTGGGTGGAGGCTGCTGCTAAGTAACACACATACCTATATATTTCTGTGAATGTCTTCCTCTGGCATTAAGATGCTATGGGCTAGGGCCTGCGAGATAGCTCAGCAGACTAAGCACCTGCTTAGCCAAGTGGAGGGACCAGGGTTCAATCTCTGGCACCCCCAGTGCCTCATGCTGCACCGGCCTGCCCCTGGGGTGCACTGAGCCTGGGTGTGGTGCCACACACATGTAAACGCATCGCTGCTGAGGCTGAAAATAGGAGGATCACCCGGAGTCTGAGCTGCATAGTGAGACCCTGTACCAAATACGGTAATAAAAGTTTCTGGGCTGGCCAAATAGCTCAGCAGATTAGAGCACCTGCAAGCAGGGCCGGGGCCTGGAGTTCAATCCCCAGGCCTGCCATGCCGGCCCTGTTCCTGGAACGCGCTGAGACGGCAATTGCGACTGGGTGTGGTGGTGCTTGCCTGTAACCCCAGCTCTTAGGAGGCTGTAAACAGGAGTCCAGTCCAGTAGCGAGACCCTGAGTACCCTGTAGACCCTTCCCTAAATCAACCAAGAAATAAATAGAATTTTAAAAGATGTTGTGGGCAGTAAAATAGGTGGAGAAAAGAAGGCAAAGAGATGGAACCCTGGGCCACTGTGTGGGAACTTCAAGGCCTGTACTGTGCCGAACCCCACAGGCCAGGGATTGCGACAGAGTAGGGTGCAGGTGCGACGTGGCCACTGGTAGGCACCTGGATGCTGCAGCCACTGGCCTCCTCTTACGTGGAAGTTTTCTGGTGTCGGTGCAACAGTGCTGGCACTGGCATCAATGAAGAGAGGACAAAGGAGAAGAGACACCTTGGGAGAAGCCGTGCCTCATTCATGCTCCAGCAGAGTCAGAGTGTGGGGAGAGGTCACCGCCCGAGTATCAGGGAGAGGACAAGAGGACGCCGGGGTGTTCAGGTCCTTGCTCAGCTCACAGCTTTGCAAACATCGTCATTTTTAGGCTGTCACATGCGAACCACTGTTTCTGACCAGTCTCTACATATCCACTGTCTCACTCCAAGGAATGAAATTTAATATTTAGCTTTGGAACATTTTCACAGGTATTATTAATGAGGTTTAAAACAAGTGTGATGTTCTCTTCTCAGTTTTCCCAGAGCCTTGGGAACACAGAGCATGTCAAGAACCAAAGAGCAGCCTGAGTCTCAGCGGTGTCCCCAGGCCACGCCTCGGGCTGGCACCTCCACAGCAGGAGCAGGAGCAGCAGCACCCTGCTGGGCTCGGCCCTCGAGTGGAGGAGCAAAGTGCTGTCTTCCCTTTGCCTAACGCTCTTGCATAGGCTGGCGCCAGGCCTTGCGTGTCAGAGGAGGAGCTTCTGCTGACGAGGACTTGGCCACCTCTCAGGGAGCCATTTGAAGCAGGTGACTACTGAGCCATTACTGTACCCCTATTTGCAAGTTACTTTCAGAAGAAGCCTCCCCCCGGCAGGCTGTCTAGCCATTATGAAGTTGTCTGCCTGGTGGCGGGGCTGTGAGCATCTCTCAGCTAATTTAGAAACATTCAAGGTGTCTTGGACATAGGAGAGGACGCAGACGTCTCCAGATGCGCAGAGTTCTGTCCCTGGGATGCTGACTGGACATGACACTCTTCACTGGGATAGCTCTCTAGTGAAGAGGTCTCCCGCCTACACCAGGCATGCTATCCTGACTATTGGGAGAGAAGACTACGCTGCACCCCCAAGCAGCTGCTGTTCTGTTCCAGGATCCAGACCAGAAGCAACTGCTTTCTGAAAGAGAGAGAGAGACAGACAGAGAGACAGACAGACAGAGAGATTCAGTCATCTGTAACTGTTCCGAGGTGGGTGGGCCCTTTGCCCAGTTGGTAGACCCACCTTAAGTGCCCAGGTGGCTAGGTTTTATGCAAAGTTGTAGAAATAAGAAAAGTCCTGCATAAGCACCCTTTAGCTCTTGAGGGATCAAACAGCCTCTGAAGAAGCTGGATGTCATCAGAGTTAGACTCAGCCTGCCATCACTGTGGGCTAAGAGAGCACAGGATTGGTAGAGCAGGGCCTGGTGACAGGGGCTGCACAGGAGAGACAGGTTACCAGAGCCCATCTGATGGTGGGCTTCTAGTGCCAGTTCGGGCCAGCAGCCTTGGGCAGTAGGCAGCTCCTTCTTCAAGGACTATTTTTGTGGATTCCGGAATATTTAATTACTCTTTTGCTTCTAGTAATAGGCAATGAAGCTCTTGAGAGAGAAGGCGCTCCTTTCTGAACCAGTTCGTGAGCTGCAGGGCTGGTCCTCGGCTTCCTCACTTGGAGATGAGAGCACTCTCTCCAGCGCTGTCTTCCACCAGCACTTCATTGATTCCGTGACAGCATAGTGCTTTGAACCATGAAGTCTCACTCTCCCCTGGTGGAGTGGACCTCAAAGAGCACAGGCTTCATTCAGATCAGCCCACTGGACTGCAAAGCCTAGCTCTGCCCCTTGCCAGCCTGTGCGCTTGGGGCACTTACTGAACCTGCCTGTACCTCAGTTTCCTATAATATAAGAATAACAAAATATCTACATCCCAGTATTATGCCTTGGTTAAAAGAAGTGGCAGGTGAGTTACTCCTTGGAGATAGTCCTCAGACAGGAATTATTCATCTTTGACCGCTCACTCCCTTATAATTAATTAATTATTCATCCCACGCCCTTTGCAGCCTTCTCTGCTGAGCTTCTAATGAGCAGAGGCTGCAGGCCTGTGACCTGAAGTAATCTTTCTTCCTTGCCCTCCCCACATCTTGAACTCTGCCTGGTGAGCATATCGACTTCAGGGCTCCGTTTGTTCCCCAAGCAAACGAGACACAACCTAGAAAGTACTGCATGGTGTAGCCTGGCACAATTTCTTTCTGACTGTCCTCCCGGTGATTCTGTGTCTCTCGCCTCTGCCCCTCTGCTACAGCTCCTGTGTCCAGCAGGAGGAGCCACAGGTGCACCTATGTGCAACCCACATCCTCAACTCAGCGTGGCCTCCTATGGCTCTCTCTGACCTCATCCACACCTGGCCCCCTTGAAGGACATATTTCTTAGCCTCTTGATGTGACATCAGAGGTCTTGGACTGCTACGCTGTGGCTCTCAACAATGTAAGACCCCAAATGCAAGGCCATGAGCCTGCATCTCCCATGGGGAGATGGGCTTGGCGGAAAGGGCCATGGTTGTACCCCCTTGACCCGGAACAGTGCCTGGCACTTGGCAGGTGACTCCAGCACAGCTGTTTATTAGTTGAATGCATGCATGAATGAATGAGACTGCAACAGAGGCGTTTACCCTTCCTACACTAATTTTATGCACAGTGCATCCTGGATTGCAGTTTTGGAGCTCTGTCTGCTATGAATGAGTTGTCTGTCTCTCCCCCCCATTACTTTTTCTGTCCTTTGTTCCTGTCCCTGTTGTAATACGCATAAAACCAGCCACACATAATCACTTCCAATTTGGAGCATGAGTAGATGGACAAGAAAGCGGGAGGGAAAAGGCTGGGCACGGGCGAGGGCTGATTCTGTTGGTCAGAGTGCATATTGGCAATTCCCACACACATCATTGCAGCAGTCTGCGGCACGAAGCCTCCTGAAGCAATATCGCAACGAAGCCAGAAATCTATTTTCCTGGGTGTGCACAGCTGTCACCTAACACTTTGGGGAGCAGCAGGTGGTGTATGAAGAAGGCAGAATGGGAAGGGTGGTTAATTTAGGAGCTGAGGAGCAGAGGGGTCCGGCGAGGGGGAGGTCGTGGGTCAGGTTGGCGCCTGCAAAGGAGGACGTAATGGAGAGCATGGCCCCTTTGGGCTGGCTTGGCGGGGTTTCATATGTGCTCCCGCACGATCAATTCTGGGGCAAATTTAGGCCAGTTTCAAGTCAAAATAGGATTTTTCTAACAGCTAGCACAGAAGCCTGCACCTGGACCCACAGTCCTGGGGGGCGCGCTTGGCCTCTTGCATCCTTTCTCGTAGTAAAGATACTCAAACAAGAAAAGGGTCGATGGTGGGGAGGTGGAAGAGAATGCACACCGCGGGGCTCGGCAGCGCGGTCTGGGCCAGGCACCGGCCAGCGTGTTTGAGTCCGCAGCACCATGGAGGCATCGAGCAGAGTGTCCAGCAGAGGGAGGCCGGGCGGGTCCGAGATGTTGTGCAGGAAGACTTGGCCAGGTGGAGACCCTGGGGATGAAGGCGAGAATTTTCTCTCTGAGCCTCATCCCCTAATTTTATCCCTCAGTAATTAAATTACAGGAACAGGCTGATTCCAGAAATGGAGGGGGAGGCTTGAATGTCTTTGGAATTAAATTTGTCCAGTGACAGAAATATGGCTTGTGAATTCCGGCGCTTTCCACTCAGCAAGCTAGAGCTACCCAGGGCTGCTTGTTACCACTGCGGCGCAAGGCGTGCTCTGGCAGTTTTGGTGACTCCCTGGTGTGTATCCCTTTGATTCCCCCAAGAGTGGACTACAGAGCAATTCTGGGGAAACCCTAGAGGAGCAGGGCAATGTGACCTCCTGTTTTATGGTTTGGCTCAAAGCCTCATGCAGTCAAGGGTGGCTTCTGGAGTCCTCGATTGATTATTGTGGGTATGGGTGCTGCACCAGTCCTGGGGCAGGCCGTTCACGTTGCAATGTAAGGAGGGGAGAGAGGCTGGCTAGCTCCCTGAGCTGCTGCCACTCCCTTTGTTCTCTTGTTCTTTGGCCAGCCTTGAGTGGCTTCCCTCTGCCCCGCACTGATCAGCCTTGGAGCCAGGGGTGTATGTGTGCCCCCCGCTGACTGTGAGCTAAACAAACCTTTCCTTCCTTCATTTTGGGGTCTGGGTAATTGTCCCAGCGATGAGAGAAGGGTGACCGAGACACCTCTGAGAGGAGGTGACTAGCTGATTATGTTATTTTGAGCTCGTGAAGCCAGTGTGGACGCACCCTGTAGGCCTCGATCCCGGGAGCACAGCACTGTGCACCAGTCATGCCGCTGTGGATCCTTTCTGAAGTTCTCTTGCTCCATATGTAAAGTGGTGGCCTTGACATACCTACCTGGAGGCCTCATGGAAAAGCCCAAGCTTCCGTGTGTCGGAAGGCCGAAAACGACTCGGTGCTCATGCAGGAGGGCTGCTGACCAGCTCGCTCTTTTCTGCACATTGGATGCATGCAGCTGTCCACTGGGAAAGGTTCCTGTGTGTGGCAGGTGGGCAGCTGAGAGGGTGAGGCCATGGGTGCGGCTCCACGCTGCACCTCTGCCCATGCCCCAGGGGCCCGCCTTGGCTGCCTGGGAGCCAGGCAGGTGTCTCCAGGCTCCTCTGCCACACGTGACTGTGGTCCTAACGGTGGTGATCAGTCAGTGTCCACCGCAGGAGCGAGTGGGCTCCCTCCAGCCTCCCCCGCAGAGCATGGTGATGCATTCGATGAAGGCGATGGACAGGTCATTAGCCAGCAGGACTGGGTATTGATCCGTGGGCTGAGGCTCTAGGGTTTGGAGGACAGGCAGAGCTCTTGGCGGAGCACGAGTGGCTCTGGTTGCTTGGGGAACTCAGCACACCCAGAGGGCCAGGAAGACTGCCCTTTGGGACTGAAGGCACTGCAGGGAAGCTCTTCACAGAGCCCAAATCAGCCTGGATTGGTGCAGTGGTGCCAGGAAAGCCAAAACTTTGAGCATTTGGCTTTTTTTTTTTTTTTTTTTTGTATGGGGAATCAAGCATAAGACCTTGCCCTTGCCAGGCAGGCGCTGTTACATCCTTGGCCCAAGTGTTTAGTCTTTTAAATGCACTCCTCTGTCCTTTTGTGTTCTTCATCCCCACTCTGTGTCCCCAGGGGACGCCCCTCTGTGCAGACAGAAGCCCAGCGTGCTGAGCACACCCAGGGGTGCGGGATGTTTCCTTGGAAAGGCACACACTGCCCTCCGCACTTAAGGGCCAAGCGTCTGTGGGCCTCTGGCACCGGCCAGCGCAGGCGGGGGCACTTGCCCATGCAGGGCCCGGGGTCTCGCTCCTTCCTTGAAGTGTCTCCTCATGTCTTCATGGCGTAGCAGTTTAACGGCAAGTGACAGGTCAGGGGGACAGTGCAGTGGACAGGAGGGGCGCTGGGAGCCCGGAGGCAGCAGAACACCCAGAGAGCGAAAAGCAGGTGGCGCGGGGGCAGAGGCGGGCCATGAGGTGCTGCTTCTGCTGGAACTAGATTCGACCGATGTTAATAGCATGATGCCATCCCAAGATTTATTGATATATCGAGCACTTTGCATACGTCAAGCACGCACGCCAAGTGCTTCATATGCGTTATCTACTTTTATCACCACAACAGCCAGAGAAGTGCGTGCCAGTGGCTTTCCCATCTCATGTCACATGGACACACACATGAGAAAGTGGCTGAGGAGGAGAAAGTCAAAGTGGCTTTCCAAGGTCATGGCTGAAAACACTTGGGGTCAAGTGGGAGGATTTGCACTCAAGCTGGCCAAGCAGCTAATCCTGTCATAGTTTCTCTTCCAGCTCACTGGCCCGACTTCTCAGCCTTTAGGATCCCAGCCCCCTAAAGCTTCCTGACTCCCCTCCCGCTGCTCTCCATTAGGTAGGAAGACATTCTGTGTGGTTTTCCGTTTAGTCCTTGGTGTTAGGAAATCTACAAGTACAGTTATTATGAAGCCACACAAAACACTTTCCAGAGTGTTTGGTGGCCTCTCTGCGTGTCCCCTGGTTTCCTTCTCAGGTCCTGGTGGTGTTTATTTGTACATCCATGTGGGAGCGTTTACCGAGTTCCTGCAGGGCACAATTGCAGCCCTGAAGGACTTGCTGCCCCTGACCAAGCCAGAGACCCTTCCTTGCAGTCTCTGCCGGGGTGGTCCCCGGCTTCCTGCGCCTCCTCAAAGCCCAGGCCCGTGTGACACCCTCTGTAGACCACACTTGCTCTCTCACCACGTGTACAAACAGGAATTTCAGTACAACATTCCTCTGACAGTGCAGGCCATAGGCTTGGACAGACAGGAAGGACCCATCTGGGGAGCGCTTTGCCTGACAGGGAGACAAATCTAAGCCTAAGCCTGAAGGCCACAGGGAGTAAATGAGGGCGTTTGAGGATGAGACTTTCCTTTTAGGGAGATGAATTTTGGCTACAGAGTTTAGAGCAGGTGAGGGGAGGGTTGGGAATAATTTAAGGAAGACCCAGAATAGAGTAGGAGATGCGGCGTGAGGAGCAGGTGGCGAGGAAGGCACCCTCGAGGGCAGGCGGTCTGTGCTTAAGGAGGTCACATAGCACCACCTTCGCCCAGCTTTCAGGACTGAAGAGCTGACATGAGCTCACCAGAAGCTCTGGGTTTTTTCCATTTGAGGGGCTAAGGAGGTAAGGCAGTGGAAGATATCCCCTCCCAGCCCCTCACGTGATTGACAGGCCATTCTTCTGGGCCGTGGCTTATGGCAGATGATTGGCAGTTCACAGACATGGCTTCCCAAGATGGCAGGAAGGTCAGCGTGGCTGATGTCACTGGGCAGGCTCCAGTGCACGAGAAGCTTCTAGTGATGTCCAGCCCAGAGCTGCTGGGCTTCTCTGTATACTAGGAACGAACACCATTGTGCTCTGGTGAGTGCTGGAAGGCTCTGGAAAGTGTGAGAAGATAGGGGCAGTTGCAGAGGCCTCTCCTGGATGTGCTGCAGCTGCTCTGAGTGCAGCGGCCCCGAGCAGGAGGCCATGTGCACCTCAGAGGCTGGCACCCAGCGTGTGGTGTGGATGGCGTTGCTCCCCTGCCCGCGCCCCGGGGGCCCAGACGCTGCCGCCACACTGTGGAGGAACTGGTCTCTCTCCACCTTCTTCCTAACGTTTCTCCTGCATCTCACCACATGAGCGGCACCCTTGAAGGCAGTGGGGAATGAGGAGCGCTAGATCCCTGACTGCTGGGGTGGGCAACAGAGCCAGAGCGCGGGCGGACATGGGCCAGGGCGCGTACCACCCGACTGACAGCTGCCTTGAAAGGGAAAAGACAGGTGTGGGGCCTGCTGGGTCCCGGAACTGCTCCAGGCGAGCGGCCGCAGGACACGGTAGGGCCTGGGCAGCTCAGTCTGGCTCCCCTGCCGCCTGCGCTCGCTCGTGGGTGGGTGGTCGCAGAGACTTAGGAAGGAGCTGCTGCAACCAAAAACAGCAGGGGGCTTCTTTCAGCAACTCAGAGGCCAAGAGTGAGCCAGAAGAGCAGGAGGTGGATGACCTCGACTGTGTTAACCATTTTCAGTCCTTAAAGTCTTGGCCAGCACCCACCACGGAGAACAGGGCGGTGACTTTCTAGCCCAGAGCTGCCACCTCCAGCTCTGTGGATCTGGAAATGTGCTTCCCCTCCTGGGGGGCAGCTTCATCATTCCCAATGAGTAACTGGTGACAAAAATGCTTCTCCTACCCTCGGGGCACGTTACGAAGTTAATTAGAGGTTACCTAATACTTTAACTTTAGTGTCCAGTAACATAATAACTCAACTTTAGTTGCTATTATTTAAAAAAGAGAATTAAAATAGTGTTTTCATGCATGTCACCTTGAATGTACTGATAACTGGGGTCCTACTAGCAATAACAGAAATGGTCCTTTCCCACATTTTACAGATGAAGACACCAAACCCCAAACATACCCAGTGGCCCAGCTGATCTAGAACCCATGCCGGAGGGGGTGACTCCCACCACAGAGGCAGCTCCTAAAGGCGGGGGGCACCTTTGTGGAGAGGCCTCCTATCTGCCCAGGGCATTCCTCACGCACGTGGCTCCCTCCCAGCCAGCCTTGCAGCAGTAGGTCCGGACAGCGTGGCCATTACTGTGTGTGTAGGAGCCAGGGCCCATAGTGAGGCAGCCCCCAAGTCCTCCTGCTGAAGCACAGGACTTAATTCAGGGAAGCGCCCAACCTCCAGCCCCACCCGTGGGCCCAGTGTGCGCCTGGTGCTCAGCGGACCAGCACACTGGGCCCAGGGCAGGCTCACCTCAAGCACACGGTCCCGAGCAGCCGGAAGGGGCCTGGTGGGCACTCAGACTCACCCTTCAAGGCCACAGGTTACCTCCATTCTCACTGATTCCAAGCATTTCATGTCTGGCCTCCTCCTCCGCCCAGCAGCAGTCTACAGAGTGCAGCTCAGAGGATGAGCTCGCTTTGCTTTGCTTTGAGGCGAGCGCTAATTGCAAGGCGGTGGTGACCTTGGCAACACAGAGGGCGATGAGCTGAAGACAGTGGGATCCCTTGTTGTTCTTCAGGAAGATGAGACTTTCCTGCCCGGCAGCCCTAGACACCCAGAATTGACATTTCGGCTAAGTATAAATTTCACTTGCTCCCTGAAAGGTGGCAAAATGAGCCAATATACAGGAGCTTGCACTTTCTACTCCAAATAAGTTGCAATCCATCTAGGTTAAGAGGAAGAGAATCTGAAATTCAGAAGCAGCGTTCGAAGCCCAGGCCTCCCTACTTCCCAAGGCGAGAGTCCTCTTCGCAAGACCGCACGGCTGATCCTGCGGCTTCAACATGTACTTCCAGTAATGAAAGCTGAGTACCTGGCAGATTAATCAAACGTGGTCTTGAACTTTCCTTCCTACTTTGAATCTCACCTCTGGTTTCCTCTAACTCTTACCTGCTGGGGTTGCTTCTCAGAATGAATATAGTACAGACCTTGTCCTCACAGCAGGGCCCTGAGTTATTTGGCAGTTAGCTCTGCTGACCCAAATAAGTTTTATTTTTTTGCGCTGATTCATTTTTCAGTCTCAGCCATTGGTAATGACTTCCAGACATTCACTACCCTAAAGCACTCTTCCAGGGCCGTGAGTAGACCTGACACCCTCCCTGAGGCCCCTGCCGAGTGGCCCTGGGGTGACCGTTGGCTTGGAGAAACAGAGCACAACATGGACCAAGCTTGCAGCCATGAAGGTGGCATAGGATGTCACAGCAGGGCCGGCAAAGAGATGGGAGGGACCGAAAGGCAGCAAATGGGTTGCGGGAGAGAGGAGGACGAGGACATGTGGACACCCAAGGTCCAGGCTAGCCCCTGGCCCCACTGTAACACACATCTGGCTGCAGGACACAATTCTGACTCAATTTCATCATGCTCATCCTGTATCCATTTTCCCTGAGATTAACACCCGTCAGAGCCTGGACTCTGCCTGCCTGGGTGATCTCTCTAGGCTTCATATGGTTTGCGTAGATCAGGGGGATGCATTCCATGCCCCTTCCAGCATCCTGACTTCAGCTGCCGTACAACAGGACAAGGCCAGGTGCAGAGCTGGGAAACACACCCTGGGCTTGGTATGCGCTGGGCGTGCTTCAGTAGATCTATCACAATGCTTGCCGATTGAACTTAAGTTAAGGAGATCACAACAAAACATAAAAGGAAATATCAGATCGCCTAATTACACATGTGAGCGTGTAAGCAAGTGCTAACAACGAAGTTTAACATCTCTCTCATAGAGCACGGAGAATATTTTATTGATCTCGGCAACCTTGGCAGCAAAGCACTGCCTGGCACATAATAAGACTGCTTCAGGTTCGCTTTCTGCAAACAAGCTGCGCACTTTTGCATCATCCCGGGGAGGAACTGGCTCGAGGAGCCTGCTCAGCGCTGAGCCCACAAGCAGCCATCGGCCATTGTTCTCCACCGTCCATTCCAAGGCGCCGGCCTTTCTCCTCTCTGTTCCATGCGCTTTGTAAGTAGATTTTGAATTTTTAGATTACTGAAATATGAAGTCCTTGAGAAGGTCTGTCTCCATGAGAAGCATCAGTGCTGAGGCTGCCTTAGTAAAATACCACTGTCTGGGCGGCTAAGCAACACGCGTTTATTCTGTCTCAGTGCTGGAGGCTGGAAATTGGGAACGACAGTGCTGGTAGAGTCGGCTTCTCTCCTTGGCTTACAGTAGCTGCTGCCGTCTACCGTGTGCTTGTGTGGTCTGCGCGCGAACTTCTCTGGTGTCCCTTTGTGTGCCCCAACTTCCTCTTCTTCTTAGGACTCCAGCCATCCTCAGGCTCCCCCTAACAGCCTGCGGTTAGTTTAATTACTTCCTTAAAGGTCTTATGTCCAGATAAGACTGCAGGGGGAAGCCCTGGGCTTTAAGACTGTCACCCACAAATTTTAGGTTCATCCAC
>NW_004524758.1:2569869-2579414 GCF_000260255.1 Octodon degus | reverse complement strand
GACAGTGCAGGAGCAGCCCCACCCTTAGTCTGGGTCTGCTAGTCCATGCCCTGATGATGACTAGCGTTGGCTGGCGCTGGCCTGCTCCGCCTAAGGGTTCCAGGCATGTCTCCCGCCCGCCCACATGCCTGGGATGTGCTTCCAGGCTCTGCAGGTCGTGTTTCCTCTTTTCTCTGCACCCTTGGTCCACAGATCAAGCCTAGAAACAGAACCTCCTGGGGAGACCCAGAGACAGAGGCCTGCAGTATGCTCTATGGTTGGTGGAATAGAAACTTTCTCTAGGAAGAGATGGTTCTGTGGCAGCATAGGGCAGGGTGGCAGGCAGGTTCCCGCTGGCCTCCCAGCTGGTAGAAGCCCGAATGGAGATAACTGAGGAGCAGGCACTGTGTCACTGAGCTCACCCTCCATGGAATCCCAATACGGATGATAAGACTGAAAGCCGTTCTCCTGGCGCACCTCTCCTGCACTCCAGGGCATTACGCATCTGGTGGTGAAGAGCGCATCCACCTTCCTGTGGCTGCAGGAGAGGATGCAGGGCTGGTGACCACTGCAAAGAGTGCCCTCCGAGTCATGCCACGAGTAAGCAGTACCTGGTGGCTGCTGGGGGGAGCTGGCCCCAGTTGAGAATGGGTGAGAGTACAAATAGAGCAAGGCTCACCCTCTTCCAGGCTCAGGCTTTATGCTGCAATGATAGTAGGAATGAAGAGAAAGGTAGGCAGTGGGCCTGCAGGAAAGGAAGAAAAGGAGGATGGGAGGGGGCAAGGAAGGGAAAGAAGGAAGGAAGGAAGGAAGGAAGGAAGGAAGGAAGGAAGGAAGGAAGGAAGGAAGATAAGCAAACAGGCAAGTGGGAGGAGAAAGGGCAAAGACAAAGGAGAGGCAGAAAGGAGGAAGAAAGAACTAACTTTGTAGAACAGTGCTTGTGCCTCAGCAACAGTTCTAAAGGCTCTTTTTGTCTCATTCGCTCATCCCAGCCACTGTCCGCATGTGGCACCATCTCCTGAGCAGATCGCTGGAGCACAGGAGTTAGGAAATGTGAAATGTGACTCCAGTCACAGAATTAGCAGAGAAAGCTGTCACTCCAAATTCCATAACCCAACTCTAGGCCCTGTGTCTTAGAACACACACACACAGAGAGAGAGAGAGAGAGAGAGAGAGAGAGAGAGAGAGAGAGAGAGAGAGAGAGAGCGAGCGCTCTTGTTCTCATTAAAGTAATGCTGCTGACCTTGGGGTAGCTGTTTGAAATCTACTGGTCCAAACGGGACCCCAGACTCGCGGCTGGAGAAGCCCCAGACAAGCATCCCGCCAGAGCAGCTGTCCTCTCCCTTTCTCGAGATAGCCCTGCACAGCCAGCGTTGACAAGCTTGCTCTTCCACACTGCCTAAATTAACTGCTAAGTTTTCAATCACAGACAAACTAAGTCATATTTTGCACCAAGAAGGTAATACAAGATGACAAGACTAGTTTGTGGGGGACAAACAAATTGAGTCATTCTGCATCTCACATGACTGCCATTGGCTCTGGTAAACTACTGCATGTTCAGAACTACAGTTTCCTCATCCTTCTGGTGGGGCTATCATGTTCTTTTCAGGGTGGCCATGAGAGTAATACTGTGAGCACCCAGGAAAGTAAGTCACAGATAGGCTGGGGGGATAGCTTGGCGGTCTAAGCCCCTGCCTGACAAGCACAAGGACCTGGGTTGGATCTCCAGTATTGCATGCTGTGCTGGCCCCGTGCAGTTCTGACCTACAAAACCAGGCATGGTGCGTACACCTGTAATCCCAGTGCTGGGCAGGCTGAGACAGGAGGATCAGCAGGAGTCTGAGCTGCATAGGGAGGCCCTGCACCAAATCAATCAATCAATCAATCAATCAATCAATCAATCAATCAATCGATCTTCAAAAGAAGCCACAGAGGCGGGACTCAGATGGGTGTGCTTGACCCCATATGTCTGAGCAGTAGCTGGACATGCGCTCTCCAGATGTATGCAGCCTCAGTGCTCACAGTTATAGGGTGAGCGCCGTCATTCTCACCTCATTGATTTGTTATGACAAAATGAAGATCCAAAAATCAGAGCAGCTGCAGCACAGCCGCTACTGTGTGAAGATCAACAAACTAAAGCTACACAACTCTCAGGAGCACTTTGATCCCCTGCAAGCTGTAAATGAGAAGATACTTATGTACGATCACCTTCTTACAACTACTTCTGATGTGGGGTTCAGAGCGTGGCTATTGAGGTTTCAAAATCGTCAGCAGAGCCAGACTGCGGGGGGCACAGAACAACTGCGCCATCTGAAGCACGTCTTCTGTCCTGAGGGAACCCCGCCCACACAGTGAGGGCAGCGGGCCCCATCCTGGTGGCCACGGCCTTGTGAGCCTCAGGGCACCCCGAGCGCTGAGTCTCATCAGCGTGCTGGTGAGTCGCCCAAGGAAACAAATGGGCGGAAGGCCCAGGGGAGCCTAATCTCCCCATTTACCATACCCAGTTCCCAAGAAGACAGGTGATGGCTCCTTGCTGGAGGAGAAGGATGAAGGGGTTCTTTCTGGGTAATATCTCCCCACTCTTTTCCTAGGAGTCCATTTTTAGTACTGGAACAAATGGACATAAATAATTTCAACCATTAGCAGCTAAAAATGGACAACCATTTCTGGATGAGGAGAGAGACGGACTAATTATATTAATGTAGAGTAATTATATATATTTATGTTCAGTATCCTCGCTGCAGAACTGAGATAAAACTCTTCAGAAGGGAGCTGCTGTAGTCAGAGGAGCAGTGGGGTGCTGGGCACATATTTGGGAAGTTTCCTGCAAAATGCCAGCTGTCTTAAAATAGAAGAAATATTTGTATTTCAGTGTTTGATTCATACTGCATGCCAGATCAGAATAGCATGACAGTCACTCAGGAGCCACCCAGGCTGATAACTAGGAGCCAGACTGTTAGCACCCAGAGGGAACCCTGCTCACATCTGATGTTCTTGATTTTAAAAGATCCAGTTCTATGCTTACTTTGTGAATGCCTGCAGGGTTGTTACTGGAATAAAATGGTTATATAAGCTCCCCTCACCCCCGACCATCTGCCTCTCTGAAGCATGAACTGGTTACCCCAGACTCTAGCACAGGCTTGAGAGCCAGCCTCCAAGTGTCATCCTCAGGCTTGAATGACCAATATAGATACCTTTCTAAGTGCTCTGTTCATTTGCAAGAGGCACAAGTGTACTGAGCTAAGGGTTCGACAGCAAATTCTGTAGGTTGGCTGAGTCCACCAGTGAAGGCCATGTCCCACTTTAGTGGCATTGATTTGGACCTTGTCATTCTGTGGACCCATTGAGTTAGCTACTAGGTCAAAGTGGTAGATTAACTAATGGTGAACTTGGAATAGCCAGCTGAACTAAATCAGAGTGGTTCTGGGTGCAGAAGATCCACCTGAGGATTGTCGCCAACAGCATAAATAGAGAACTGGAGGAGAAGCTGACGTGCTGTCTGTTCTCCTGGAGGGCTTGTCTCGTTGGTTCTCATATGAACTCAGCTGATCCCATCACTGGAGGAGCGCAGGCTCACACTGTTGCTTATGACAAATGTGCTCTTTTCAGGAGAGCTTTTGTCCTTACACTAAGCATGGACTCTAGGCCTCAGCTGGACTCACAGAGGACATCACCATGGGCTCATCATCTTCAGCGGGACTCGTGTAGGACACTGCCATAGGACCCAGGCCCCCAGCTGGGTTCTTTGTGCCTCTAGTGGGTAGACAAATCTCTGGAACTCTTCTGCATTTGACTCTTTGGGTGAATATTATAAAATAACCCTATAAATTATGTGCCTTGTATTAAACCTATTCCCTTGCAAACCTTGACTGCAACAGCCAGCGATGATGCAAGGGGACAAATGAGTGAGTTGTTTAATGGTCTTGCTTGAGTCACTTATCAACCTTAGTTCAACCCTTTTGGCTGGTGTTATGTCTTGGGTCTAGGTGTTCCCCAAAATCTCATGTAGTCATGGTGGCCCAGGACTCTTCAGAGGTGGCTGGCTCTAGCGTGTGGTATAGGGATCAAGGGTGTGTGATCACTGAATCAGTCCACTGACTGCTTTGGCATAGTTCTGTCTAGGATTAAGCATGTGAGTGCTGTACCTGCCGAGGGTAGGTAGCCTGCATAAAATATAAGGGACAGAAAGAGGGCTAATGCGCTCTCCCCTGCCTGTTTACCATGGACCGTTTCTTCTCTGTGATGTCCCTCTTCCATGCCACCAGGCTATGGAGCTGGCCACCTGTGGACTGAATCCTCTATACACTGTGATTCAAATTAACCTTTCCTCCTTTGAATTTGGATGCTAGGTGTTCTGTTCCAGAAACAAGAAAGGAAGTAAGACACAACTTGGTACCAGACAAGTGGGGCAGTTGCTGTGACTGCGCCTGACCACGTGGTTTAAGAGGCTTTAGAACTGGCTTTGGGGGAGGAGAAGCATTAGGAAATATTTGGAGATGCTGCCCTAAAAAAATAGAGCTGGAATACCTCATACCACTCGATGGAGATTCTCATCAGGCCTCAGCAGACCAGAACACTGATAGAAATGTCCCTGGCAAAGATCAGCCTCGGGACATTTTTTACAGGGAAGAAGAATTGCTTTGGTTGTTTGACTCCAGACAGTGTGCGTTGTGGCTTGGCAGAAAGTTTCTCTGCATTTTTTGTGTGTACAGAGACTTTACCAGAGACTGAGATTAAGGACCACAGACTAATTATCTTGCAAAGAAATTTCGAGGCAGTGTAATTCAACATTAGAGGTGGTTGCATGGCTTGTGTTTGGAGCCTTTAACCGGATTTATTTTGAGAGTCTGGAGCAAAGATCCCAGCAGAATGATTCAAAATGTTATGAGTTTGGGCAGACAGGAAGCCCCAGTAGAGTTGTAGCCCACAAGGATGGAGCAGAGGAGATACTGTTTGCTGAAAAGATTAGCAAGCAAAAGCCCAAGTATTTCAGAAGAAGACAACAGAAATGTTGGCCTGAGGACATTACCTCAGCCGGGAGGACCCAGACTCCAGGCTTTGCTGTCTCAGAGTTGCAAAGGGGAGTGGCCTTACTCTGAGAGCAGAGGCCTGGGGCACCTTGCTCCAGAATGGGGCAGCCTGGACACCTTGTTCTTGGGGTCAGTCTCAGGGAGTGAAGGAAGCCTGGATGCCACCCCAGCTGGCAGCAGGCACTGGCCTTATCCGCATGGTGCTGGTCTTAGGTACATGCAAAATGCAAGAGTTGTGGGGTCAAGAAGTGCTCCACTCAGATTTCAGAAGAAGCCCTAGAAACCAAACACTGTGCCCCTGAGAGGGCAGTGTGTGAAGCAGAGTATGAGGCCAAAGATGCATGGACACCCCAGAAGTCTGGAGAACCCGGGAACGTGGATCATATAAGGAAAGCTGCATCCAAGAAGCAAAACCTGCCCACGAGAGAAGCTGTGGGAACTACGCTACAGGCAGTGCTGTGCCGCAGAGCGAGCCAGCCCCATGGAGCTCACACCCTGCCACAGCTGCCTCAGATGCTGCATGTGGAACTGCAGCACTGAGTGTTCGCCTGTTGGACTTTGGTCTTACTTTGCTCCCATTCCTACCTATTCCCATCTTTATACATTTGGAATGGAAATGTCTGTCTTGTCCCATTGTGCGCCGAATGTCTTTAACTTATTTTCACTTGCTCACAGTTGAGCGTTTGCCTTAATCTCAGAGGACACTCGGGACTTGGACTCTGTAGCAGTGCTGAAACTCTTAGGACTTTGGCAACTCTTACAGACGGACTAAGTGCCTTTTACATGAGAGAACATGCATGAGTCTTTGGAGGTGGGTTGTGGTAGACTATAGTGGTGTGTGTCTAGACATGATCCAAAAGCCTCATGTGATTACAGTAGCGGGGGCGTCTTCAGAGGGGGAGGGATCTAGTGTGTAGGCTGGAACTGTCTCTGGAATTTGTAACCCATCCAAGTGACTTTGCAGATGAGGGAAAGGAGTTGTGGGGGAAATAGTAAGAGAACGTGTCTCCCTCCAGCTGTAGAGGGACGTGTAGAGGGACGTGTAGAGGGACGTGTAGAGGGATGTGTAGAGGAGGGATGTGTCTTAGATATGTCGCATTACATTGCTGTCACTAAGAGAAGTCTAAGCTGTGCCCGGTGCAAAGGCGAATGAAATAACTTCAGATATTGTTGCTTGACAGAGAGAAATTCGTTAAAGAAAAACAAGTAGGAGTCCATAGCCCGGGTGGCTCTTTTAGAAATACAGACCATCAAAATCACCTCCAAATACCCCCTTTAAATCTAAAAGAGCAGTCTTGTTAATTAAACGTTTCAAGAATATTATGTGTAGCATGTTAATTTTAGGTAGGACTCGTGCGGCAGTGGGCTGCATTTTATATGTGGCCTTATTTCAGGAGTGTTGTGGATATTAAGAATACTTCACGGCCGTGATCTCCACGTGGGTTCTGTTCTAGAAGCACTGTGAAGATTCTATGAAGTGCGCAGGACAGAGGGCTGCTGTCCTTGTGCAGCTCTAGCGGCTGTGGCTCAGGGCCCTGGAGCACGTGGGCTCACTAGGACCAGATGTGGCCGAGCGGTGTAAGACACGGCCCCTGGGTCTTCAGTTCTTCGAAGGGAGGACGTGAGGCCCATGTTTCACCTTTTGTGGCCTCCTCGAGTACAGTTGTTGGAGTTGTGTTTTACCTAAGCTTTTTGGCTGTGTTTTATGGTGCAGCCGTGCTGAGAGCTTGGTTGTGTGTGCAGCTGATATCGCTGTCATTGGAGTCTGGTCCTGAGAGCGGCTGCTGGGAGCCCTTTGCAGGAATGCGGTATGGCCAGCAGGGGGCACCATCCTGGGTGGGCGCTGAATGGACACCCTGAGGACAGGTCAGGACCAGTCTGGAGGGAATCAGCCTGGCCCAAATCCCAGCCCTGCCCCCTTAAGGTGACAGTGGACTTGACCGGCTCTGTCCCGGCTCTGAGCTTCCCCTCCTTCCTCTACCAGGAGGAACAGTGCCCTCACTTGGAATGCCGTGAATATAAATGAATTGTGTCCGCAGCTTTGGGAGCTGGCCTGCACTGTCCACGCGTCCACCAGTTTTTCTCCACCCTTCCACGTATGTGCAAATCCTGCACCGGCTACAAGCTACCTCACAAAGCGATGTGTGCGCTTCTCATTGCGAATGGCGTGGTTGGATCTGGACAGCAAGTATCTCGTGAGGTGATAGCCATGCTTTGGGGGCCGAGTTCACAAGCGGCGCCTGGGCCACCCTGCTCCCTCTCCAGATGTGTCTTTTCCATCATGTGGCATCAGCACGTGATGATTTTCCGAGCATCCGAGGCAGCCTCAGTGATACCTCTTGCCCTGCCCGGCAGGCCCAGGGTCTAGGTTCCAGCCCAAGGAAGGGAAAAGGAATTCCTTGGGCCTTAGGGGGTTTTTTTAGATATCTGATCCTCTTTGTTAAGCCAGCCTGTACAGCTGTCTTCAGGGCAGTGACTATACCTGTAGGAGGAGCAGGGAGAAATCGTTCTGTGGACGACCTCACAGCTCAGAGACAGTCTTCTACCTTCCCTTTTGTACCCAAAGTAGGGCTAACTCTTCAGGTGCTGGACAGGAAGCTCTTTTATTTTAATTCCTAGGGCTCATAAAGCTTTTGGGGGTCTTCGGAGCTCTGCCTGGAGCTGTCCGCGAGCCTCCCCTCTGTCTTCCTTCATGCAGGAAAGGTGACTATTGCATGGTCATGGGATGCACACACCACCTGAGGGACACACACCCTCACGTGTCAAAGGCCCAAAGCGGCTCGGGAGCAGCACTGCCCCTCCCCCTCCCCGAAAGCCGCGCGGGGGCCGTGCAGTGCCGCCGCGGTGCAGACGCTGCTGTGCACAGCTAGGTGCAGCACAGTGCTCTGGCTTTCAGTGCGGCTCCGAGTGGCAGGTCTACCTACAGCTGGCTCCGTTCTAGCAACCCGAACTGAGCCTCTGAGCTGGGCTGCACGCTGTTCTCCCTGAACTGCTTCGTAACTGCCCCACGTGTCACAGTCTTCTTTCTTCTTTTTTGGTCAATGTGCAGCAGAGACGTGGCTCCACTTGCCGCCGAGGGAGTTCCGGGAACATGAGGCTCCCAGGGCTAACGCCTGTGGAATTCCCAGGTGAACTGAGGCACATTAGGCAACAACAAACAGGCACCAAAAGGCTCTGTGGCCTCCTGAAGGCCACACAGCTAAGGAGCAGCTGGGCTGGCTTTCAAGCTGCCCAAGAGTGCGGTCCCAGGTCTCTCAGTCTGAAGTTCCCGCTTGCCCCTCTGTAACTGGCTTGCCTCCAACGTCACAGTCTCCCTCCACGGTCTGTCTAGGAGCGTAAAGATGCTTCAAGGTTAGTGAGGTGTCTCATAAATAATTAGCAGCATCAGCACTGTCTCGCTTGTCCAAATGACGTATCAACTAGGAATAGGAAAGAATAATACACTAAAAATCTAATAATACATTTTTTAAAATTACTAGCACAAATCTAAATACACAGGCAGGCTTCCCGGCTCCGGTACTGATGCCCTAGCAGGCAAGGCAAGGCTGGAATGCAGGGCGCCTGTATGAATGAGCGACTGCTGCTCGGCTCATTACTGCTAGCGAGCTGTAGGAACCCGGGGCAGCTGCATGGGGCATAGCCCTGCAATGGCAGGGTGACAAGGGGCCGAGGGCGGGCAGCACATAGCCTGGGCATGTGGCGAGATCCTGCCTCCAAATAAAACATAAATAAGAGGAGCTAGGGACATAGCTCAGCAGTACAGCACCCCTGGGCTTGATTCCCAGGGTTGACGGGGGGGGGGGGGGTCAAGAGAACAAGCAAAGCAGCAAGAGGGGGCATGAGAGAGAAGGGACGCCAGTGTGGGACGCTGGCCAGGGGATCCTGGTCCACTTGGACCAAACACTGCTATTCAGGAGGGGGGCTTTCTGGGTGAGGCAACAAATGCTAAGATGACATGGCCTGCTGTGAGGAAAGTGCTTAGGGCAAGGCTGAGAAATAAGAAACGAGGAGCAGAAAACCAGGCACAAACACACTTTCCTGAAGAAGAGATCTGGCGGTATAGTCACTAGACCACCCCACTTGTGGTATTCAAGGCTGACAGTTCTGAAAAGTTTTATAAACTGTTTCACTTTTAAAGAAGCCCAAACCCGAATCTATTTTGACTCTTCTTTTAATATACGTACATCTGTGCATGCAGAGGAAGGGAGCTGTAATCAGCCTCTGGAGCCTGGCTCAGACACTAAGATTTCAATGTCTTTCCACAGTAAAGGCTTCTAAAATCAAAGGCATTCAGACAGGTGGCGTGCTCTGTGAGTGACTACACACAGAGGAAAGCTCCAGTACGTACGCCTTCAGGTCAGCGAGTCATAGGACAGAAGCAATCGTACACTAAAAATCAAATCAAAAGTGACTCAATAAACAAATGCCTGAACAAATCACACTGCCAGTTTCCAGCCTGGCTTTTAACTCAAGAGTCCAGCGTGTTCTGAGAGACTCTATTGGCTGAACTAACAAAGAATTAAGGCCTAAGAAGTT
>NW_004524758.1:2551406-2569364 GCF_000260255.1 Octodon degus | reverse complement strand
TCCTCCTCCTCCTCCTTCTCCTCCTTCTCCTTCTCCTTCTCCTTCTCCTTCTCCTTCTCCTTCTTCTTCGAACTAAGGGTCAAACCCTAGACCTTTATTGTGCTACATCCTCAGCCCTTATTTTTTTATTTGGAGATAGAATCTCTATAAGTTGTCCAGGTTGGGCTCAGACATGCAGTGTTCCTGCCTCAGCCTCCATGAGTGAGAGAAATGTAGGCACAGGATACAACGCTTGACTGAAGTTTGGATTTCTTAAAGTGATCCACACTTCACTTGAGCCACAGAGTTTTGCAGTACTTTTGCCCAGCATTGGTTTCAAGCCAACAGACAACAAGCTGTATAATCAAGAACTTAATAACAGCCATAATCACGCACAGAAATGCCAACATTAAAAACTGACAGTCCCAATACTTGGAGGTGCAATTCACAAGTGGGAAGAGGCTGCATATATTTGCACAAATAATGATCATTTACATTTCTGTGAACTATAGAATGATCTACTCCATATTTATATATTTATGCTTACTGCTGGGTTGTGTATTGCAGTCTAATATTCTAATTACTCCCAAATCAATCTCATTTTTCTCTCTATGAAGGAAAATGAGCTATAGGCTTATCTATGCAGATTCTGCATAGACATCTCACTCAGCACATCAGCCTAGAAGTTTCTCAAAGTTTAACTTGAGGACTTCCTGCTTAGAAACCATCAGGGCTGCATGTTAAGGCGCATATTTACAGGCCTGAGCTGCACGCACGCTTAGAGTTAGACTGAACACAGAGAGCTCTTCTCTGTAGGTGAGCTTTACGTGCTATCATCTGGAAGTGACCAGTGTAGGATGTGCGTGAAGGCAGGTTCTTCCTGTCACCTGATCAACCATGGCAGTTATGTTCTTGACTCCAGGAAAAATGACTTTGCATGATAGATCTGAGAAAAACTGCTCTTCATTGCCCTCGTCCAAATGCCAGAGAGCTGGTAAAGTGCACACTTAGCATAGAACTATCCCGCTGCTCGAACCTCTTAATGATCAAATGCCTTCACCATTCTCAGATCTACCCAAGGTTAATGTGAGGCTTGCACAACACACTTGGCAAGCTACATTGAACTGTTCACAGGAAAATCATTCCTGTGTAGTACTGTGCTGGCCATAAATTCCTGACAACTGCAGCAGGCCAGGAGCTTTTCCCAAGCCTCTTCCTGTGAGTGATAGACTTGACCTATGGTTCTTGCGCAATCCCACTTCTCAGCATGTCTCCACCCTCGGGAGTCCCATTCAAGGGATATGTCTCACCTGTTAAAAAGACACTTTTCTGGGCCAGGGAGCTAATTCAGCAGTCTAAGCACCTGCCTGGTAAGTGCAAGGACCCAGGCTCAGTCCCCGGTGCCGCATGTCACACCAGCTGTGGGTCCCCGGGTGTGCCGTGCCAGCCACCAAGACGGTGTGGTGGTGCACGCTGGTAATCCCAGTGCTGGGGAGGCTGAGACAGGAGAATTACTATGAGTCCAAGCTGCACAGCAAGATCTTATATCAAATAAATAAATAAATACGTAAAAAGATTAAAATAAAAAGATACTTTTCTCCCCAAAGCACTGTTTTCACCCTAATCCCCTTTCTCCACCCACCCCTTGCCAACCTGTCTGGTGAATTTTCTCATCATTTTCCACAAGGCAAGGTTGAATGTTCACCAAAATTCAAAACTCTAAAATCCTCCAAATACCAGAAGCCTTTCTGTGTGCAACGCTGGGACGGCATACACTAGGCACACATGGTAAAGCCAAGGTACTGCCCTCTACCCCAAAACTGCTTGAACCCCACCTTGATGCCAGGAATGAGGAAATTCCACCTTGACCTCAAATGATGGCCACAGTCAAAGCCCACGCTCATCTAAAAAAAATACTGCATGTGAATTACCTTCAGCCTACGTATATAAGGTGCACAGGGCACATCAAACACTTTCCTGTTTAGCTTTGGGCCCAACCCCCAACATAGCTCCTTCTGGATAGGTAAACATTCTGAACTCCAGAGCATCTGAAGTCTACCCCACTTTTGGTCCCAACCATTTCAGCAAAGGACTACTCAACCTGCATACGCATGTTTCTGTAATGAGTGCTCCTGTGAGTTTGTGTTTGTCTTAAGTTCTCCATGCATCATAATGATCCGAGGGACTGGAGCTGTCTGCTGCTTCTCTGGTAATATCTAAGGAAATAGGTCTGCATTCTGTGCCACAATTACATCCGGGCCTCTGGGCCAAGCAAGGCCTTGATCAATGCTACTCTCCAACTCGGTGGCTGTTACTCTACCTCTGCGTTACGATGCACAGATTAGAAATCCTTCCTGCTACCTGCAGAATGAAACTCAACTTCCCCAAGTGTTAACCTCACAAGAGCAGGAGAACCAAGCAAATGTGGGGCCATCACTGTTCATTAGCCTGACAGCACACACCGAGTAAATTCAGGTCACCTTTTCTTTCTTTTTCCCCCCACGGCCTATTTTTCAAAACCTTCAGTAAATACATTTAATAATCAGTGGGCAGATTAGCATACAAAACTAATCTTAACTAAATTTGAATTCAATCTTTATTTAAGGCAGTGATGGCTAATATTGACTGTTGCATAGAATTATGAGGAACCCCTGAGCTGTCAGCTCCAGTAGAGCTGAGATCTATTTTTTAAAACCAGTTATTGATTTCTGCAAATAGGCTTTCCTTAAGGCACCCGCAGATCATGGGCTTTAGGTGAAGCACGGCTAGTGATGGATCATGAGGGCAAGCACATGTTCCCTTTGTTCATCTACATTCTTATTAATAATAATATCTCTCATCTATAACTCCTTTCATCCTCGAGCTTCAAGAAGCGTTCTGTGGATATAATGGCACCACACGGAGGAATCTATCACCTGCCCCACAGGAGGAGCGTGCCCATTATCTCCCCATGGTGTCGGGCTCCACCATGAGGTGGCCTGTGGCCAGCTGGGGCTGCTTTAGGGAGACAACTGCAGGTGCATAAATGGCAGTGGTCTAAGCCCTTCAGCCTAGCACCCTCCGGGTCATGCAGTGGTCTAAGCCCTTCGGCCTAGCACCCTCCGGGTCATGCAGTGGTCTAAGCCCTTCGGCCTAGCACCCTCCAGGGCATGCAGTGGTCTGCGCCGCTAATGGTACCAAAGCCCCCCCCCCCATGCCAGTGCAGCAGTCACGTGCAGCTCGCCAGCTCCCAGAGCCAGCCCGCACGAGGCCGAGGCCTGTGAGGTGTGTATGGTGTGTGCTTGCCCTTTGTGCACAGGCAGGCCTGGCAGCAACAGCATGATTTCCTGCGCTGCTGTCAGCAACGCCTCTCCAAAGCTTGCCTTCTTGTCTCTCTCTTAATTGCAAAAAAGGCAAGTATGGCAGAATGACAGTCCAGGTTAATGACTAAGCCTCCCAGGGCACAATTACTTTAGGTTAGGTCACTTTGCCACTTATCTATTGTATGACTTTGGGCAAGTGGCTTAGAGTTCTGATTCCCCAAATAGAATCCAAGCCCCAGCCCCACAACGAAAATCAGTCCTTGAACCCTTATAATAAATTTTTATCTGGATGACTTCCTCTCACTTGGCTGAGAGCACAGCATAGGTATTAAAAAGAAGCTGTTTGGATAACAAGCAAAATACAAAAGCAGAGGAAAGGCAAGAGAGAGTGATGAGCACATCTATGAAGGTTCCCTTCCCTGAAGTGCGTTGTCAGGACTGACGGGTGATTTCTTTCAAGTGTTTACTGTATGAGGTCATTTTTCTCAACACTCAGACTCCTCTTGTAACTCCACCATCTCCAGGAAATTTTGCCATCTCCATCAGCAGAGAAATTGTCAGCTGCTTCTAAGTCCTAGGAGAAAAATTCCTTGCTGAGCCTCTCTAGGCCTCCTGCTAATTAGCAACTGAGACTCCTCCCAGCCCACACACGGTGGACTCAGTCCCAGGAGGCTTTCTGTGCCTTTCTCTCATTCACGGCTCCGACTGGTAGTGCTGCTTCTGCACTTTGACCTCTCCACGCATGTTCAGGTCAGAGCCCTGTGCTTAGCACGCGAAGTCTACAAAGCGAACATCCAATCTGCTCTGTTCCTCGGTGCAGGGCCCAGCACACCGCCGTGTCACAGGCAAGTGGATGCTAAAATGTCCCTTGGTGCCGATGACTCAGGCTGTGCTATTTTGCTGTGCTCGCTGGGTGCGGGATATTTTCGACCAGCTCAGAATTGGCTGCGTGAGCAAGACCCTGGGTTAATTACCTTTCCTAATGGCCGATAAGGATCAGAGGACGGCGAGCTGCAGTGCTGACTGGCACCAGCTGCCATTTCCCATTTCCTTGCTGTCCTGAGCCTTGTCCATGAGAAGCACTATTAGAAATGACATCCACTTATTGCCACTTTTTCTCCAGTGACGCGTGGCCCATACCTTTAAGTATGCAGGCTTCTCCCTTCTGCTTGTGGCCAGGAAGGAAGCTATGTCTTGCTGCCTACTTGATTAGACTCTCCACAGCTGATACAGCAAGCCCAATTGCTGTAGAGCGAATCCTACCTCATAACCACACCAGCCACATGAGACCATGAAATCCTCAGCTCATGAGCCAAACTATACTGAAGGAAGTGAGAAGCGAAGTGCTTTACAGTGAGCAGAGAAATGGAAACACTGATGAGTGACACAGCGGCAGTCTTAGGCTAACTACCCTGTGATGGCGCAAGTGTTCATCAGCTAGAGCAGTCTTCAGGGAAGTCCACATGTCTTAAGCAGGTGATGAGGAGGGAAAAGATCACAATCCATATCTTGTTCAGGTCACTGAAAGGAGATTTCTAAAAGACAGAGGAAAGTTTTCTTAGTGGGATTTGTAATTAGTGTGCCTGGATTTGAGTCGTAAAAGGAAACACTTGCTTCTCTGATTTCTTTTCCCTGAATGTTTTTCTTTTTCTTGTTTTGTTTTGTTGTCTCATCTCTAAAGCTCAGAAAAACAACTATCTGTCCAGGTATGAGTCAAGATCTTCAGGAGGGGGCTCACTCTGATCCAGCTGAGAAGCCCCTCTCCCCCATTTCTGCACTCCTTCTCTGGCCTTGATTCCCAAGGAGTGAGGACAGAGAATCTCGAGGCCTTCCCTGCAGCGCAGAGAGCTCAGGAGGGTCCCCTGGCTCTTCAGTGTGCTTGGGCCGCTTTGTCAGGAGGCTTCCTTTGAGCTGATCCTCTTGAAGTGGAGAGAGAGAGAAGAGACAGAGGCAGTCAAAGGGGCTAGTGTGGGCCGTATGAGGCAGCTACGCGTGTGGGGAGGGAAGGACAGGAGAGGGATGGAGCCGGGACTCAGGATCCAAGTGGGCCTGCCCTCCATCTCAGCCTTCGCAGACCGCACCGGCGCGGCTCATTGAGATGTGCAGACTGCCCGTGCGACTTCCTCTGCATGTGTATTTACACAGCGCACCCAGCAGCCCCGCGAGGAGGAGCGGGGCTTGTTATTTTGACTGATTACAGGCAAGTGACTGCTTTGTGATGGCAGCAGCCACTCATTAGCTCTGGCGAGCCAGACAGAGAGCATCGGCTTATTCCGACCGCATCCTCTCCGGAGGTGAATATTCAGCAGGAATTGATCTCCTTAATGAGAACACAGCCCATGCTGCTTCGATTAGCAGCAGTGGAATTTTAAATAGTTAATTATGACAAAGGGTCAGCCCGCGCGCTTGTGTGCACACTGAGCATGCGTGTCCCCGGGACAGCGACGACGGGCCTGGCGCTCCCTGCAACGCTCCTCCCCGCCCCCACCGCGCCCCTGCACTGCCAACTCCAGGGAGCCACCGCACTGAGTCCCCAGGGCTGCAGCAGGAGTGGCCCTTTGGGTCAGGGTTCCTTGCCAGGAAGTCCTTGAAAACAGCCTTTCCCTGCGTGCCTTCAGGGCTCCCCAGGGATGCTGTCCCAACACTGTCCCAGGGCCCATCCTGTGGCAGCTGGGCCTGTGGAATTCTGTGGGGGACAGAGATGAACACCACGGGGGACTAGGACAGCTGTCTGCTCACAGTGGAGCAGTTCCCTTCCTAAAAACTTGGCTAAGGGGACCTCCTTTCCCAAACCCAATGAACATAATTAAGAGCAGCCTGAAATGGACAAGAAGACATGATAATTGATTGTGGCCTTTCTGCCTGGCAGCTGCACTTAATTAACCTTTAGATTCAAATATCAAGTGGTGTCTGTGTGGAGAGGCATGGAGAAGGAGCCGGCTGACCCCACTTATCTCTGCTCACTGGAGAGACGACTCAGAGGTCACCTCAAATCCGGCCAAATCCCAGCTGTCCCATCCTGTTCCCATCCAAATAGCATTCCCCAGCCCAGGGATTCCTCTCCAATCCCCAGGGACTCAGGACATCTGTGATCGTGGTGTCACTGTGCCTGGGACACAAGGCCGGCCCTTGGGCTGGCTCGCCCGGCCTTCTGAAAGGCAGAAAGAGCTGCAATCCCCAGAGCAGGTGTCATGTATGCAGGAAACAAAAGCGGGAGAGGTCTGCTTTGGTCTCTCTTGTCTCTCCAGCCTGCAGAGGCCACCATCGCAGGGACTGCACTTGGAGAACAAAGCCTGGGGCACAGAGGTCTGCAGGGGTGCAGGGAGTCGGTATCTGGGAGACTCGACTCGCTCCACACTGCAAACACACAGGAATGGTCGGCTTCTTGGCTCTAGTGGAGCTCAGAAGAGCTCCGAGCTCTTGGTCCTCACTGAAGGGCTGACCCTGAACAGCCGCCTCAGAGCTGCTGACTTTGAGCTGTGCTGCCGGGGATGACACAGTGGGGGTGTCCAGTGCTGGCTGTCAGGGTGCACAGCAGCCTGCTCGCCTCTGCCCTCTGGTGTCAAGAGGGGCTGATGTCTAGCACGAGCCCAGTCGGGGCTCTTTATGTGCCTGGCTGCTTGAAGGCTGGCAAGAAAGAGCAGCAGCACGCGGCGGCATCTCGCCTCTCCACACAGTGAAGCCCAGGCCGGCCTGCTTTCTTCCTGCCTCACTGAGTATCCGCTGCAAGGAGGGGCACACCTGCCTGAGCAACTGCAGTGCACGCTGAGTAAGCCGCACACTGACCAGTAAGTGCTGGCGCCTAGCTCGCCTCTTCCACGCTGCAGCCGGCCAGCACCCTTGTCCCGGGCTGCAGCCTCGGAAGGAGGCCTTATGCAGCCCGCGATGCAGAGGCCTGCTGCTTTCCACCAACCGTGCGGCTTTTGCCTAACTGAGAACTGCACTTTCCCCATGCCTGGCAGCCACCCCTTCTGGGGTCCCTCCCTGAGCACACACAGGGATGCCACCCCTTGCTGCGAAGCACAGAGATGGCGGCAGGCTGTTTGTTATCGACTGGCATTCAGATGTAAGACAACTTGGGCATTAGAGATAAAAATGCCTTATAAAAGAGAGGGCCCAAGATAGTGGTTCTCAAATATCAAATAGCCCAAAAATCATCTAGGGAGCCTGGTGTGATTTGAGTGTTTATAGCTGAGAAGAACCCATGTGTTGAAAACCCAGTTCCAAGGCCCAGTTTTGGAGGTGAGGGATAGGAGATATGATTAGGGCACCAAGACAGAGCCTAACGAGCGGGGTTAGGGCCCTTTGTGTGGGGAGGTAAGAAAGCTAGTGAGCTCGGCTCCCTCCATCCTGCCAGGCAAAGACACAATGAGGAGGAGGCTGTGGGCGGAGAAGGAAAGGGGTCCTCACCCAACTCTGCCCTGGTGGCGGTGTGACTGTGGCCTCTGAGCTCCTGCACTACAAAAAGAAAACAGTCTGTTCCGCAGGGCACTTGGTGTTGTGACAGCACCCTGAGCTAAGTCGGAGCTGGCTAAAAATGCGGAGTACAGCACCGCCAGCAGAGCCCCGATCCACTCAGTTCAGGGTGGGGCCAGAGAACTCTTTTAGTAGAAGAAATTCCTTAAGAAAGACCTTCAACTCTCTTCATAGAAAACATGGCACTGGTGCTAAGTAACTGGTTGTGCAGCAAGTTCAAAATCTCTAACTTAGAAACTAGTTTTGCAGGGCCTGGGAAGAGCTCAGTAGAGTAAGTGCTTGCCTGGCAAGTGCAGGGTACTGAGTTCAATCCCCAGTACCACAAAAAGAAAAAAAAAAAAAAAAGATAGAAAGAAAAAAAAAACTAGTTTTGCTTCATTGAAATTAGAAGCATCGCATTTCTCTGCCTCTCCTGTGGCTCTTGTGTTGTGCCCATACAAAGGGAAACTGTGGCCCAGAAGGACAGGGCAGGGCCTGGTGCTTAGAGTGACTACTGTGCCATGCACTGAGACAGAGACGAAGTGGACCTGCCCCTGCGTGGTGGTGCACATCCGGCCCGCGGCCTTCTGGCCTCCTGCATGGACACTCAGAAGAGCTGGGTGCCCGCAGAGCTTGCATCTTTCCGTTCGGGGAGAAAAGTGCATGCTGGCGCAACGCTCTTGGTATGGTAAGGGACAAGCACCAAACACCCCTAGGCCACAGAGGAGAGGAATTCCCACAGGTTCTGCATGGAGCAGACCTCTGTAGCAAAGGACAGATTTTTTTTAAAGGAAGCAGTTTATTAATATGTGTATCTCATCTGTATGTGAAGGATGCGGGGAATGATTTATTCAGGTGAAGTCTTCAAATCTCAGCTTACACGGGCTCTTCAGCAAGCATAGTATATTTTTAGGGAAATGAAATGACAAAGGGAAATGGCTGGGTTTCTAAGGGCGGCAACGTAGGAGGCAAATAACTGGCAGAGAAAGACTAGTTAGTAGAGCTTGGGTATCAGGTTAAATCACAGGCGAAGGTCTAAAGTTGTTCTCAGTAATTTATCTTTGCCATGGCATGGGGGCAGGCTATGTTTTTGCTTTTTTATTTTCTTCTGTACTTTAGGGAAGAGTTTACAGGGTGTTCAGGGTCTCACTACTAAATCGGACTCGTAGTGATTCTCTTCTTTATAGCCTTCCAAGTGCTGGGATTACAGGCCCACGCCACAACACCCAATCTCAATTGCTGTCGCAGTGTGCCCCTGGGGCAGGGCCAGCATGGCAGGCTTGGGGATCAAACCCCGGTTTCTGTGCCTGCTTGCAGGTGCTTCAATCTGCTGAGCTATTTGGCTGGCCTATCTTTTTGCTTTATAAAACTATGTCCCACTTTTAGGCAAACAGAGGGAAAGTGGAAAGCCTTGCTGTGTCTGCTTCATCTTGATTGTCTTTAACTCAACAATCCTTCATGTTTTGGAAGGGTATATTTTGGTCTCCCACATAGCCTAATACATAAGGATTGGATTGATTATTGTGCTGTGTTTTTCTGACACTTGTCCTACACTGATTCATTATGAGCTGCAGGCATAAACCCCCTCTCAAGGATTCATAGGATATAGGGCTTTTTTTATTAAATGATATCCAAGAACCCTGCCTGTCCACTGTAGGACTTGAAGTTAGATGAAGGTAGAAGAAGGGCATTTTGGACTGTCTTCCTTTAAAAAAATGATTACAAAGCATGGTGGGAGTGGAGATTTTTAATTTCTTCTGTTTGTTTAAAATTATCCTCACACTTAACTCCCCTGTCAAATGGGCCATCGTGCTTACAGTGAGTAATTATCTTCATCATCTTTAAGTACTTAATTTTCAAAGAAAATGTTTACACAAACTTTGTCAGAGTACTTACATATGATATTTCTTGCTGATTTTCATTTTAGTGAAATTTGCTCTTACTCTCTGGGTGTGGGGGCGGGCAGAAATTGGATGCCTACAATGTTTAAACTAATTCATTGCATTATTCAAAGCACTATATTTTTGAGATACTATGCATTAACCAAAAAATGACTTAGGTCATGAAGAGAAAAGTTCTCTCTTGTGTGTTTTTTTAGCCTAGGAATGGTTTTATCTGGCAAGAATTAACTACCTTTTCTCCATAAAGAAAGCCCACACAGCATGGAAAAACTAAAGGGACATTCCCAGGAAGAATATTTCTCTTATTAACTGTGAACAGCCAGTGGCAGAGAGCCTCGGAACCCAGCACCTATAAACTGGTTTCCTCCTTTGGAAAAGGAAGGGGTGGGCTGAGTAACAATGGTGCTGGCTCTTTTGGAAGAGCTCTGTCTCACCCAGATCCTAGCACCCACGCTGCCTGGAAGCCCAGCCTCGTGGTGCTTGGATGGAATGACAAAGCATCTGAGTGCTCCGCGCAAGTCTAAGTGTATTCCTATCCTTCGGCATAAAGTATCTCAACTGATTTTACTTCTAATCTAACTAAATTATGAGTTGAGCTTCTTTCCTGTGAAGTACACCATTATTAAAGAAAACTGTTATTTGAAGAACGTTTATATAGGATAATTTTAGAGTTGACCCAAATTAAGAAAGAGATTTACCTTTCTCCTTTGTTTTCAAGTCTTGCCTACATAAATCTTCTAGGGTTCTGCAGTCCTGTGTGTTCCACAGTTAAGCAGGAGGTTGGCTTGATGCTGAGGACCTTGGAGAAGATGAAGGATATTTCCTTTCTCTACATCAGTGGATTTCAACTTTCACACATATTTGTTTTTTACAGTATTAAGGATTGAACTGGACTTTCACACTAGGGAACTATGCCATCAGATTTTTTAATTTAATTTAATTTAATTTAATTTAATTTGACTAAATGTCTCAAGTTGAGTTTGAATTTACAGTCCTTCTGCCTCATTATCCCAGATTGCTCAGATTACAGCCATGTATCACCACATGGGGCAATACTGACACTACTGACATTTTTATTTGGAAAATTCTTTGTTGTAGAGGGCTGTACTGTATGCTTCAGGAGGTATAACATCATCCTTACTCTTTGTCAAGACAAGAAATTGGCCAACTGTAGCTTTTGGTCCCACTGCTTTGTAAATGAACCTGTATTGGCATGTAGACTTACCCATTAATTTACACATTTTTATGAGCAGTTTTGGTGCCATAATTTTCACTGGACAGTCAAAGTGATAGAGCAGAAATATGGCTCCCCACTTGCTAGATGTAGGTGTGCCCAGTCTGTGTCCTCTGAAATCAAAGAATGAACTCCAAAGAACAATGGAAGTTGAATGTGGGAAAGGTCTATTGAGACAGCTCTGGCGAGACCAGAGGGCCTCCGGGAGTAGCTAGCCTCTGAGCCTTTTATCAAGCATAATTTATACAGCAAAGTCACAGTGTGCATACAACATGGTCAAACTACAGTCAGTCTACAGTTTTACCAGTAGAGCAGTGTAGCTAATAGCGATCCAGTAGGGAGGCAGTATGTGGCAAGGGTACGTGGAAAGGATGAAGGCATTGGGATTGGGATCCAGATGTTCATGGGGGCAACTGATGCCCTTCTGGCCTTCCTGGCCAGGTGGTACCAAGTACAGCATGATTCCAAGGTATGTTTATCCCTCAGGGAGGCGTGCAGGGCTGGCCATCACATCTTCATCTTGAGGCCTCGCCCTCTTCAGATGCGCCTCCAGCCACAGTTCCAGTGTCTTTCTTTTCCCACTGACTTCCTGAGAGCCCAATCCCTCTATGACTGTTGATTAATCTTTATCTAACTTCGCTGCCTATAATACAGTCTCTAAATTGGATATGGGGAATTATGGCTCATTCCATGAAATGGGTTACAGTTTCCCTAACTTTCATTAGAGAAAAAGAATTTTCAGGATATGTCTGCAAGAAGCATAAAGATACTTACTGTGCACAATCTTCTAAGGACACAAAGAACTAGAATACAGACTCCCAAGAGGAAGCAAGGCACTTTGCGGCCCAGAGCTGGGCTATTTGTAGAGACATGGGCGTGTCCCTAAGGTGAGTTATCAAGGATGTTTCTTCCAGTGCTTGTAGGGTTACCAATCTGGTGGGCTATCCCCAAATTCACACCATCTCTATGCATTTGGAGTTGAGATCTGCTCTGCTCTTCCTTGTGTGCTTCCTGAAGCTAGGGGTGGCAGGAACCTGATTTGCAGGTTGAAGGTCCTGGGCCCTGGAGTGTAGAGGCCCCTTGGCTATAGGGCTCTAGGAAATTTTCCTGCAGCTCCCAGAGGCCACTTGATCCCAAGGGCGCACCATAGAGACTTGCAGCATGCTGTAGAGCGGGTTAAGCTATGGTCCTGGGTAAACTGGTAGAATTAAATGCAATTTAAAGGTACAATACTTTTAACTTATGATGGGCTTATTTGGACATAACCCAATGGTAAGTCCAGGGACACATTCACGTACTCTCTAACTCTTTACAGAAGCAGACTGTGGAGCTGTCCTGGACACCAGTATATAGTGAGGCCAAAGCTTTCCCTGCCTAGTGGAGGAACAAATTAAAAGTGGGTGGATGAAGTCAAAAAAGCAAGGAGAATCAAGTAGCAGTAGTGCCCACAGTAATGTAAACACGACAACCGTGTGATATAGCTAATCGTCTTCTCTGGAAGGGTTCAGTGTATGCCATTTCGCCGGGTGTTCGTTCCAACAATCTTATTGGACATGTACGAGAGATGGTAAGAGACACTACAGTAGAAGGCATATTCCTATCACCCCCCTAAAAATGCCCCCTGAAACACTCATCCCATCAGTCTTGCCACTTTCTGAAACAGTTCTGGAAGTCCTCTTTTGTGAGGGTCTTCAGTCGTGCTGCCCTGACTGTTTCAATGTCCTTAATACATTCAAAACATTTATCTTGCATGACCATTTTGACACTGGGAAAGAGCCGGAAGTCACACAGTGCTGGATCCAGCGCAGAAGGTGGAGGCCACACCCCATCTTCCTAAGGGCTTGCCTTTCTGTTGGATGGCCCCCAGCAGCAGCGTTCACCCTGATTTTAATCACATCTCCTAAAAGTGCACACACAAAAAAACTTCAGAAAATGGTATGAGTGGCGGGAAGAGTGCGGCTAAAGGGTGAGAATTTTCAGAGAGGAGCCAATGGCGGTGTGTCTACATATTTGATGTTTAAGCACGCAGGTCATATTTTGGTCGCCCTTTGTAGAGGAGTGCTAGCAGCCCAGTTCTGCACATGAGCACGGAGAAAGTGAGGCTAAGGGACTCGCCAAGTTTGAGCAGCACGGGGACTGGGCTGACAGCAGATCTTCTGCATCTCAGCCCTTCAGTTCACAGCCCTGAGTGCTGAGGTGACTTCACCATCTACCTCCTGCTGCTTCCTAATGTAAAGATTCCCGTTAGAGCTGTATCTCCAGAGGGAAAGAGAAAGGAGTGCTCCTCCCATTTTTAAATACATTTAATTTTTAGAAAATTTTTTCTTAAATGAAGCAAAGCCATGACACGTGGACTTTTACAGGTTGTAGGCTTTAGGTAGAATTACAGAATTTCAGGAACTGGAAAGGTCATGTACTCTAATTGCGCATGCAGTACAAGAGTCTGGCCAAAGCCCGAAGCGTGTAGGAACCCGTCAGAGTAGCTCTCACTTCCTGCCCCAGAGCCGCGCGACAGCTGCGCAGCTGGGACTCATTTCTCTTCCTAGCATGCTGAAATCAGCTTCCCTACACCTGCTGCCATTAGGCCACATGCTGGGTCTCGCGATGCAGTGTAGTTGTGGAGCGCCATCTTAGCTTGCACAAGGACGTGGCTTTAAGCCCCAGCACTGCGAAACACAAAGCAAACCAAAAGCACTATTCTGTCCCTGGAAATCTCCAGGAAGAGCTGGGTCTCACTTGCTGGATGCAGTCCTTTCGTCTCTTATGAACAAGGTGCCGTCTCTTGAATGTTCTCACTTACCTGCCAAGTTCCTAGTCTTTAATCCACTTGGCTTCAAGAACTCGTGCTACACCTGGGTGTTCTACAACCACACAGTGTAAGGTGTTTTTTTTTTTTTTTTTTAATTTTTATTTATGTGTTTGGTACAGAGTCTCTCTATGCAGCTGGGCTTATAGTGATCCTCCTGTCTCAGCCTCCCCAGCTCTGAGATTACAGGCATGCGCCACCATGCCCAGTTTTCCTGGCTGGCACTGTGTGTCCAGGGTTCTGGGGTCAGCATGGCATATGGTATGGGGGATTGAACCCAGGCAGGTACTTAAATTGCCCAGCCCTGTCTGTGTAAGCCTTTTATGCAATTAGGAGACAGGACAGAAAAAAGAAACCTTTTTTTTTGCAGGTACAGGAGGGCTGCAGGAGAATGCAAGGATCCCATGGGGAGGAAGCCAAGGGATGGGCTTGTGGGGGAGGTCGGGGTTGTTCTCAAGTTAGACTAGAGATGGAGTTTACCTGGGTGAGTGAAGTGTGGTGTAGGGAGAGAATGGGAGGTTATTGGCCCACGTGCCAATACAGTCTATTTAGGATCTGAAAGGAAAACACGGAAGTCGGGTTGGGAGGGACATGCTGCCGTTTGGGCCCCCGATGCCATGTTGGACCATCACCATGGTGGCCTTGGCAGAGCTCCGTGTGCACAGAAATGCACTTCCCTGCAGCATTTTACTTACATCCTTCCAAAGTGCTTGCAGACACTTCCCTTCCAGTTACGTTTTCCAAGCGCACATTAACTCTGCTTTTCCTGTGCACTCACGATAGGGCTTGTCGTGAGCTTGCACATGACTGTGCTCTCCTCCCCGAGCTCGGGTACCCACCGGTGCTGCAGCTCCGCCTTCAGCTCCTCACCGTCTGTTTTACAGTTGTCTTGGAATCTGATGGCTCAGTTTTCTATTTTTCTTTTTTTGAATGTCAACTTGGCAAACCTAACTCATAATTCTAGCCTCCTGAGATATTTTTGCATCTTATTTTTGTCTTCCAATTTATTTACTATTCCACCTGGCTTCTTGTCATCCATAAATTTTGGCAAGTTTGTTTCTTGCATCTTTATTTGAGACATCAATAAAAATATTGAAAAGAATAAAGCTATAAAGTTTTAGCCCTGTCACCAGGGACCTCCTTTCAAATTGCTACTAACTCACTGATCAGAATCTTTTGGTTTCAGTTACTGAATTAATTACAGATTCACCCCATAAAACTATTATCTAGTCCATATTTCTTTATTGTATTATAAGGGTACTTTAATGCCTCTTTAAATAGTTGAAGAATCTTCCAACTCTTACAAATACAATCCTTTCAAGCTGCTTCCTCTCGCATTTAAAATTTCTGACTTATTCATTCATATATTTATTCATAATTGCTATTCCTTCATCAAATAATGACAAACATATCTGTGTGCCAGACACTCGGCTGAATGCAGGAGCTACAAAGGTCTCGTGCACTGACGCCCTTTCCTAAGTTCATGCGCGAGACGGAGTGAGAGTTGGGGTGAGTGCTGTGCTAAAGGCGAGCAGACCGCTCCTGGAAGACGAGAAGTGGAATATAAACTTGAAGTTCTTATAGTTACATGGATACAACTAAGACCACATACTCATTGGTGAAATAAATCAGACCTGCATTGCAAACATCATATCGTTTCCCAGATCCTGCAGCTCCCCAGGTGCAAGGAGTAGAGTTCACTGTGGAGACCATTTTTGAACTTCCTTGAAGAGTGAACAAGACAACTCCAAGTGGATAGGGCAAAAAGGCTAAGCAGGTAAAGGGACTGGGAAGATAGAGGCCTGATAATGATAGCTAAAGTTACTATTCTGTTAGACAGGGTGGCATCCCAAAATTCCTGTAAGCCATTGAAAACTTCAGTGCATGCGAACTCTGCTTAAGTAGTCAAGACTTTCAATACAGATGTCTAAGTAGTGATCCGTCTGTGTTAGTACACAACCCGTGTGTGCCTGGTCATCTTGCTGTGACTCCTTACCCAGCTGTGTTCATGTACAGGGCACTCTTTCTATCAGATACACCAGGGTAGATTCTGTGGAATGACTCAGATAGAGAAAGCTGAATAGACTATGCAGTATTGGGAAGAACGCCTGTCTACACTGACGGAACAGACTTAGAACTGGGTTGAAGGAATGCTAGAGGCTGCCTTTGCATGAGGGACCTCATGCCATGCTGTGCGGACTCCAGGAGGCCTCGTATGGCCTTCCAATTGCCCCCAGACAAGGCAGGGTGGCAGTCCTTTGTGTTGCCATACAGCCCAGATCCTAGGGACTGCCCTGGCAGAGCAAACTCAACTGAGATCACTCTCTTCTGCCACGAAACTGGGTTCAAGAGGCATGCAATGGTTAACTATTCAGCTATAAAGAAAGATAAACTTGAGGGTCTTATAGTTAAAAGGATGCAACTAAGACCATACTTGTTGGTGAAATAAATCAGACCTGCATGTGCAAACATCATGTTTCCCTAGTGAAAGAACTTGAAAGAATAAATCTGAAGGTACAGTAGGTACTGTGTGTGAAACAGAATGAAACTGTCCAAAGAGAAGCAAGAGCTGGGATGAGGAAAAGGGGAAAAGAAAAGAAGGAAAGGAAAAAGACATGTGTCTATGCACAAGATAGTGTGGCTCATTGTACTGCTGATTGCTACTGGTCTACTGTAAGGAGCAGTTAATGCTTATTTTTTTCTTTTTAATTTTTTGACCAATTTTGCATGCTTATATCTGGTAATCTGAACAACTAATTTGAAAACAGTATATATATAACGACCATTGTTGAATTCCTCACGTATCGTTTAGTGAAATTGTGTATCATTTCTATTTTTTTCACTATTTTTTTATTCTCTCTAAAAAGATAGCAGAAAGAGGAGATGGGGACATCAGCTTATTGCTCTCGGGGTCGGTTGCCTGTTTTCTCACTTATGAGACAGAAAAGGATGGCTGGATGGCTCAGTGAGGAGCACAGGAAGACCTACGAGGCAGAGCCGAGAAGTCCACCCTGGAAGGCGAGTGGAGCTCTCCCAGCCCAGGACACAGCATGGCTGGAGCTGGGGGTGTTTGTGTGGTCTTGGGGTGTCCTGGGGACACCTGGGATCTGGAGTCCCAGTCTCCCACACTGCTCCTTCAGTGGGTTGGGCTAGAGTGGGAACCATCTGCCTGAATGAGAAGTCTAGACAGCTTCGCCTTAGTGTTGTTCCCTTGCGGACAGAATTCGTGGGAGCAAAGCACGGCCCAACACCAGGTGCAGGCCGCAGCCCTCGCTGCCTTGGCAGGGGCTTACTGAGAGGGAAACAGGCAGTGTCACCTGCACTACATGCGCCCCCAAAGCTACCACTTTTCTTTAAAATACACATTTGTTAAATCATAATTTTCCTTATCTCTTTTCTGTCTTTCTGTCTCTTACTCTACCTCACTTCCAGGGAGGGCTGCTCCCAGAGAGGGCAAGGAGGGAAACATTCATAGGCAAAGCTCCTGGGGTCTAAGGTAAAGAACAGAGAATAAAGGAGGGTCGCCAACGCACAGGGGCCCATTCCCCAGGGGCAAAAGAAATCAGGGATAAGTACCCTGAGCACACCCTCGGGCCGGCCTGAACGATGCTCCAGTGGGCTGAATCTGGTGCTTCTTTTGTTACCTCCTTCTGACTCACGTGTTTACTCTAAGGCATGGATGACTACTCTATGGTCCAAGCGCAGTTCTGAGTCAGCAAGGTGGCTCAGGGACTCCTCAGCCACTGCTGCCAACTGCCAGCTGTCTTTCTGGCCAAAGCACTTGGAGAACTGGAGGGCTGTAGCAGGAGGTAAACCTGGAGTGCTTCCAACGGAAGCTGCATTATAGCGCCGAGGGGCGATTCTGTTGGTATAGCACCCCAGGGCTTTTCAAGCATAATCAGACCGGAGCTTGCCTTCATGGAATTCTCGGTCTCTCTAGGAAGTTTAAAAAAAAAAGAAAAAAACCACTTCATGCCCGGCGGAGATGGGTCAGGGACTAAGCACCTGCCTAAGTAAGGTCAGGGACGAGGGCTCCATCCCTAACACCACATGCTGCACCAATCCCACCCATGGGTGCCCTGAGCCAGCCACAGAGACTGGGAGTGCTGGTGCAGGCCTCTAATCCCAGTTCTGGGGAAGCTGAAAACAGGAGGATCACTACGAGTTCAAGCTGCATAGTGAGACCCCATAGCAAATACATTAAAAACAAACAAACAAAGTGTCCATTTGCATCTCTGGAAAACATTCAGTAAAACCCAAGTAACTTGACCTAACACTGAC
>NW_004524758.1:2532508-2551306 GCF_000260255.1 Octodon degus | reverse complement strand
TCAAAAAGAAAGAAAAAAAGAAAAGAAAGAAAAAAAAAAAAAAAAAACGGCTAGGAGCAAACCACATTCACAATAGTACCCAATTGTGGACAATCTATCCAAGTAAAGCATAAACCTCCTTCCTCCTAAGCCCTTGCTCTTCAGTACCGTTGCCATCCTTGTACCAGCTCTGACTGTGGGAGATCTGACCCCAAGCAAACCAAATGTACAGGCTAACCTGTTCACAGTCTCTCCGCCTCGCATTTCTGTTCCAGGCTTGGATCAGATTCCTTCTGACACTCTCTTCTTTCCCCAGCCTCATTTCTCCATCCCTCTGTGTGTTACTATTTTAAGATATTAAAAAAGAATAAAGACAAAATAAAACTAAGCATGTGTATCTCAGTCTCCACAAGCACTTCCAAACTTTTAAGCTTTACCCCTGAAGGCTCAATCCCCTTTAAATATTCAATTCCCACCCAGGCTTCCACAGGAACAGAGACTCTGTCTGTGGACAGGTTCATTAACAAATTAATAGAATAATCAGCAGGGCTTTGTGTGCATTTTGCAGATAAAGAACTGGTAACAGCATTCTTTGACTCTTTAATGGGCTGATAAGCACCAAATATCTGCTGTGTGGCTACGCTAATCACACAGATAAAGGAGGTTAAATCAATCCCGAGTTCTGCTGAGGTCCTTTATAGATGGAACTGTTCTCTGCAGCTGTGAGAGGCGCTCAGGTGTATTGAGTGGGGTAGTAAGGAGCTGCTGGGAGGGAGGGAGGGAGGGAGCGCAGGCTCCCAGAGGCTGCCCCCCGCTGTGAGCTGGGGGCAGAGTCTCCAGGCTGCCTGGTTGCCCGCATCTGTGGGGCGCTGAGGAGCTGGGGAGGAAGGTGACTGTGCAGTATGGTGACTCCTGAGTCTGTGAGTTGGAAGTCCAGGAAGAGAGGAATGCTCGCTTCCCTCCTCCTGTTTTAAATTAAGTTACTACGACGGCATTTGAGGCTGAAGGATTAATAACTCAGCGACTTTGCATTCAAGCCTGAGGTGGCCTCGTGCCCAGGCGGCCCACAGCACCACCTGGGTGGGCTGTCACAGGTCCGTGCAGGGTGCCACTGTGTGCTTTGGGATTAGCCACACAGGACTTGCTCACATCCAGCGGAAAGCATACCTGGGCAAGTGAGAGCAGGCACCTCTGACACAGAGGTGTCCTCGTTAGGACAAACTTGTCCCCACCCAGAACCAAGCATCACTTAAGAGGTGGGGAGGACTGGTTTATTAGGCCAGTGGACTGAGAGGAGCTAGGCACCCCAAAGTCTGAGACCAGAGGTCTCTGGAGATATATGCCTACATTATACATGGATTTTAGGCAGGGGCATGTTGCTGAAGTTACAAGAGCCGAACAGGGTATGGTTAGACATGGGGACTTGGGGACAAGTTGTGCAAGCTGGAACACAAGCAGGATGAGTGTGCATTTAGATAGTTTGTTTTGTGTCATGAAGGCCATTTTGGTCTAAAGTTTGGTTTTATTTTCTGTATCACCCACAGCTCCCAGTGCAGAAGGACCCAGGAGCACTGGTAGGTCGGAGGAAGGGCCGAGTGCCTTCTGACCTCTTCACAGAGATGGGCCGTGGGCCGGTGTTCAGCCAGCCACCTTCAATGGCACCCTGGGAAAATCTGAGTATTAGCTAAAATTGAGTTGACTTAACAAACAAACAAAAAGTGCAACCGACATAGGACCTCTAATGATGTAGGGGAATAGATGTAACGCCCAGCCGCTAGACATCCAAGATGCAGCCCACGTCCTCTGAAATCGAAGGATGATTTGCAAGGAACAATGGAAGAGTTGGGAATTTTATTTAGGGGGAGGCAGCTCCTAAGAGAGACAGGAGGGGATCTGAGTGGGCTGGAAGGAAGCCTCTTCTCAGAAGAAATTTTGTAGAGCAAAATCACAAGGTGGGTACTAAATCTCAAGGCAGTGTGAGACTAACCCTGACCCACTGGGAAAGCAGGTCGTATAGCAAGTGTCCACGGAAAGACCAAGGAAGAGATGGGCAGAAGAAGGCCCCGGTCACCCCCCCGGGTGACTGATGTCGCCTAGACGTTTTTGGGCCAGGTGACAGTAATTACAATATATTGCTTATCCCTAGAGGAGCCACGTGAGCCTGGCCAGCCCATCTTTATCTTAGGCCTGGCTTTCAGCGGCTGCACCCCCAACCCGAGGTGCGAGGCATTCTCTCCTGCCGCAGGGCTCTTTCGAGGGTCCGGCCCTGTCTCACTGCCCACATTTGTACCTAACTCACCGGTCTATACATGATGACTGAGCAAGACAGACCTTTCGGTTCCTAAAGCGTAGTAGTCAGAGCCTCAGGTTGACGGTGGCGAGTCAGGGCGCCAGGGGTCCAGGTTCTTGGGTGCACTGCCCCTGCTCTTTCCTCCATTCCCAGTGCAACCCAATTTGTCTACTTCACAGTGGCCTGAGGAGAGGATTTCAGTTGGCCTGCTCAGCCCGAGTAGTGAGAGTCCATGGGCAAAGAACCTCTGAGTTTCAGAGAAAATAAGAGTGTATTTCAGGAGAGGAAAGATGCCTCAGAGAGGCCGGAAGCTGGCTAGCAAGAGCATAAAACAACCAGGTTTTTGTCTCCTCCTCTTTATCATCCCACCTCCTGCCCTCACGGCGTGCCACGCCCTCCTCTTGCATATGTGTGAATGAAGAGGGGAGTTTGTTCATTTCGCAGTATCAGATTCCACTCCACTGTGCTACGGAGGCCCAGTGCCCCTGCTCCTGTCTGTCAGCCCTGGAGGACCCCAAACAGCTCATCTTGCTCCACTCCTGAAGGTTACAACTCAAGCCTAAGAGGGAGAAGGACCAGGAATTCCCCCCACCCCACTTGTTATGGAGCTGCATGTATTTTGTGTTCCTGAATTTAGTCACTGGGCTACATTCCAAGATTCTAGGATTAAGAGAAAGGATAGCAGTAGGTCCTGGGCAATAATCTGCACTCCGCTTCCCAGGACCAGAGGAGGATTCATCCCCTGAGGTACAGGGGATATAATTTTAATGTAATTTTTAAAAAGAAAGAGAAACTGGTCAAAAAAGTTCAGACTTACAGAAAAGACCAACTGGGAAAATATGGATTAGATACTGATTGATACGTATTGATAAGAACATATTCGTATCTAATAGCTAGCTGTCTTAGGTCCCTGGTCCCTCAGAGAGGGTGAACACATCTAGACTCCCTAAAAGGGAATTATACTTCCCGGGCACATACACACAATTCTCGTAAAAGTTCATTTCGTTTTGTTCATGGAAATGCAGAGAAAACAATCCTCATTGGTCCTCCTCCATAAGTCCCACCTGGTGTCCCACTAGCCAGCTGCCCCAAATCCTGGGGGGTGGTGGGAGCAAAGTGGAGGGCACAGGGGTGCGCACGAGAAACCACTAAGGCAGAAGTCTTCAAATCTGCTTTTGCCGGGTGTAGCCACACCACATTTACTATCATGTTGCTTCCAAGAAATGTAGGATCATTCCTTCATTCATTCATTCACTCACTCATCTATCCCCATTTGCCCTCGCTTAATCCTTTAGAATCTCCTCTTTCCAGGAGCAAGAGTTGGCAGGAGAGATACACAGTCAAGACAGTGCTTGGGAAGTCTACAATGCACCCCTCCTTGAAGGCTCTGCATGGAAGTTAGCTGTACCCCAAGAGCTTCCTCCGCCTCCTGAGCCAGGCAGATGCAGGAAGCCACAGGCTGGATGGTCAGGGGAGAGAGCTGCTCTCTGGCTGCCCGGCTCCTCTGTGGAGCTGTGTGGTGGTGCCGTTTCCTTTCTCCCTGGGACCCAGTGGACAGCAGCCTTGCTCTTTGCTCCTGTCGCCTCTGTCCCAGCTGGCATTCCCACCCAGCTTCTGCTAGGTGAGTGACGGGAGCCTGCTTCCTCAGTGGAGCAGGACTTCTTAGATGGTCCACTTCTTGCAGGGGAACGTGTATGGGGCTGCTGGCGTGCAGACGCCTGGTGGGGTGGGGGTGGGCAGGACACCTCGCCCCCTGGAGAGTGGAGGCACAAGCTATGGGGCATGCTGAGCTCTTTCTTGCTTTCTTTTCTTGAGATAGTCTCCCTGTGTCATTCAGGCTAACCTCGAGTTCACTTTGTATCCCAGGCTGATCTTAGACTCACAGTGATCCTCCTGACTCAGCCTCCCAAGTGCTGGGATTATAAGTGTGCACCACAGTGCCTGGTTTCTTCATCCATTTCTCAGAGAAGTTTTGTGTTTTACAGAAGAACACTTGTCCCTGATTTACTGCTTGGATTTCAGTCTATTCTGTGGGCCCTAGAATGTTTGCTATTGAAGAGTTAGAGACCCTAATTCATTACTGGAAGCAATGGTATGGTCTCACAAAGCGAAGAATACTGTAGTAGCTGAAAAATGATCTCCTAGATACGCACGTAGTGATTCCCAGGACCTGTGATTGCAGTTCCTACAGCAAAAGAGGGTTTCATCAACCATTTATGTTAAGGGTTTATTTATTTATTTATTTATTTATGTTAAGGATTTTGAGATGAAATGATTTTTCTGCATCATCTGTGTGGGCACTAGGGAGAGGCAGTATCTTAGTTACCTTCCTCCGATTGTCGAGACAAAGTATCTGACACTGAAAATTAAGGAAGGAAAGGTTTATTTAGCTCCGAGTTTGTGGAGATTTCAGTCAGTAATCTGCTGGCTCCACGGCAGGGCAGCGCGGCACAGGGGCAGCAGCGTGGGGGTCTGAAGACAGCAAAGCAACAGGGCGGTGGGGCCAGACCCCTTTCCCTCCCTCATACCGTACGCAGGCTAGCTGCGCTAGGCTGGGCGTAGCATTCACACCCCCACAGCAGCACTAGACAATGAGCCAATCGCAAACTCTAGATTCAGCCACCTCTGAAAAGCCCGCCCCACGGCCACATGAGGCTTTGGGGGGACATCTAGACACAAACCAGAGCAGGCAGAGAGTGAGCTTAGGTAGGAGCAAGCGACGTGAAGACAGCGTGTGGTCTTGCCGCCTGGGATGAGCGCAGTGCCAGCAGAACCCGCGGGGCTCCGAGCAAGCCCGGAGCGCGGGAGGGAGCTGTCTGGTGTAGGCTCGGGTTCTGATCCCAGACTGGTCTCTGGATGTGAGAAAATTTTCTGTTGTTTTAAGCCATCAAGTTTGCGGTAACTTTTATGCAGCCGTCAAAGAATTAAGATAGATACTCATCATGATATTTCCCGATTTAAAGAGAAAACTAGTTAGTGGGTTAAATTTTAAGTTTTCTACTACACTTTTCGCTTTTTAAAATCTTTGGCATACATTAATATTTGCAGATAGAAGAAGAAATGGTGCTTAATATTTTATAGTGTATCAGAAGAGACACTGTGACTTTTAGGTCTCATTATTTCTCCACTAATAAAAGGGAGAGAGCGCCTGTAATCATGGGATTGTTTTAAAGTTCAGATGAGAGCAAGCTGTGCGAGTCGTCTTGCACCCGCCCAGCGCCGCATGAGTGGAGCACAAGGTCTGGTCAGGGTGGCTCGTGGCAGGATGGCCTGGGATCAGTCACTCTCGTGTCCTCTCTCCCTGCCCTCCTTGAGTTTTGCTCATTGCTCTTCCTGACACCACGACACTCCCCTCCTCCGTCCTAGGGGACACCATATTAGATGGAAACAGTGACCCCGAGATTTTCACGAACATGCGATGGAGAAACCGCCCTCATGACGCTTCCTCTTCTACCCGATTCCGCAGCAGCCCTGCAGGCGCTTTACCTGCGTGCAGGCCTGGGAAGGATCTCACCCTCACCCTTAGTTCTGTTACTTTGATCAGATACTCACCTTTGTGGCACCTCGCTCATCTATGGCCCTGGCACGGTTGTACCCACAGGCCCGAGGGGCATTCAACAACGTGTGAGGGAAAAATACCTGGCTTCCAAGAATCCACCTTTAAAAAGCATAAGGCTTTAGCTTTTTATTTTTATTTTTAAACCCCTGTGGAGATCTCAAGAGATTGAATTTTACTCTTGGAAACTGACCTCTTTATTTTGTCCCTTTCAAACCACTTGTATTCAAGTTTTCTCTCTTTCTGTTTGGTAAAAGTTGTTACATTCCCAGGCATTCGCCACTTAGAAGATGAAACGTACCACTTATGGCTACAAAAGCGCTGGTTGCCGGAGCTCCACTGTCCTGAAGCAAGGACTCTGGAACCGCACCCAGCAGGCTGTGAGATCTGCCCAAGCAGGGGCCACTTGGCTGCGGCCGGGGGGCTGTCTTGAGTCCTCCTGGAGTTCAGCTGACAGGGGCAGACACGAGTGCTCCGAGGTGCAGGCGACCCGTAGGTCTCTAGGCCCCCGTCACAGCGTCCCTGGGGCTTCCGATTCTGTACAGTGTTGGTAGAAGCAGCCCAGGACGTTAGCACTCTAGGTAGTAGAACAGCAGCCTCCTCCACTTATGCGTCACTGGTCACCCTCAGCGTGGGTCGCGACTGAGTTCCTCTCTGCAAGGGAGTGATAGTCTGCTGCCGGTGCGCTTCCCCAGCAGGAATGGACAGGCGTGACTGCGGCTCCCATGCCCTCACTACCGACGGCTGCGGTGTTGGGGGAGACCACACTCAAATCACCCACCTTTGAAGTCTAGGTAAAAGGCACAGCTTTTCCTCACCATTTGCAGAGACATCCTCCTGTCAATTCACCTTAGAAATCTGAGGCCATTCTCTACTTGACTGTCCATCTTTGGAAGGTGGGAGGTCACCAAACTTTAGGAACATTTGTGTTCATGCAGTCACATGTGTGCTCAATTCCAGAAACAGGGTGACCACAGTGATCAGTAATTATTATTTTGATCTCAAAGACATCCTCCCCACCTTTCTCGGAACAGTCCCCTCTGCCCAGTTGTGGGCCATTCACCCGTTTCTGAGTGAAATGGCTCATGATCTCTGTGTACGCTTTATGACTTCTGCTCTCTTATTCTGGAGTTTTGCATAATTCCTAAAGTATTTTGCCAGCAGGAGGAAGGATAAGCTGGCTGCAGTGAGGGATTGTGCACCTCTCTACGTGGAGCTTTTGCGTGGTGAGGCTGGCGTGGCAGGCGCGGCAGGCGCCCACCAAGTGTGGCTTGGGCAGTGGCATCGTGCAGCAGCAGGTCTGTCACTCTGGGCTTGTACTCCAAAGACCTCACTGGCTCAGCTTCCTCTCTGCCTTGACTTAGGGTCCTTCCCCTACTGTTTCTCAGGAACGACCCACAATTCCCTTCCTCACTGTTTGATGACTTTCTTTGGGGGACATGCAGCTGTTTCAAGCCAGTTTGGCAGCCTGCTCGGCTCCCGAGATCCTGACATTTCTGACGCCAGCCTCTGGCTGCTCCACATGGGTGTGTTCATGGCAGCGCTACAAGAAAAACCTAAATTTAAATGTTAAAAAGATTTTGTTCATTACTGGTGGCATTCTCCCCCGCCCCCATTTGTCACTTGGAGCAGAGCTGTGACTCTTTTAATATCAAACAAATAATAAGCTCCCTCTAAAGTGATTTTTCTGACAAGGAGCTCAATATATTAAACTTTATCTATATTTTAATAGCCAATTTCACACCAAACTGCCTTCTTAATAATGTATTTACCACCTGGGGATATTATTCCAACCCATCTGGAAAGAATTGGAAATTAACTGTCCCTAAACTGAGCCTGTGAGTTGCTACACTGCTGTGGAGAACAGCAGTGCCATTGCCCTGAGCGTGCCCGGTAGGAGGGGCCGCAGCCCTGCGTGGGTGAGGTCCGGAAGGGGAGTGGGCTCAGGGGGGCCGAGGCCAGCCTCAGACCCAGGAGAAGCTGAGAAGAGCTCCTGCCCGCGAGGGCAGTGCTGCTGGGGGCAAGAGCTATCCCACGCAATCACAGAGGAGAGACGCTGCACGCACGCACGCACGCACGCACGCACGCACAGGACGAGGGTGTCACCACTCGTCCTTTTATGTCCTTACCTGCAGGAAGAGAGTGTTTGGCTGCATGACTTCAGAGATTTTTAATATAGATAAAACTCATGTGCAAGCTAAAGGTTAGGGTTTGTCTTAGTTTGTTTGGCTATTTTTTTTTTTTTTTTAACAAGAACATAAATTTGGTAGCTTATGAATAGCAGAACTTTACTTGTTGATACTAGCAGGAAGTCATTTCATAGTTCTAGCGATTAGGAAGATCCTATCAAGATATCAACAGTGTTGGTGTCTCATATGGGCCCACTTTCCGGGGCCAGCATGGCATGTGGTACTGGGGACCAAATTTGGGACCTTGTGCTTGCCAGGCAGGCACTTATGATGACAAGCTACCTCCCCAGCCCCCACTTTTTAATCAATAGATGACACTGTATTTCTGAGGTCTCTGTCAGGGTCTTTATCTTGCTGTCCCCCCAAAGCCTCCTGTGCCCACAGGTGGCTGGATCGTGGGAGTGTGGGACTCAGCAGAGCACTGGTACACTGCTGAGCTTATAGCTGAGTGGGGTGCTGGCAGGCGGGCCTGGCTGCAGGAGGGGCCCTGGGCTGTGGTTGGGAAGGCTCTCTCTCCTTCCTGTGGTCCTCCTGCTTCCTGCACCGTGCCCTGAGCTCCTGCTCCTCCGCCGTGCCCCTCCCCATTGCCCCTCTGCCCTGTTGCCCTGCTGGGAAGTCAGCTGACTGTGCCGAACCTCCGCCAATGGAGCCAAACGAACCCTTCCTCCTGAGAGGTGTGTCAGGTGCTGTGTCCCAAAAATGAAAAGGTGCCTAGGACAAGGTTCAGCTAGTGGGTGGGTGAGGGGCTTTGTTAGGCATCTTTTCAAAGGGCACTAATCTCCCTGCAGAGGACTCTGCTCTCAACTCGGTCACTTTCCAAGCCTTCTTATACCATAACCTGCAGGATGAAGATTTGAATGTACTTTTAGGATTCTCTCAAAAAAGAAAAAGAAAAGCGGGCAGGCAAAATAGCTCAGTGGACTAAAGCCCCTGTTTTGGCAAGCACAGGGACTGGGGTTTGATCCCTGGCACCACATGCTGTCTCCAGGGTGCGCTGAGCCAGCAATTGAGTCCAGGCATGGTGGCGCATACCTGCAATCCCAGTGCTGGGGAGGCTGAAAACAGGAGGATCCCTAGAGTCCGAGCTATGTTGTGGACCTGTAGCAAATACATAAATGACACAAACAAAAAAAAATAACTTTATGCCAGTTCTAGTCTGCTTTCCGTCATCATGATGAGATACCGAGGAAAATGACTCGGAGGAGGGAAGGCTCATTTTGGCTCACAGTCTCAGAGGCCTCGGTCTGTGGCCGCACGGTGGCTGCCTTGCTTCTGAGCCGTGGTGAGGTAGAACACCATGGCAGCCATGAAAACAGCGTGAGAGGACAGAGCTGGGGCCCCGGCTCGTTTCTACTACCTCCTAGCACTCCTCAAATATGATCGCATCAGCAGGTTAACGAGTGAGGACCTCTAGGCCCCTGTGACCCAGTCACCTCCCCAGGGCCTACTCTGGACCCTGCTGCCTTGAGGACCGAGCCTTCTCCACAGGGCCACTGGGGGGCATTTCATTCCATCAAAATGAACTCTAAGAATTACTTTACCCTTTTGCTCATTTGTTGAGACCAATGAAGACTGACTGGGCCTAAGGAAGGTGAAGTACACCAGTCACACAGCACACAGCTGTAATCCCGGCACTTCAGAGGCTGAGGCGAGATCGGGAATTCAAGCCAGCCTGCGCTCCACAGTGAGACCCTGTCTCAAAAGCAAAGAAATGAAGGAGCAGTTCAGGCAAAGGCGCAGAGATGAGAAAAGGCAACACTGTAGTGTGGTTCGATAGTGGAAAACCATGCTGAAGGTGTAGTGGGGCTCAGCTCCCGGGGGAACGGGAGCAGGGCGCTAAATCGTGAACCGTGGGAATGGAAGGAGCTAGCTGCACGAACTTCTGCCCTGGATCTGGTTGTGCTGTGCACTTGTTATTTTTATTTTACTGAGAAACAGAGCAATGAGACAGTTTCAAAACCGATTAATAGGACAGATTCAGTAATTCATACATTGCATATTGTTATCTTCTTAGTGGTTACTCATAGTACAAGATGCAGACATGATACCAGTTCATTGAACTCTACTTTATAATTCTGATTCTTCTGATTCTCACAAAAATTATAGATAAAATTATAAAATTATGTCATAATTTTAAAATTTCTTTTCTATTTGCACACGTTTTCAGGCCATAATGGCGGTCTTGTGTGTGTGTGTGGAGCTGGCCCATGCACGTCACACATCTTGATTTCTTCTTCCATCCGTTTCGTGCCCTCCCTACATATCTTGATCCCCTTCCCATCTGAGAAAGATAAATTTTATCGAGGAAAAAACCACTTCAACTTTTTAACTCATTTACTTTTCTAGCTCATCTCTGAAATTCCAGATAAAAACTGTAGCAGTATCTGCATAGTGAAATATGTGCATGTGAATTATTTTGAAAGCTAATTTAAAAAAAAAATTACCATGATAGTTTACTTAGAAGCAGAAAACATGGATCAAATAAACTTTGAATGTTGTCAAACAGTGTCCCTGCCCGCCACTCCCCCCACTGGCTGTGGAGTTCTGTTGCGGAGAGTTGTGTGGCCACCCAGTTGTGGCAACAGGAAAGCAAGTGTACATCACGGAACGGAGCCTTGGCTCAGCTTTCTGCTTACATCTGTCCATCGAGAGCTGCCTGCTGGCTTCGCTTCTCTACGAGGATCTTCGAAGCTTGAATCTATCAGCCTCTCACTCTGCAAATAAGTAGAGTCTCATCAAGAAGGAGAAGAAAACCATCTTTTCCGAGTGCCTTACCTATTACAACAACATTTCAGATCAAATAAATCACTTTATTATTTAAAAAACAAACAAACAAACAAATGAACAACGAAAGTGCTCAGATGGCCACACTGACAGGTGAACTTACTAACAAGTGTCCCTTCCGGGGATAAGACAGGGAGAAAGAAACGTGGATTCCTAGATTACAGTGATGGACGGCTGCAGTGAGGAATTTGTTCCACTCCCTCAGCTGAATTCAGCAAACTCCTCCAGACACCCCCTCTGGGGGCGAGTACACACCTGCAAGTCACTACCTGATGATGCCAGGGGTCCCACAATGGAACTGACAGCGACAGATCTCGAGATATTTCTAAGGGACTCAGAGCATCCCCCAAAAGACTGGTATTTTAATAGGGCCAAGGATGAAGGGAAGTGGTCGGGGACATTTTGATCAAACGATGGAATGGCACAATGTCATCTGACTCAGATAACACATAACCAGTCCCAGTGGAAGAAGTTCTGGGTGTGTTAGCGTAGGTCAAGATTCCAAGTGGGAGGGATGCCTGGCCTCGGAGGTGGGAGTCCACAGCTGCAGGCCGACCAAAAGGGGGCCAGCCTCGCGGGTTCTGTGGACCTGCCTCTGACAGCGGATCATGAGTCCTGCACTCGCTCCGCCCCCAGGGGCATCTCTGCTCGTCACCTGCCATCTAAAGAGCCCTGGAACCTTCCTAGCGCTGTCTCTCTGGGGTCTTCAGTTATGTCAGGGCTGTGCAGCTCAGAAGCAGATGAAAGAAATCAGCACACATGGCAGACACCCAGTTCACCGGGGTTGTCATGATGGAGACCTGCGGGACTCGCCCGCACAGAACAAAAAGATTGACTCGGGGAGGGGCGAGCCCCAGGGCTGCCTGGTGGCACTGCGGATGGCCCAGTCACAAAGCGCCACACAGCGATGGGGGGGGGCTGCCCCCCTCAATGCTCGTCTCGGGTTCAGCGGACAGGAGTGACGCCCACCCCAGGTTGTAGGGACCCACAGTCCCACACCAGTCGGCAAACAGGAAGCCCAGCTGTGACAGACAGGTCAAGGAGAAAGGGGTGGGAAGCTCTTTAATCCTGCACTTGGAGGGTGCACAGGCTGGCTGTTACCCGGGGACCCCAACATACCACACTCCCTAACTTAATCAGGCAGATAATGCTCACTGCTGTGGCTGAGGCCGCACCAGGAAACGTGGAACAATAGGACACGGGCCTTCGGGGCCAGTGCTGCTGCAGAGATAATAAACTATACAAAAATCTGTCACTGAGCGATAAGTGATGAATTAGAATCAATTATATGCTTTAAAATAATAGATGTCCCCATCTTCCCTACTGGAAGTGTGATGGTTTCCATTGGCCTCAGAGGTAGCAAAAGAGAAGCCTCTCTCCATGCAGCCTTCAGTGTGCGGCAGACTGAAATTATCACAGAGTGGACTTGTGTGCCCAGATTGTTCCTTGTTTGGTTACTTGAAGGACAGAAGCATAGAAAGCTGAGTTTTAGATCTTACCATTCACACGGGCAAGTCTGCCTTTATGGCCCATGCCAGGACCAAATCATTTGATAGGCAACTGGACTAGAAAGGACTCAGACGAGGTATTATTCTGTGCTAGAGCTAGTCAGCTTTCTGAGCTGTAACAAATTACCTGAGATAGTCAACTTGTAAGAGTCAGTGTTTATAGTTTCAGATGAGCCAGCCAGGTAGCTCAGCGTATTAAAGTGCCTGCTTGGGCAGATGCAGGGGACAGGGGTTGGATCCCTGGCCTGCCATGCCGAACCTGCCCTCGGGGTATGCTGAGATTGTGACTGAGACTGGGCTCCGTGGTGCATGCCTGTAATGCCAGTGCTTGGGAGGCTGAAAAATGGGAAGCATCTCTACAAGTCCCATCTGTGTAGTTAGACCCTATAGACCCTGCACTAAATATATATATATAAAAAAAAGAAAAATAAAAAAATAAAAAATAGGGGGGCGGGGAGATGGCTCAGTAAAATAAGTGCTTGCCTGGCAAGTGCAAGGGCCTGAGATGGCTCAGTAGAATAAGTGCAAATCCCCGGTTCTGCAAATAAATACATAAATAAATATGAAAAAATGGAAAAATATATAGTTTCAGAGGTTTCAGTTCGTGGTCGCTTGGCCCGAAGTCAGTGGGCCTGGGGTGGCAGAGCACATCCTGGAAGGAGAAATTGCTCACATCACGGAGACCAGGAAACACACAGGGAGGGGCAGGGTCCTTCTGGGTCTTAAGTTCTTTCCACAAGGTCTGATTCTTAGCTGCCAAGGCCCACTATTGCCACAGCCTGGCGACCACAGCTTCAGGGGTTTGGGACAGTCTAGATCCAGCTTGTAGCGTCGCTGTGATACTTGCAGGTACACAGCGTGCATAATAGCCCATCTACTGTGAGGATGGGCATATGCTGAAAATAAGCCAACCCGTTGTAGAATTCCCACATCACATAAAGTGGAGCAGTGGAGGGAGAGGCGGCGTGCTTGATGCGAAATCTAAATGTATCCCTCCCTGTCCTGTTCCCTGTACTTACCTACCTCCTCCTTAATCATATATGAAGACAGCCAACATTTGAAGAAAGGGGGGCATGAAGAGCTATTAGTTTCTTCTGTATTTAGGATTCCAGTTCCATTTTTAAAATATTTCTTTTACTAACAATATTATTTACATTAGTAATATTATTGGTCAGAGCGAGTGTCCCTAGGTCCAGTCTTGAGTTCATCGCTGGGTGCTATCCCAGTCCACCAAGGTGGTCATACAATCCGGCTAACACCCTTTGCATCCTGGCTGCCTGCAAGATTCTGTCCTTCTCAATGCCCATTTCATCCTCTTTTCTGCAAAGCTGTGTCTGACTGCATTTCTCTTCATGGTGTGCAAACTTCGTGTTCTCTTTTAGGCCATCTTTGTTATAATTTATACTCTTGGTTTTGGTGCGCTCACTACAGTACATTGGGTAAAGTGATGGTTAGAGCCTTGGGTTTACTAGTTGGCTACTTACTAACGAGGTGGCTATCAAGAGTTACTTGTCCTTTCAGTTATCTTTTATTTGCGGTAGTAGGAGATAAACCCATGGTCTCTCCACTTAACTATCTCCCCAGACTTCAAAAAAACATTTTTTTGAGAGATGCTCTTATTAAGTCACCAAGTTGCTCAGCGTAGGCTTAAACTTGAGATCCTCCTGCTTCAGCTTCCCAGCGTGCTGGGATTACAGGCCTGTGCCATGACGCTGGCTATTCAGTCTTTCAAAGCTTCTGTTTTCTCAGCTGACAAATGATTACGACAACAGTTTTCTACCTAGGACAGTGTGCTCACTGAATGAAGCAAGGCCTGTAACTACTGGTATCCAGCAAATATTCCATAAATAATGATTATTGATGTTGTAATTCTTTATTCTCCTTCTTCTGTTAACTCTATCACATATTGATACTATTTACAAGAAGCTGAGCATCTTAAGAACAGGAGCCACAGCCGATGGCGGCCAGTGCCAAGTTCAACACCTGGCAGCTCACTCCCATGGTGGTGGTGTTTTCATTTTGCAGTGCAGACGATCAAACCCAGGGGCACCTTACTGCTGAGTGGCACCCCAACCCCACCAGCCTTGAGCTTGCGCTCCTCTTGCCTTATCCTCCTCAGTAGGTAGGCACAGCTCAATGCTTTGATGTAAATCAGATTGAAGCAGTGAGGCCCACACGGTTGAAGTTAGTCCCTGTGTATCCATCTGGACCAGCGGGGATCCCATGTGGCATTCACCTACCCTTGCCTTTTACTGCCTGCCCCAAAGGGCTAGGGGATTCTTCTTTGCTAGGGCTGTGGGCACACGCTGGCGGTGGTCTTCCACTCTCTCTTCCTTCTACCTGCCCCTGCTCTCTTGGACCCTCCTCAAGGCCCTATCACTGTCCTGGTAGATTTCATCCTTTGGGCTGCCCTTCATCAAAAAGTTGAGTTGGAAGACCACATGTAGGGTTTTTAATCAGCTGCGTTCTGGCATAAGGCTCTGGACTTTGTCCCAAGCGTGTGTATAACACAGAACACCAGCCACTAGCGTGCTGGGACTCCTGCTCTGAATCTTATTTACATTCGGACTAACAATAGCTCTGGAGCCAGGCTATAAATAATTTCTGGGGAAGAGTTGTCTAATTAAACGTGCAGCAGTAAGGAAAGTGCTTTAACCATGAGGCTGGTGTCCTAATGAACGTAATCACTGGATGGGGACAGCTTAGGAATCACATCTAGATGTCTCCCGGTGGAGGCTGGGAGACAGGGAAGAACACTCGGGGAGAATTCCCAATCAATATTTAATTGTGCGGAGTGTTCAACTCATTAGAGGGCCCTTTTTTTTTTTCTTTTTGCTATACCAAGAGGTAAGAAGGATTTCAAACTGCTGCTGTGTAGGGTGCCCACAGCCACGATTCCAGTGGGAAAATTGTCAGCAGGCTGTCAATGCAGGACTGAAATTATATGAACACACACATTTTATTAATTAATAAGTAGTGACACATGATTTTTGGTAAGTGCCAAATTTAGATAAAGATGGAGTAAGGTCTGACTAGAGCCTTTTTCTGCCTGCCTTGTAATCCGGGATTCTTAGAGGGCAGGCGCTGTGTCCCAGGTGTGCTTCCCTCCCCAACTGGGGAGTGAGAACATATCCCCTCTTCCCTGGCACTTCCCAGCAGGGGCAGCTTGCATCGGACAGCACACTCCTGCTGCCACCTGAGTGTTGCATGCAGATCGGAAAGGAAGGAAGCCCACGGCAGCCATGTCTCTTTCTGCCTCATTAGGAGCAGAACTGTAGTATCAGTCAGCTGGAAAAGGACAAGGGATTCAGGGCAGTGTTCATTCCGAGTCCCTAGCAACATGCTCCCAAGGACAGACGGGGTCGTAGGTGAGGAAGAGCAGGTGCCATCGGACTCTGAAGGTGTCTGCAACACGGGAATCATCTGTGCGCAGCTGTTCAGAGACACCTAGCAAGCACGTGCATGTGTAATCGAGCATTCGCTGAGCGAATTTGTGCACACATACACACATGTCCTGGATACGCACTGCGTGTGGCATAGTCATGTTGCCATGGTAACGTGCATGCTTTGAGAACCAAGGCCAGGCGGTGGAGGAGGTTGATGGGAATCAGGGCCAGAGAGCGCCAGCATTTGCAGAGGACCTGGTGAGCTCCGCATGACCACACACCGGCGCTCATCCCAGCCCCTTTGTAAATACCAGGATGAGAGCAGGAGCTTGGGCGCCTGTGATTAATTGAATTCACCACTGGATGTCAACATTGTGCTAGCCAATGGGGAAACAGGCACCACACTGCTTTCTGTTTTATGTAAGAAAAGTTTGGGGTAGGGATCAGTTCATTTTATAAATGTACCGGGAAGGGCAAGGTTAGGTACCAGTCTTCGGAGAGAATCGCTCAAAATTTATCGAATTCTCAACTGTTCGTTTTGGCCTTGATTGCTGGCCCCACACTTCCTCTAGCACCCCATTCTCTTTGTTCATTGTTCTCATTCCGTGATGCTCCTCCTGCAGCACGAGAATTTTCACATATGTTCCTTAGTGTCTGCTCCCCCCAACCCCACACTCACCTAGTAAAACTTAAACTGTGTGAAGAGCAAAAGCTTTTAGCGACTTGCAGCATTGCATCCTTGATTCTGGAAATTCTGCTTGGCACAAGGCAGACGTTCGCTCAGTATTAGCTTTGAATAGGTGAATGTATAAGTAGATGAGTTATGGAAATTTGTTCCATAAATAAAAATGGAGACAGAGACATTATTCCAATACTGGGCGGTATTTCTCTGAAGTATACAAATGCGTGACTAGAGAGAGCATCACTGGTTCGTTTGTCCAGACTACTGAAGACTCAGGTTTCAAATGCTGGGAAGGTTTCCCAGATCCAAAGCTCCGTTCCCATCTTCACTTGGAGTCAAGGCTTGTGTTTAGATGTGCTCGCCAACTGTCATGGGGTCGTAGGTGGAGCTTTTGGGAGCTGGCTGGATCTCCAGTGTGTGCACACACACTGGGATTAAAGGTATGAAGCTGGATTAAGGCTGCCCTGCCCTGGCCATGAGCTTCACCTAAGGTCAGGTAGCCTGGCTAGAATGTGAAGGACAGAGCGAGGGCTGCTGCTGCCGCCGCCGCTTGTCACTAGCTGCTTGTTTGCTACTTCACTGCTTTGCTGCTTTCTGCCCTGAACACCTCTCCTCCGTGATGCCCCCTACCATGCCGTCCTTCCATCCATGACCTGAAACCTCTACATGCCATGAGCTAATTAAGTCTTCCCTCCATTAACCTGGGGTGCTGGGTATTTAGTCTCACCAATGAGACAAAGTAACTATGATGCTCGGGAAGGTAACTTATGCCCTCTGAACCTTAGCTTCCTGGTGAATAGAATGGGTAAGCCTAGATCTTCCACACCCACACGTAGGGCTTTCAAAGTGTGTCACAAGATGCTTTGCTTTGGCTAATGTCTACAGCACTTCCAGTGGGTGACATAGACTCAGAACCTACACACACACACACACACACACACACACACACACACACACACAATGAACAGCATAAAGTGTTACAGTCTTGTTTAAGAGATGAGTTGGCAATTGGTGAAGCTTTTCCGGTGTACTCATTTGAGCCAAAGATCTTTGCTGTCAAGGCTAACTATAATGAAGACAGGGATAAAAAATCAGTCTTGCCCGTGAGATAGCTCAGTGTTCTAAAGTGCCTGCTTAGGCAAGCGCAGGGACCACAGTTCCATCTCTAGCACCACATGCTGTGCCAGCCCCACTCCCAGGGTGGGCTGAAACAGCTACCAAAAAAAAAGTTTATCCAGGCAAAATGTGGAGGCTGTACAGTGTAATGCCTTCAGGGTGCGCATGCCAGGGTAGCTGCCGCCCCTGCATCTCCTGCTCTGGGGAGGGCCCTGTGGCTTGGGTGGCCATGGCAGCAGAGCCAGCATCCTCCCAAAGCCATCTGCTTAATATTTAATGAATAAATTAAATTAAGCAAGAAAAAAGCTCTACTCTGTAGAGCCCTTTCAGATTATTTACTGTGCTGTCACTTCGGGCTCACTGATGCTTGCTAATTTCTCAGATTTAATGATAAGCACCATTTATAAGCTAAATAAGACATTATTAGCTGTATTCTGGTGGAAATACACAAGGACACCACTAATCTAAGGTGAAAATGCATTATTGAATGAAATTTAATTAGTAGATTTGTTCTATTATTGGCTTGTATATTACATTTAGGAAAATGAATACAAATATGATCCAGGCAGTCTTTCCAGCAGGAAATGTCACCGATATAGCTTTACTCCTACTCTTTCAAGCAGATGCAGGATGAAAATTGATATTTTGGTCTCTTGCCAGTCAAAAGGTTTTGTGGTTTGTGGTTCTAACAATAGCTTAATTGTGGGGGGCACTTCCTGTGGCGCTGGGCAGGTAGGAAGAAGGGTTCCTCGCAAGACTAACTGCGGCTTTTGGTGTGGCAGTCCATTAGGCTGTGCATCTCAGAGAGCCGGGCTGCGGTTACGGTTTGCCTCGCTGGTCAAGCCGAAGTTGTTTACATTATCTGTTGTGGTTACTCTGTAACAGTAGAAAGGGCAGAACTCAGAATTTTGTTTCCTTATACTTCCGTTTCCTATTTGCACTATTTATATGCTTTGAAAATTTAAAGTAAGTGCTCCAGCCCTCGTTCACGCCCTCCGTCCTCCGCAAGAAGGTGCCGTTGCCGTCTGTCCTTTGCGCAGAGGCCCGCGGGCTTGCGTGGCGGCGCAGCGTGCCCCAGGTCACACCAGCGACTTACACGTTCTGATTTTCCGTTTGCTTGCTCCCGCGGTGGCGATCGCGGTAGCCCCACCTTGCGGGGCGCCGCAAAGACTAGCAGCGGTAAAGACTGCAAGGCGCGCGGTGCGTGCGCTCAGCAAGAGCTAGTCTGAGGTCTTTATTCCTGAGCTGGTCTGAGGTCTTTATTCCCGAGCTGGTCTGAGGTCCTTATTCCCGAGCTGGTCTGAGGTC
>NW_004524758.1:2505802-2532408 GCF_000260255.1 Octodon degus | reverse complement strand
TTATTCCCGAGCTGGTCTGAGGTCCTTATTCCCGAGCTGGTCTGAGGTCCTTATTCCCGTAAGCGCCTTGCTCTCTGGCCGCATCTGAAAAAGTGCGCGTGTGGCCGGGCGCGGGGCTCCCCCTTAGCCAGCCAGCGTGAAGCTTTTCGGGACCTCAGCTCCTTCCCCGCTGCGCAGAGATACGGGGCGCCGCCCTGGCTGGGGCTGTGCGGGGCGCTGCGCCACGTGCGTGCGGGCTGCTCTCGCTCCTGCTGGCCTGGGGCGGACCTCGCGCCCCTGGTCCCGCCCGACCTGAGCTCTTCTCTGCGCACCATCTTGCGCTCGCCGGTGGGCGGCCCTGCCCCGTACCTGGGTCTCGCCCCGCCGCGGACCTCACCGTCCCGGGCCACCCAAGGAGTTGCACACCGAGGCTCCTCTGTCTTTGTCTTTTCCTTGTGACCTTGGTAAGCCAGGAAAATCCCCGAAGGATTATAAAATAATTGCTGTGATGAAGGAGCTAAACTAGTGATAACGGTTTTTTTTTTTCCTTTAAAAACCGATCATATGAGGGTAAAAGATGTTTGATAACTCAAGTTTTTCTTTTTAAAAAATGAATCGCAGGTAGGCATACAGAACTGAATTATTATAAGTACTGGTTCATAATTTTGTGGAGTTCCCTTTTCTCAGCGTTTTATGCTTGATCTTCCTGTAAAAAAAAAGTAATAGAGCAAGAAATCATAGATACACAGGGCCCTCCTAGAAACACACACACACACACACACACACACACACACACACACTGACCTCTGACCACCAATCTCTGACCACCAACCCACATCTCTAACACACGATCGCTCTACGTGGGTCGTCCTGTATCCCACCCCAAGGCAACCGTGATTCATAATTCTGTTTTCATTTCGTGCTTTCATTTTTATTCAATTCCATCATATTTGAATCTCCACAATTTTTTTATTTTACTGTCTTTCATCTTAAAGAGGAAGAGCCTGAGCCATACCGCGTGTCCTTTGGGGAAGTTTTTCGACTTGCCAAGCTAACATCGTCCATGTTTTTGTTCATTTGTTTGATGGATATCTATTATTGCAATTTGTAAGTGTTCCAGTTTACTTACCCTCTTTTATGTTGATGTCTATTTAGGCTGAATTCAGGATTTTTTTTCCTACTGTACACCAGGTGGCTTTGGTATGAAAAGTGCAATTTCTGGGTCATAGAGTCACGGGCTGTTTAAATACCAAAGGGATTGCCAAACTGCCTTCTACAATTCTAATTTACAATCTCACCAACAGCATATGAAGATCCCAAGGAGTCACAACTTCTCCAGTACTTAGTAGTGTCAGACATTTCATTTTGTCGGTAGGTTCTGTGTAAAATGCCTGGGCCATGTAGACTTGGGATCTGTGGAGCTGCTCGACTAAGCGTGCATACCTCTCTCTTTTGCCTGTTCATTTATCTTGCCCATTTTTCCTGCATTGCTGTGCTTTTCTCATTGATTTATTATTAGACCTTCTTTAAATATGCTTGACATTGATTTTTGTCAGTTTTATGAATAGCTCCATTTTCAATCTAATTGAGATAATTAGTCCAGAGAAAAAAGGAAGCATACATTTCTTTTATCCTTTGATCAAATAAACTCACTATTCTTGACCTTGCTCATCATCTTTAATCTCCTCTCCTGCAGCACTAGAAGATGGAATAATGTGGTGTCCGAGTGGAGCAAAGGCCACGTCATTAGCACATTCTGAGAAGCAGCGACAGCACTCTCATGAACTAGGTTTTACTTCTTCTGAGAGAAAAATGGCGCAGCTTTCTCCAATTCCATCCAGGTTTAATTAAATCACCTTCTTGATGCCTTTACCGCCTTCATACAAGAAGTACTGTCCTGCTCTTAAAAAAAACCAAAGAATTACAGAGAGTTCTTTCCTCTTGTACTCTCTTCCCCGAGATGAGACAGACACTGGAAAAAGCATATAGGGATGTATTATTCATGCAGATGAGCCTCACAATTCAATAGAGCTAATTAGGAAAATGATGGAGTAAATTAGCACTTCATGCAAGTATATTAATATTAATAAAACTGCCATTTTAGCCTGAGGTTAAAATATAAGAGGAGGAGCGCACAGCCCTGACCAGGGAGTCAACTGCCCACCTGGTGCTGCCGGGACGCTCACCACTCGCTTATGTTGCAGCGTCTTCTTGTTCCTTATGAAAATCTTCCTAATAAAAAGAGAAATGGAAATATTTCAAAGGCACAAAGGAACTCTCATGATGTTATGATTCAGGCTGCTAAAAAGAAAGTCCTGCCTTCGTAACCTCGCTGACAGCAGCTGGCAGCACGTGATGGTTCCCGCAGTCCTTTCCCATCACTGTATTGTTTGCATTCCACATCTAACTGGCTAAATCGCTAGTGCGTTCCCTTCTGCAGTTTGCTCATCTTCTCACTGGCCTTCCAATCATTCATGTCTCTCGAAGCTCACTCCCATGACCACTGCTTCTGGTCTGGTGCCATTTTGGTCCCTACTTTTGCATACTAAAATTCATCTTGCATACTATGGCTGGAGCAATCATGTGGATTCTCAGATATGAGTATAACACACTCATCCCGCCATGAGCCTTCCGACTGATTGCTCAGCCTCGCTCTCCAGACTGGCACAATCTGTCCAGCGTGCGCGGTCCTCACACAAGCCTGCTGCTGATCGGTCGCTGCACTCCCATCTCTGACCACCGTGGTCTCTCCTTACTGTATACCACAGCTACACTGATCCTGTTGGCGTTACAGCCACGGAAGGCCCTGAAGACTCTTCCTTCCACCTGAAATCTCTCTTCCCTGTGCTCCACCAGCTAGCTGCCTGGAGACACCAGGGTAGGACTCGGTCTTTCCAAATGCTTCCCTCCATCCTTTGTCTCTTTTAAAACTGAGTTTTCGCAGAATGCTCTAATTTTTTTCTCTTCGGTTCCTTTGTGGGCTGCCGTTCTTTTCATCAACCTCTGTCCACAGCCAGTTTCTGGAGGACAAGGACTAGTTCTCAGCCACCAGGATATTCTCCACTACCTGCACATTAGTTGATAGGAAATGTCACTAGGAGCATAAACAGGCAAGTGCACACATGACGGGTGAGGGTGCAAGTGAGTCCCAGGGCCATTTACAGAAAGAAAGTAAAGAAACCCACTTCGGCATCCTGTGCCTTTCCCAGTACTCTCACTGGTTCCTTGGCTCCTGTCTCAGTTACTTTTGTCTCATTGCTTGGACTAAATAACTGATGCCCAAAATTAAGGAAGGAAAGGTTTATTTTGCTCACACTTAGTGGAAGTTTTGGTCCACACTTAGCTGGCTCCAAGGCAGAGTAGCACATGGCAGAGGGCAGCTATTCACAGTGATGGAAAACAGCAGAGTCAAGGGAGGGGCAGCAGCTGTGGCAGCTAGCAAACCTCTTTCTCCTCCTGACATTTGTATGCAGAGTATCTGCCCTAGGAAGAGTATAGCACTCACACCCATAATCCCAGCACTGGATTATGAATTAATCACAAACTCTGGAAGCTGCCCCATGGCTGCATGAGGCACTGGGGGGACATCGACACACAAACCACAACAGCTTACTTTTGGTTCCCTGCTCTTAAAGTGTTGGCTTGGGTACCTGTAGAGTGGTCATTAGATAGAGCTTTATAGGTTGCTTAATTTGCTTCCAATGAGTAATGAGCATCTAAAAGCAGCTTCTGATTTTAGTTTACTGAACTTTTCATTCTGGATATAACTAACTCTATAATCCATTCTCATTTTGAAATTCGAAGTTGTAAACCAAGTCTCAATTTCTATTCATACAAGAGAATCTTTCTGAAGCTACACAGAACTCTTGTAAATGTAATTCCCTACACTGTTGCCCAAATTGTTTATTTGCTCGAATAATCCTTGATTTCATTCAAGCACTTATTGAGTAGGGCGCCTGTTATGATCCAGGGAAAATGCCTAGTATGTATTCTAATTCTGAGGCTTAATTTAATAATCATCATGCCATGTTCCTAAATGATCTGTCAATTTAGGATGTCAATTGTCATGATCTGTCAATTCCAGGTCTGAAGAGCTAGATGGTCCAAAGGGCTGTTGGAAATTGGGTTCTTCTTACCTGCTCATTGTTCAGTGTATGTTATTCATTAAATTACTTCACCCCGCTCGCCTCAGTTTCTTCATCTGTAGTATGATTGCTAGTTTTTCACTCATTTGGAGAGTGTTTCTTGAGTGATTCCTGAGACAGCCTGTATTTTTGAGATGTTGGATGTTGTCTCTGATCTCAAGGAATCCAATCAGAGTGACAGAGGAATAAGAGAGGATAATGAACTTCGTACTACAAGGATTTGCACTACATCTTATGGGAAAGCTGGACATGTTATAGGCCCTTTCTTAGACCAAGGAGAAGGGAGGTTTAAAGAGTTTGCAGGCCTGGTTCATTCTTGATGTGATTTCTAAAGAAGGAATGAACATTGGGAGAGGGAGACAAGGACCGCGCAGACATGAAGTGGAGATCAGGGCATGCTTCAACAAGGTGAGGCCAGATGCGCCATGACCCTGTGGGGAAAAATAAGCTCAGAATCTCAGAATAGAGAACAAAGAAATATAAAAGTGATGAATAGGGTAGGGGAAAAAAGCCAGAGAGAAAAATGGAACGTGAGGCAGAAATATCTTTAGATTAGGAGAGTAGAAGGTCCCGCTGTCAAGTAAAAGTGAAGAGCCAGCCTATCCAAAGAGCAGAGCATGGTGGGTAGGAATGAAGGAGATGTGACAGGAACAGTTCCACCATGGGCTGCGGCAGCTTCTGCTCTTGGTTTCGGGAGAGCATGTGTGTAGGATGGGTAGCACCCCATCAGATTAAATGGGGAGAGGGGCAGGGCTCTGCCTGTGTCCTTGGGTTTCCTAATGGCAGAGGAGACTGTCCTGGGCATGCCTGACTTGCCCAGGTGAGTCCCTTGAAGGAGACTTGAAGCGAATAGGAATCCCACTTGCTGGCCTTGAGCAAATGAACGTTCACTGTGCGGGGGTGACTCTAGCAGCTGAGAGCGAGGGAATGGGCTGCAGCCCCATACCTGCAAGCAGCTGAGTGCTGCCCACACTGGGAAGCTTACAAGAGCATTCTGATCCTGGGGTAGCAGTCACAGCCCAGCCTGAGCCAGCTTGCATTTCAGCCAGGTGAGAGAGCCTGCGTGGAGAAACGCCTGACTCCTGATTCACAGAATCTTTCCACCTAAGGCTGATGCACTTGTGGCGGTGCATTAGGCAGCAGGAGGCCACAGGTGGCCTGGGTAACCCCCTGTGTTTTGGTTGAGTGGTACAGCTGGAAGTCCAAGTATGTACACTGAGGGGCACATGGGAGGTGGGGAGAGAAGAGCAGCAAAGACAGCTCTTGCCGTGGTGTGGTGGAGGAATCAGGTGCCCCTGGAAGAGTCAAGCATGGCTAGAGGCTGGGCCATTCACTGAGGCTGTGGGAGCATTTGCTGGGAACCAGTGTGCCATGCCCAGTGCAAAGGGATAAGATGAGAAAAGTGGAGGAAGGGGTGGAGAATTCAGATACTGCCAGAAATGGGAGGAGGTGCAGACAGCTGGGGGGCGGGGGGTCAAGCCGAAGGGTAACACGGGGCAACATATTTGATACAATTAAATGAACTCTGAGGATTCTGTGTCACACCAGTGAAGGTGGAGACAACAGGTGATCTCGGAAACTTGTTGTTGTCACTGTTTTGGGTCCAGTCAGCCTGCAGTGCTGTGGCAGGACCTCTGCGAGGTTGCCGGGCAGTGCACACAGCCGTGAGGGGCCTGGGCAGCATCCGGAGACCTGCACGCTCTGCCAGCCTGTGCCCATGTCCTGGGCAAGTTATCTAGCACCTCCTAGGTCAGTCCGTGCAAGGCACAGCACTTGTTCTCTTGCCTATTGCGAGGTACAAGGATCAAATAAAATCACAGTATTTGCATACTGTATAGTGCACTTACTACTTCGTGTCTCTGTCAGTGTGGCAAATCCTGAGTGCTACATTTTTGTGCACCCAAGATCCCAATATGGATACGGATCTTAATAGATATTTGGGAAATTCGTCTTTGAATGAATAACAACAGAGTAGCTATAAGGAATGTAAGATTTATATTCCTAAAAATACTAAGTGCTGAATAAAGCTTAACTATCACTGGAGGTCCTTTTATGCTTCAGCGGCCAGAGGCTCAGGTACACTTGGTGACGCCTTCCAGAGTCTGAGCAACCGCTGCAGGTAGGAAGACTCCTGGCCTCAAGGAGCATCCAATTCCAGGTGACCCTAAGCCCTCCTGGAAGAAGGGGCTTTTCCTGCGATATCAGCTTTGGGGGTAGGAGTAAACTCTTTAGGCTTCAATCATGATGTAGAGTCGTACTCTTCCAGAAAAATTCTGAAGAACCCAATAATTCAGAATCATTGAATTAGAACCTGGAAACTGGCTAGTGCAGACTGTTACCTGTTAAGAAGATGATTACTTAGTGCCCTCCTTAATCCTGCAGTAGCTTGGGTCTGGCGTCCCGGAAGGCCATGTGAAGAGACTTGGCCTGGTCACTGGTCTGTGGTGTTACTGCAGGTGAAAGGACAGTGAAGAGGCAGAGCCTCGGGAGAGGAATGAGGTCACTGGGAACGAGCCCTCCAAGAGACTTGTGGGAGCCTGCTGCTTGCTGTCTTCCTTTTGCCTCCTGACCACGTCTGTCACATGCTTTGCCATGATGCTCTGCCTTTCCACAGAAAGGGAAAGCTGACTGTAGAGTGAGTCCTCTGAAACACGCCAGCACCAACCTTTTTCTCTGGAGTTGATTATCTCAGACGCTGTGTCACCATGACCAGGAGCCAGGTGCACCATGTCTACTTTCTCCTGTTGTTTTCCTTCAAGTGCGTGGTGCTGGGAAATCAACATAAGCAGCCTCAGCTCAGGAGTGCATGCCGCTACATGTGGCCAGGACATGCTGATATTTTTATTTAGAAAATACATGGAAATGTCTGTAGTGCTTTGCGGAACACTTGCAAGAATAAAGAACTTTGCTAGGCCGTGGAACACAGGGACGACACGTCCAACATGAACCTTGCTCTCGCAGTGCTTCAACTAGTCAATCACTGTTTGCAGAATGAGGTGACAGAAAACGCCAGAACATGGCCCGTGCTCTCCCAGAGTATACGGGACACAGCACAGGGTCACGGATGCTGAGATCACAGAGCAGCATGAGGGAGCAGAGGGGCATGCCTCTCAGGACTCATGAATGGCCACTGACACTGTGCTCATGAGTCCTGAGGGGCCCTTTCTTTTCCTGTGCCCAATGCTTGGTTCAATGCCAGCCAAGAGTTAGAACTTAATATTCTCCTTAAGGAATTCAGCAACTTCTGGGAAAGTGGAAACTTGATCAAGGGGGCACCCAGCCTGGACCAACCTGAGCAGCGCTCCCCCACGTTGTTCTTGGGTGCTGGCTCTGTCTCTGTCTCGATTCTTCCTCCAAACGTGCTGTGAGTCTTTGCTGCCCTGCTGGAGAAAGTTCACTTGACCGTGGCCTTAGCAGAGGTTTCAATGTGGAGAGATGCCTCTGTCTTGAAGAGCATCTTCTGAAGCTCAGGGGGTGGGTGCCCATGTCTCTCAATGATTGAAGGCCAGGCACCCCAGCAGCAGCTGTTCTGAGGCAGGAGAGGCTGAGTCATTCAAGAGGCCATCACCATTTGGCAAGGACTGCTCCAATCAGGAGCCTTGCTAATGCATGTAATTGTTATGCAAATCAGCCACAGCGCATTACCCAGGCTGGGAACAGGAATATCAGCTCTGATTTACTAGGAGCCCAGGGCCCAGGAAAATGCTGGCCTGCCTTCCTTGAATGGGAGGGCTCAGCTGAGCTCTTGTTAATGTTGACTGTGCAGAGAAGCTGATTCCTAAGAAATGTGAAAATATTGGGCGTTAGTAAGGATATCAAGGCTTGGATCTTTCCTTTCCCCCTGGAAGCAGCAGGGACAGAATTTTGAAGTTGGTGCACATGGCGTTAGAGATTTCCAGGTTTCAGACCTCTTACTGTTCAGTATAGGAACAGGTTCAGAGTGGAGAAGCTGGCTTCCTCCAAAGAGGCCAGCTTGCTTGCCTTAAAGCTCAGGGTCATTCTATATTGAACTCTATCCTTTAAACTTGTGAGGCTACACCTTATTTATTTGTCTGGAAGCCATGCGTCTTTTCTCCTTTTTTTTTTTTTTTTTTTTTTTAACCTTCTCTTCCTTCTTTCATCCAAGCAAACCCTATTATCATGGAATTATGAAGATTAGTGGCCATATCAATACCTTATTTTTACCTCAGAAAGCTGTGGTCTAATATTGTGAATGAGATGAACACTCAGGAACTGGAGCACCTGTGATGGAGGAAGGAGGAAGCGATAGGCTGAAGCGGCCACAGGGGACCATCCTCAGACATTTGCGAGAAACGGAAAGCTTCCCGGGTGAGTGGCATCCGGAAGGAGCTGTGCATCTCCACAGTGACAAGGGAAAGAGAGGACCGGCAGTCGTGGGAATAGTGGCTGCGAACTGAGGAAGCGGCGCAAGAGCAGCTGAGTGGCTGCGGAGGGCGGAGCTGCGCCTGAGGAGACACCGACAGTGTGAGTGCCCTGAGAGGAGCCCTGAGAGGAGCCCTGAGAGGAGCCCTGAGAGGAGCCCTGCCCTGTGCTGGGAGTCAAGGAGTCACACTGCAATCTCAACGCCACAAGCACTTGGATATAAGCTGTTTGCAATAATTTGCAACTCTAATCCTTAATTCTTTGCCTTCTGGAGTTATTGTGGAGAAAAAATTTGATAAAAATATGAACTGCTTAGTATTACCTAGTAAATAAAAAAGACTGCTTTGTTTCCTTGTTTCTTTAGAAACTTTGATTTAGCTATCATGGCTTTCTATCCATTCTTATTTGGCTGTATCACCTTTTTTCTTTTTAAATTTCTTTGTAGAGTTAACCAAGTCTAAGTTCAGTTCGTAAGTCATCATGATAGGAAGCACCATCTTTCCATTTTCCTCTGTGAACTTCTGTCTGCTTTAGTCATTCGTCACAAGACTGTCAGACTCATTTCCCTCAGACAGCGCTCTTGCCCGATGTTAGAAGTCGAGGGCTTACAGTGCGCCCCGGTTCCTACTGGGGCTCCTCCTAGCAGATCTCTTGCTCCTCCAGCCGCCGGCCACAGTCCTTCCCGGCCTCTCTCCTTGCATCCTCCACTTTCCCAGTTCCCTCTCTGCTCGTGTCAGCCATTTTTTGTTCTGTCTTGGATGCGTGGACACAGGTGTATGGCTCCCCTCGGCCCCACAGCCTGCCCCTTCATCTGCTCACAGCAGGACGCCCACTCCAGGTGCCACCTCTGCCCTGGGCATGGGCACTTCCCATTTTCTGTTTTGCCATAATCACAGTGTGCTCCATCTACGTCACTCTAGGCTTTGTGTGCCCATCACTCCCAGTGACCTCACATCTTATTCTGCCAGGGGACAGAATAATTTCTTTTGTACCCTGCTTCATGCCAGGACTGTGTGAGGCATAACATAAATGCCCAGTCCACGCATATGAAATCTGTAGAGCTACCGTTTACCTCAAAATCTGGAGCAGACTTGCTTTTCTTGTTCACAGTTACATAGAAAGTTAGAGGAAAACCCCAGGGCCTGCTTGCGATTGTGCCGTTTCCTAAATCATCTCACGCTAGTGAAGTGAGCAGAGATGGCCCGGAAGCCACCAAGGGAGAATAGACACGGAAAGGTACACGCTTGTTTTTAATGTCAATTTCCTGACGATATGATGCACTTAAAAATTAAATTTACTAAAGCACTTCAAGTGCATTCCTTGCTAACACTTCATTATGAAGCACTTGTAAGTAATAAATCCACAGGGCCTTTTTTTTTTTTTTTTTAAGAAAATAAGATATAGAACAAATAAATGCACAGTGCTTTCTCCCATTCTCTGTTTGGGTTCTAGGAGAAATAAAGAATGGATTAAAGATGTCAGATTTTTATTAGTATAATATTATTAATCATAACATGAAATGCCAAACACTAATTGACCTTTCAGAAAGAAAATACAAACTGATAATTAAGAAAATGAGGAGAGGGCTGGGGAGACAGCTTGGCAGTCTAGGCTCCTGCCTCGCAAGTGCAAGATCCCGAGTTCAATCCCCAGTGTCACATGCTGAGTCAGCCCTGGGAAACTGGGCATACTACACAGGCCCAAAACCAGGCATGGTGCTCCACACCTGTAATCCCAGCACTGAGGAGGCAGAGACAGGAGGATCACTACGAGTCTGAACTGCATAGCAGAGCCTGAGTTAAACAACTGAATAAATAAAATCAAAACACAATAAAAAAAGAAAAAAGAGGCAAGTTTCTTGATGAAATTGTATAGATATTTTTCCATTTGTCAGGAAGGATCACTCTTGCCTCCTTTGTCCAGAAGAGAAGGCAGGAGCTGGGGGCCTTCTAGTTGCACCCTGCCTGTTCCTGGAGTCGTTTCCACCACTCAGACTCTTGTCTCACTTCCTCTGGTGGCTCATAGAGGTGGGGAAAGAGCAGAAGGGCTGTGGCTGTCGTCCTGAGGTCTTCGTCTCTTGTTCATGTTTTGGAGCCATGGGATGTGGCTTCTGCCTTTGTCACCCAGCCAAAACAAGTCCTTGAGGGATCCATGCATCCCCAGGCTCCGGACTGCCACTATCCACTCTGTGGTTTACAACTTAGCAGAGGGGGAGGGAGGGAGGGAGGGAGGGGGAGAGAGAGAGGGAGAGGGAGGGAGGGAGAGAGAGAGAGAGAGAGAGAGAGAGAGAGAGAGAGAGAGAGAGAGAGAGAGAGAGAGAGAGAGAGAGACTGCAGGAACAGCAAGTGGCTTGAGGGGGGCTCTAGGGTCCGGGCCAGAGAGGTGCAAATCATTAAACTGGCAACATGCAGTCCGCACTGCCTCCCAGATCTCTCAGAGGTGTGGAGAGAGTCATCCTGGACATGGTGGTACCCCAGCCTCTCCTCCAGGCCCTGTAGCTCAGGCCCTGTAGCTCAGTGCAATTGAGGCCCCCTTGGGCAGAGAGATGTTTGGAGAAGACAGGCACTGACCTCTCTCTTGAGCAAATAAGCCTCCAAGGTTTTGCTATATAATTCAGGCTGCTTTAAACTATGAAGCTGTGAGCTAAATAAAGCCTTCTTTCCTTCATTTTAAGTGTTAGGTACTTGTCCCAGCAACAAGAGAAGTGCAGCTGAGACAACTGGCATAACACTATTTAAGGCAGTATCTGATGTTTTGAGGTCAGTGCCTCAGTTGTTGTTGTTCTTCTTCTCCTTCTCCTTCTCCTTCTCCTTCTCCTTCTCCTTCTCCTTCTCCTTCTCCTTCTCCTTCTCCTTCTCCTTCTCCTCTTCTTCTTCTTCGTCTTTTTATGAATTTAGTACAGGAACCCAGGGTCTCACTATGTAGATTAGACTCATAACAATCCTCCTGTTTTCAGCCTCCCAGGTGCTGGGATTACAGGAGTGCACTACCACGGCCAGTCTCAGTGTCCGCCTCATTGAACCCCAGCCCCTGTGTCTGCCTAAGCAGGTGCTTTAATCCGCTGAGCTATTTGGCTGGCCCTCGTGCCTCAGTTCTGATGTATAATGTTTTACGCCCTGAGAAGCAGTAGACTGTGATCTCAGGACTGATCTCAGCCAGACAGCAGGACTACCCACCTCCTGGGCCACGAAAGGTATTTGGGTGCTGTTGGTGGGCGTGATGGACCTCTGCTTTAAAAGCTACACACCAGCGCCTAGGCTAGACTCCTTTGCATTGCTTAAAGCCAGGGGAGGGAGTAAGGAAAAGTCCCCACCAGCTCTGTGCATATCGCTACACGGAAGCAGGGCCAAGTTTAGCCAAAATGCGGACAACTGCTCTCCTTTCGAGGAGATTCGTCTGCATGGTGCTCACAAAGCCGCATTTTCCTGAGTGTGGAGATATGAAGCCCTCGTAGGAAAGATAATAAGTGGCCTAATTCATAAACACATAAGAAACCCGCAATCTGATGGACGGTACTACAGTAAGGCCAGGCAAGGGATGAAGATGTAGGAGAAGGGGAGCTTGCTAAGGAGAGGCTGGTGTGACAACTACATGACAGAACCAGTAATGTGGAGGTTGGGAGAAAGAGCTACTTTTCCTTTCATTAAGAAAAAAAAATTATTACTGTAATTATAACTATTGGGGTCTGCAGTATGATAATTCATGCATGTACCACGAAATGGCCAAATCAAGTGTCTTCACGTCCTTGCACACTTTGGTTCTACTTTTGATTGACGTGTAGCAGCTGCACACCTCTATGAAGTAAGGCATGATATTTCCTGGAGGCAGGAGTCTGCTTGGTGCGTCGAGGATCAGGAAGCGGCAGCCTGACTGGAGAAGAGGGCAGAGAGCAGGGAGCAGGCAAGTCACCGCTGAGGTGAGGACCGTGGACAGAGAATGGGTAGGCGGAGGGCTGCGACCTGACTCATCTTACACAGCTTGTTCTCTCTGCTGTTGTGAGATGCCACTGAGCGGCAGAAAGGGCGGAAGCAGGACGACTGTCCTGGGGGGCCAGGGAAGAAACAGGACCTGGGGAGAAAAGAAGAAAGCTTAGAGGTGGGTGGGATCAGTGGAGGTGAAGAAGGTGAGGCTTCCTCTGGGGTCTGGGAAGTGTGTCCAGGAATGCGGCCTGCTAGACACACTGTAGGACCTGAAAGGAGGAAGGAGACAAGGGACCCCATAGCTTTGGTTCTGAGCAACTGACAAGATGAAGCTGGCATTGGGGTGGGAAATACATGGGTGATACAAGTTGGGAGTGTGAGAAAATTGGTAGTTTAGATTTAGATGACTTAGATTTGAGAAACCTATTAGAAGCCCAACTTGAGAAGGCAAGTAGTCAGAAAACTGTTCACTCCTGGTATGTAGAAAAAAAATATTTATGTAGGAGGCATGATTGACAAATAGAATAAAAGTTTAAACTTTACAATTATTACAATAAAAAAACCACATTGCCATGAATTCCCTTCAAAATCTCCCTCCCTCACTGCAAATGTACTTACTCATGACTCTTGCCACTTCCTGAAGCAGTTCTAGAAATCTTCCCTCGTGAGTGCCTTTTGCTGCCCTGCTGTGGTGTCTCAGCATCCTGAATCCAGGCAAACCACTTACTTTCATGGCAATTTTGACTTTGGGCAAGAGCTAGAAGTTGCACTGGGCCAGCTGGATGAATAGGGATGCACTCTAGTGTTTTCAGAAGCCTGCCTTTCCACGGGATGTCACTCAGCAACAGTCCTCACCATTATTTTGACCACATCTTATAAAGATACCAAGGAAATTTTCCAGAATGTCTTGAGGCAGAATGGTGGGATACCAGTGTTCAAAGAGGGGGAGTATTTTGAGTGAGATTAATGGCAATGTGTCTTTTACCATCAGAAACTTTCAAAATTTAAACTTTCACTGTGTTTTGTGTGTATTGCCCACCCCTTGTACGGTACATCTATACTTGAGTTGTTGACATGGCAACTGCCTTTGAATTCTACAACTGGGGATGGTCACCAAGGGGAGCGTGGAGCTAGAGAGAAGTGCAGAGCAGAGTTCTGGCCTCCTCCCTCCCGTGCCTGTCTCTGCTTGCAAAGCTTTGCTGTCTTGACCTCGGAAATATCTTTTGTTCAGACTTCTGCAGTCGCACATCACCTGCCCCCCACGGAGAAGCATTCACATCACACCTATTTCAATGGAATCCCTCACCAGCTACAAAATGAACAGTATTCATTTTTTAGTCATGCCTTTGCTGCTATTTGCTGGGTTAGTTTAAACTTTTGGCTTTTCAAGTCTTCTCAACAGAAGAGGCCTGCTGGTAGGCCTCCCTGCTACTAGTCTCTTCCTTCCACGGATATCAGAACGACTACCTTAACCCAAAATTTGATCATGATAGCTTTTTATTAAAAAAAATGCTGTGGCTTCTCACTTATTACAGTTTAAAGTCAGGTAGTTTGAGACTTTCCAAGTTGGTCCAAACTATTTTGCAGCCTCTTCTCCTTCCTGGCCTCTTGCCTCATTGGTCATCAGCCACACGTGTCTCCCTGTTCCATGTTCTGAAAGCGCTGTCCCTGCCTGTCACAGTCAGCAGAGGGTCCTCTTTAGCTTTCCCGCATTCAGTCTTCAATTCTGACTCTTCCAATTGGACCACTCTCCTTCCCCTTTCTCCCTCTGAGTCACCCCAGTTCACAACCGACTTTCAGCAGGCTTTGCACTTAGCTCCAGGATTTCCATCTCTCCTCTGGCCCAATTCAACCCTTAATCAATCCTGTACCAGCTCAGGATGCCCTCCTGTGATTTCCAGGGCATTTACCTTATCTCTTCAGGAGATTACAGATTCCTTTAGGGCAAAGACCTAAACCAAACCAAACAAACTCAAACCCAAATCAAAACCAAAATGAAGCCAAGCTCCCCCATTTGGTTCTATCCCTACAGCAGTAAGGTGCACAGCCCCATCTTAATAAATACTTTTCTGAATTGAGTTAAATATACTGAACCTACTTCCTATTTTAGCAGGTTCATAGATCAGGTGGGTCACTGAAGACTCCACCACATGCTCTGTGTAGTTCTGCTGCCTGCTGTTTCTGGGTACACAGCTCCCACTGCTCTTAAATATCTCTTTGTTATAGTTATAACTCAAGGACCAGATGATGTAGGTTATGCCAACGTTTATTTATAAAGATACAAAAAATATGGCCACCTGAGTGAGCATGTAGCTTTGTGTATGATGAGTGTGACACCAGTTCTTGTAATTTGGGAAATGCAGAATGAATAGATATTGCTTATGGGATAATTCTAGAAGGAAGCTGGCTTCATCCCAAGGTGCTGGGTATTTTTGAGTATTACTTAGTTGTTATTGACACAGTTGAAAATTTAGCTCAGAGATCCAGCAGAGAAAGAGACAGATCTTCCTTAGGAGCCCAGGGCAAGAGGAGCAAAGCAGCTGTAAATAGCTCAGCAATCAGTGCTTCCTATCTTGAATAAGTGTTTGCAAGGAGAAAAAAATCCCTTCATAAAAATAACTAACACCCATTGAGCTTGACAATTTACAAAACACTTTCACATTTAATATTGTATTAGGCATACCAACAGGCTTGCAAATAGATATGGAGAAGATCTGACTTATTGATATGATCTGACTTATATAATTGGAGAATTAATGAGCTGAGATACCAAGAAACCGGCACACATAACCTAGATAGGGAGTGGAAGCAACCGGGTGAGACAGGAGTCTTTCCATATCGCCACTACTTTCTGCAGTGCCGCATGCTGTCCTCAAAATAATGGATGTTTTTGAATCGTCCCTATGAATTCATCTAAATATTCTCCCTCTTCTCTCTCTACTCTCTTTTCAAATTAAGAATTCCATGAAGATACTACCGCTCATTCATATATTTGCCAGCAAACTGTAGGCAATATGGGCTGTTTTTTGTTGTTGAACTTTAAAAGGTGATTTAATAAATAAATAAAAATAAACTGAGAAGAATACCTAAACTAGTTCTTACGTTTCTAATAGAGTCATAAATGTCAGAAAGTGCTGGGGATGATTTATTGTCCTGTTATTATAAGTGACTGGGAAGCTTTCAGCACTGTCCTTGCTAATTTCTAGCAGCTGCATTAAATCAGAAACTCTATTACCTATTATAAAACCATCAACCTATTTTTTCCACAAATGAAGTGCAACACCTGAGGATGGGAGTTTGGAGCTGCTTGCTGCTGTACATGTTGACCTCATCTTTGGCCTCTGCAAAGAAAATAAAGACAAGTCAGAGGTGGTGACGTTGGTCACACTGAGTGTTAAGGATGAGTAAATGGCTGCCTGTTTTTTAATAGAAGATATCACTGATGGGAAAAATAGCTCCTTTTACCCAATTCTACCTTTTTAAGAGAACAGGTACAGGGATCATCAGTTCTGTATTCTTGGATTCAGACATTTCCTCAGCTTCAATATGACCAGCCCTCTAACCGAGCCCAGAGCCTGCCCACTCTTTATAAGACAAGAACACATAATAGGCTCCATCACCATCTCGTGGGCACTGCTTGTACTCCTGGCTTCATTCTGACTTTCTATTACTTTATATCTCCTAATACCAACACTGCTACGGCCAAGTAAGCGAACACTTTCCCCTGGGTGACTGGGAGGTTCCAGAGCAGACAACATTACATCTTTGAACACAACTTTGATCTTAAGTTCCAAGACACAGCTTGGCAGGTATGGTTTAAGTGCAGTGTGATGAAAGAGACTAGGAGGCCTCTACCTACAAGATAGTAATTTTTCTTTTTCTTGAAAGAAGAAAATGATCGTCTACTGATTGCAGGAGGAGTTAGGTGAAGAGTCACAGGAATGAGATGATTGGAAAAGATTTTTTGAAAGGATTGATATGATTGGGGTAGGTCTGGAAAATGAAAACAGAATTATGAGTTCACTGTGAATAACAGCGAATGCCGCAGAGCCACATGACTTCGGGGAACTGAAGTTCATACAGGAATCAGTCTGCTTGAATATGTCTTTCACTGTGTACCCTTCTCGGTGGCAAACTCGGGGAAAGCAAAACCTCAGGCAAAGTTGGAGTCTGATGAGATTTAGGATGAAAATACTGATGAGCAAGAGAGTCTACGATGCAAGAATAAGTAAAGCAACAGACTCTGAAACCCACACTGATTTTGGAGGACAGGGAAGAGAGCAATGTCTCATGAATTGAGGGCTCGTAGGTGTTAGTGGTCAGGAAGTCCCAAGGCGGTCAGATGCACGCAGCAGTGGGGACATCAGACAAGCGAGCTGGAAGCAGCAGTGGTGCTGCTAAGCATATTAGACTTAGGAATTTTGATCGTGGTGGGAAGAGCCACACATTGTGACAACGCCTGCTTCTTCTCAGCCAGTCTAACATCATGAACTCCATGAAGTTCTTTAGCATGGGACGACATCTATCTTAAAATTTAGGCCAGGGCGGAGCTTAAAATTGGAATGAAGAGACCTCAGCAGAGAGCAGGATAAGACTGCCAAGGCAGGCTCTGGCAGCAGCACACAAGTTGATTAAAAGCAAACAAGCAACAAGCACAAAGCTGTCATACTTGCTGGCGCTGCTCAGTGCAGAGTGATCGCTGGAAGCTGAGTGCCGGGCAGGCTGCGCGGCTCTCTGTAGAGCTGGGTGCTCCTGTCCAGGGTGCTGTGTGGTAGACAGCTGCTGGGAGGAAAGGTTGCCTTCTTTCTACCGGCTCAATGCTGAGCCAAGGGCAACCACCTCTGATCTGTGATGTAAGCTCAGTTTCTCAACCAGAGAGTGCACAGGACTACAGCTTCCCAGGAGGGTCTCAGACCCAGTGAAGAACAAGGATGGGCCTGTTCTTAGTTCTGTTTCTGTTCAGCAGCAAACAGGGCCACTTGTTAGGCTGACAGTCTGTGCATATAGCCACTGCAGCAAGAGTCTGAAAGAGGGTAGAAAGAGATGGAGGAAAAAGACATTAAAAGGAAAATGTCACTGTTTCCAAATGCCATATTATTTGACAGTTATTCTTTATGTTGCAACAGCTGCTTAACATGACAAATGATGGCTCTAATAAAGATGCACACGAGGAGATGCAGCACCAGAAAATGAAGAATGGAGCATTCTGTCCTGACATGCTGTGGGACATACTCACCCACAATGCACAGGTCCTTGGGAACCAAGTGTCGCCCGTTGCTCTCAGACACTCCTGTAGGTGGCTGGCCCTGTGTCAGTTGGGTTTCACTCGTAGAAAGCAGAATGCACCGCAGCTAGCTTTGGCAAAAAGCTGTTAGTCTGGAGCAGCACGCAAAGGGCTGTTGGGACAGGTGGACCTTCCAGAAAGCCCTCCCATTGCACGGCTGCTGCCAGCGGTCTGTGAGCTCCTCTGTCAGCTGAAACACCGTCGTCTCCTCCAAACAAAGCCACTGCCTCGTGTTACTTCTTTTATCACTGGGACACAATACGGGGCACCCACTAATGATAGGAAGAAAGGTTTCGTTTGGCTAGCAGTTTGTAGCGTCCATGGTCTGCTGGCTCCAGTGCAGGGCAGCACTGCAGAGCTCAAACATCTCACGGTGCGGTGGCAGGAAGAAGAGAAGGAGATCAAAGGATGAGGAAGGGAAATGGACTGTCCCAGGCCATGCCCTGTGACCCTCCTCCTTCTCCCGGGCTTCACCTCCCAAGTACTATGTAGCTGTACCTCATCTGTGGACTATTCCACTAGTCAGACTCACCCTCCCACGATCCAACCACCCCTCAAGAGCCCACCTATGAGGGCGTGGGGCTTTCAGGGGACTTCTAGGTACAAATCGTAACAGCCACCAAAGTGCAGAAGCAGCAGTATTAGGAGATTGCTGCCCTTGAGGGCCTGTCGACTAGGGAAGCCACATCACGTCTGCCTCCATAGCTTGCAGTGAGCAGTAATCATGCCTCAGACAAATCTCACTGGACACTGCGCAAAGCATATATCTGCCTGAGTAACCAGGGTCAACGTGGGCGCACCCGTTTCTCTCCATGGGTATCAGAAACAGCAAGTACTTCAGTTGTTGAATTCCTTATACTCTTGCCCCTGAAGAGTAGATCTTCTATGGTAATGTCTGCCAAGAGGAGTAACATCAGGACGGCAGCAGCGCGGTAGCTCTTGCACAAGTAATAATATAAGTTACTATAATTCAGGTTAGGGCTGGTAAGGTTGAGTGGTTGGGGGCTACTCATATCCATATTTGGAGGTAGGTAACGAGGCCAGTATTTGTATTGTTTGGAAGAAGGGAAGAAAAAATTACTGAAGAAGGAAGGAAAGATAGGTAATGACAAAGCAGCCCACCCTCACCCCAGGCCTGCCATGAACAAGGTCTCCCTGGAATTCTGATCGCCAGGTATCCTTACACTACACTGATTCTCCTGTCACTTCTGTGCCATCTCCAAAGGGGAACAAAACTCTCAGCCAATGGAAGTTCTTCAACAGGGCCATTCCAGGACTCTGTTTATAGTAAGATGTTTCAGGTTAAGAAAATCCATAGTGTGAAACATATCAGGCCTGAGAAAAACCTGGATCATGGCAGCATTGGACGCACGGTTTGGATGACACTGTGCAAAGAAAGGGTACGGCTGTGAGGGCTTGATGATTTGCACATGACACTAGTGGGCTCATTGAGACCCGCTCTAATTCGTTTCAGTACGTGAGAAGCACACACAGTAGCTGCCACCACACAGCAGTGAAGAGCAGGAATGCAAATGACCCAGAAACTTACATGCAACCTCCTGGGAAGACTACTCAGTGTTCACCAATGACCTGCTATGTACAAGTATTATAAAGAGCAACATAGTATTTTGTTTTAGTCCTTAAAGAAAATAGATCATTCATGGACATTGTCAGAGCCGTCAGTTGGCAGAATCTTTTTATCACCAGGAGTAAAAGATGAAGATTCTGCCTTCTGTCTCACCAGAAGAAAAAGAGTTCTTTATTATAGCTGCCCACTGCACGTACGTGATTGAAAGGCCTGTACCACTAGTCTGTGTGGAACAAATGGAAACGCAGCTCTGTCACTCCACCCAGGAAGCAGGCACTCTTCTCCTGGGACAGGACAAGAAGCTTGTAGCACAGGTTCTAGTTGGCAATGACTGAGAAGAAAAGAGAAACCAGGGTAGTGCATTTACCAATGCCAAAACCAAGAAATAGAGAGAGATGTAGAGTCAGTCCTAACAGCTAAGACAATGGAGGCTAAGTTGAGTAGAAGCTGCTGAAAAGGGGTTCAGTGAGGGTGCAAGATTTAAGTGAGGTCTTGCAGGAAAGGCTGACCTGGGCCTGGGAGAAAGGAAAAGTAAGACATGTGGGGAGGATGAAACAAGGCTGGAAAAATGTAAGTAGAGGCAGCGAAGGATGATGGGCAGCAATGAGTGTTTCTAGGGTACTCATGGGAAAAAACAATTAAAAGTAAAAGTTTAACAGCTGGATAAAGAAGTAGGGTTTTTATTATAAAGAGCCATGGTTGTCCACATAAATGATTTTGAATATGCTCTGTAGATCCTTACAGATACCAACATTTCAAAGTACATCAGCCTGATTTTGTCCATATTCAAACACCTGATTCTGGACTTTCTGGATTACGAAAGCATCTTGAACTTCTCTCACTAACTTTCATTTTATCATTTGTTATGGGATGCGGTCTTGCTGGGAGGCCTCAAGCTCCTGGTCTCAAGCTCCGCGCGCTAGCCTTGGCAGCCGGCCCGAGGGGCATGCACCACTGCGTCCCGCTAGCTTGATCCCTTTTTAAATTGAAGAACCAGTTTTGTTGTTTGTCTATTTTCAAAATCTATCTTCCCTTCGTATTTTTATTGGTAGGATTCTCATAGCAGCCCACTGTGCACTGGTGTACCAAAACCCATGAGCGAGGCTTGTCTTCAGGAAGGCAAAAGGCTGATGCAGTTCTCAGTTCTGCGGGTTCTGGCGAGCTTGGTGCTGGGGGCTGCTCTTCTTCAGGAAGGCCTCCTGGCAGACAGCATCGCAGCTGTGGCCCCGTAAGTGGAAGCACTCATGTGGTGACACAGGGTGCGAGGAAGGGTCAGGCGCTTTCTATTGGTAACAGCCCACTCTTTTGGGAACAAATCTGCTCCTACTGGAATCTCTCGTGAGACAGCATGGACCCACTCCTGAGGCTGGAGTGGCCAAGACGCAAGGGCCACCCAGAAGGCCCAGCTTTCGAAGGGCCGTCCTCTGCACACTGCCGTACCATGCATGGAGCTGTGGCCCCTGAGGCTGGGGTGCTGTCTACGCCACAGCAGGTCTCGGCATTGCAGCACAACTTGCTCAACGTGGTGGCATCTTAGGCCAGAGACCTCTAGAGATGATGGCATTATTTTCCATATGAAAATGGTCGTAAGATCAGTGCAAAAGTGACAAGGATGCATTTGGGAGCTTGGAACTGGAATGTGAAATAAGAGATTGATGGAGGCAGAAGCTGGGGAGGCACAGTGAGGTGGAAACCAGACGAGAGAAGCACACGGGCCCCTGAGCCAGTGGGCGAGCAAGCCCTGAGTTGTGGGAGGAGAGGACCACAGCTTGGTGTCTACATATCCATGTTTCTGCACGGAGGTAGGAGATGCCCAAAGAATCATTACAGTGTAATTTATGCACAAAAGAAAATATATGACACAGAAACTATGTGTACGCAAGGCCAGACGCCAGACTTAGCAAAGATATCAAACAGTTGCAAGTATCTTTTAAAAAACTAAAAGCCATCATGTTTAAAGAATAGAAACAAACTTAAAATAACTCTGGTTATTCAAAAAGATAGAATCAATAAAGAATTTTTTTAAAGAAAAAGAAACAAATGATAATTTTGTTTCAACAGTGTAATTACCTAAGTGAAAACCATACCAGGGAACATAAGCAGGAGAAGCTTACTAGCAAGGAAAACAGTCAGTGCCCTTGAACATAGATCGGTTGAGATTATGTACATAAAGAGAAAAAATAGAAAAAGGAAGTAGAAAATTGAACAGAGTCACAGAAAACATGTGATGTCACTAAGTGTCGCATTGACACATAGTGGGGGCCACAACGGGCAGGAGAGCGAGAAGGAGGAGACTGGGAAGTAACTTCAGAAATTGAAGAAAGTGTTTATCCACGCAGTCAACAAGCCCAGCAAACTCCGGTGGTGGTGAGCACACCAACAGGCGCACATACACGCACCGTGGAAACAACCCGTGGCGAACAGGCACAGAATCACGACAGAAGCAACGGAAGGCTGCTTCCTTGTATGCAGGCACCCCTGGCAAGACTAGGCGACGGCTTTGCATTAGAAACAGCGAGCCTGAAAGACAGGAGCACCACACGTTTAAAGTGAATGGAAAAATAAAGTTAATCAAAAATGTTTTAGCCAGCAAAACTAACACTTGCGTGTGACAGTATAAATGAGAACTGTTCTCGGTAACATCGGGCTGCCCTGTCTCACTGTCCTGCGAAGCCTGGAGCTGACGTCCTAGCTGGCGCAGTGTGACAAGCTCACTTTACACACAGCATGCTCATAGGAAAGGAGGAACTGCACCCGTGTCTACAGATGGCATGACTGTCCAGGAAGCCACAGCAAGAGACTCTTAGCACGACTAACAAGTGCTTACGGCAAGGTAGTGAAGTTCAAACATAACTGTCCAGTATACCAGTAACTAACAAGTGGAATTTGAAATTAAAAACATAGTACCATTTACATGTGCACCCATCATAATGAAATGCTTAGCCTTAAATCTAAAAACTGTGTGAGATCTACAAGGGAAAATATTGTGGAACTCTAATAGCAAAAACCAAAGAGCTAAATAAGTTGACAGATATTTCATATTCATGCATGGGAAGACTAAATACTGTCAAGATGCCAGTTCTTCCCAACCTTGAACACAATGCCATGTAAAAATTTTAGCAAGTTATTTTGGAGCTGTCTATAAACTGGTTCCAAAGTTTTTGTGGAGAAGCAAAAGTTTCATAATAGCTAACTCAGTATTGAACAAAGCTAGAGACTTGGCACTGAACAAGTCTTACTCCAAAGTTAAGAAATCAAGATAGTATGGTATTAGCCAAGAAACCAACAACCCCCACACTGCAAAACAAAACAAAACAAAAAAAAACCCTAAATTGAAATCAAAACTAAAACTTAATAACTCATAGTCAACCCACTGATACAGTCAACCCATCTTTGATAAAATCAATGGAGACAAAAGAGTCTCTTTGAACAACAAAGATACAGATTTTACACCTTTAATAAAAATTAACTCAAAGTTAATCACAAACATATGTGTAAAACATAAAACTCTAAAATCATGCAAGGTAATATGGGAGAAATGACTACGGCCTTGGGTCTGGTGTTTACTGAGTCATATAACCCTAAAAGCATGATCTGGGAAAGGGAGAAATGATAAAGTAGACCACATTAAAATTTGAGAATTCTACTCTACTAAAACACTGTCCAAATAAGGAAAAGATATACCATGTACAAAAGGAAATTGTTTATAAAAGACATATCTTAGGAAGAACTCTGCATTATTCAAAATTTAGAAACTCTTAAAATACAAATGTAAGAACATAATTTTTAAAAGAGTAAAAGGCTTGAACAGACAACTCACCGAAGAAGATGTGTAGCTGGCACAAGCGTGTGTGGAAAGGAGCCCCACATCTGATGTCACCGGGGAAATGTAAGCCACGACAACCATGGGGCGCTACTGCGCGTTTAGTCAAATGCTCCAAATCTAAAACCCTGGCAGTGCCAGTGCTACAGAGCAACAGGGGCTCTGCTTTCTTGTTGATGGGAGCAGAAAAGGATAAAGCTTCTTGGCAAGAGGGTTTGACAACTTGTTACAAAATGAAACATATTTTTACTGTACAACCCAACAATCACACTTCTTAAGATTTACACAGATGCATTGAAAAGTTATATCCACACAGAAACCCGTATGCGGATGTTTATAGCAGTTTTGTTCCTAATTACTCACAATTGGAAGCAACCAAGAGATCCTTTAGTAGATGAATGGAAAAATAAAGTGTGGTGCATCCACACAATACAATACTATTGAGTGTTAAAAAGAAATGAGCTACTGGCCCGTACAAGGAAACAGTGATGCACACACTAAGGCTGGAGCGACAGGGCTGCATGCTGCAAAGGCAAAGCTATAGAATGAGCAGGAGGGTCAGGGGTTGTCAGGGACAGGGGAGAAGAAGGGATGAGAGAAGTTCTGCAGGACTTCGGGCAGTACCGCTGCGCTGCACGGCGGTGTGTTGTGGACCTATGTTAGACTCGTGCAGTGTGCAGGTTCAAGCAGGAGCTAATGCAGGGCATGCACACTAAGTAGTCATGATGTGTCACTGTGACCTCACTGGTTGAAACAAAAAGGGTCGCTCTGGGGGTGCCTGCTGGGGAGACTCTGCATGCATGGGGGCTGAGGGTTACGTGGGCTGTCTCTACACATTCCTTTCCATTTTCATGTGAGCTTAAACTTGCTCCAAAATTAACTATTTAACTAAAGAAGAGGGTGAGATAAAGACATTTCTAGATCTAAGGACCTGAGAATTTGTTGTTTCTAGAATTAGTTATAATGAAGAAATACTAAAGGACATGCTTTAGCTTGAACGAATGTGACCATAGAGAGAAATTCAGATCATCACAAAAATAAATAATGCTGATAAAACAATGAAGTCATCATGAAAGACCGTATACATGCTTCTTGCTCCTTCTCTTAGCTGATTCAAAGGCAGCTGTGGAACGCAGGATGCACGTACTTGGGCTGTGGTGCTCATAACACATAGAAGTGCCACAGAGCTGGGGTTAACAGCAGTGAAGGAAGGGTGGAGCGGAGCGCTGCTGGGCTAACGGAATGCACCACGTGGCAGCTCAGCTCTCAGGAGCAAGGGAAGAAAACACAAAATGTAATCAACGTGGTTCATTCAAACTCTGAACACCTACTTGCATTCCTTGCTTTTGTGCTTCTGTAAAGCTCATCTAATTAACTGAAATAATTTCTAAAGACTTAATGTTGAGGTATATGTGTATAGATGCACTATATACTGTAGGAGCAATAGCCCAAAGGACGGAGGAATAGAGCACTACACGATTAATGGTTCTGTATCTCTTTGGAGTTAGTGCTGTTGTTCAAAAATGGGTTATATTGCCCAAGGTCCCATTGTCATAAAAAACATGGCCCCCAGAGGGGTGGTCTCAAGTACAGCATGGAGAGGTTACAAGGAAACTCATGTTTGAGACTTTGCTGGTTCTTGTGGTTCTGATGTAGTTCCTTGAGTTCTCACAAGAAGATCACTATAAAAGGAGCAAGCCAGGCCACTGTCACCCTTTGCTCATGGCTGAAGTGTTTCTGTGGTCTCTGATGCGTCCTCCTGCCTTTGCCATTCACAGCGCCCCAGGAGGGCCTCACCACAGCTGAGTGGCTTCAGACACTGTGCTGTGGAGACTCCAAACCTGAAAGGAATAGATGGCTTCCTCAGCAAGCCTGCTGTGTGCACAGGTCTGACAAATCAGGTAGTACACATCTGAGGTAGACTGTGGTGAATTAATATTTTTGGCAGATTATTGAGAAATCACTAGTAAAGTATCTCGATAACATAGTGTGCACAATCATTAAGTGAACTAAAACACTAATCTGGAACATATTTACTTTCGTGAAAGAAAGAAGTACAGGAGTAACAGGCAAAAATATGAGTCATAGAAAACAGAAAAAGTAGTCCCAACTTAGAAATATCATCAAATGTGAATAGATTCAATAGCCTAATCAGGAGGTAGAAATTGTTAGACCAGATAAATGGAAGATCAACTGTACACTTTCTGTGTGAAACATATTTTGCAATTGGGTAGGAGGAAAAATATATCCCATGCAAACAGGGATCATAAAGCTAGAAAGGGTACTCACAAAAATACATCTTTAACAAGGAAACATATTTTAGATCAAATAATGTTGTTTAATAATAATGCTGCTGACTTATTGTGAAATTTTTAAGATTTTAAAATATATAGCCACCAAGTCACAACTTTTGTTCCAAATTATTTCAAAATGCATTCACAAACCTAAGTATAAGAGCTAAACAAGTAAAATTATTATATGAAAATTTAGGAATAAGTCTGTGTGAACCGAGTTTAAGCAAGGCCTTCTTAGGTATGAGAGCCGAATGGTGTGTCCTTTCTTTTAGAAGTGATGAAAATATCTTAAAATTTATTTTATGATCAGTTGTCAAATTCTTTGAATATACTATTGAAGAGCATACTTTAAAACAGCAAATTGTCCAGTATGTGAAATACATATCAATAATACTGTGTTTTTGCGTGAATGTATTATACACATATGCACATACAGACAGGTGGGGGAAGGGAAAACAGGGGTCATGGGATTGAGAGTGAGACCAGGAGAGCGGGAGTGTGGTAAGAAGTGAATGAGGGCCAGAGGCATAGCTCAGTGGTCTAAACTGCCTGTTTAGGCAAGCAGAGGGACCATGATTTGATGCCCTGGTGCCACATGCTGTGCCAGCCCTGCTCTCAAGGTTGGCTGAGCCGTCCACCAAGACAGAGACAGACAGACAGACAGACAGACAGACAGACAGACAGACAGACAGACAGACAGAGAGAGAGCCCCAAGAAATGAGGTAGCGCTCAGAGAGACATCTGATACACCGTGTTACCTGAGTGCGCTGCCGGAGTGTAGCTGAAAACGAAGCCCCTAGAGAACTCTGGAAGATGAGCCGTACTTCTGGATTACTGCTCGCAGAGGCTGCACGGTCACTGCTCTTACGCTTCTACCTGCTCATGTTTGGTTGAGAGAGGCCTTTGCTCTCCTGACCTGCTGCATGCAATGTTAGAGTGGCTTTCTGTGGTGTCCTGGAGGTCCTGGGCCGTGGGACAGTGATCCTCACTCGGGAGTAGAGGAGAGGTTTTTGTTCCCAGGGGAGAGGAATGGGGTTGACATAGGAGCACATGGATTTCTTTACTGTGGATTTGGCCATGGGCCGAAACCATGAGGAGATTTGGTACGAGCACTTCACAAATCAGTGCAAGTCCCGCTGGTCTCCGCGATCACTGTTTATTTTTTTTCAAAGTTTTATTGATAAACAGAT
>NW_004524758.1:2496547-2498780 GCF_000260255.1 Octodon degus | reverse complement strand
CACACTCACCGGACCTGGGCTAGGACTGGGTCTGAGATCGCTGTTTAGGTGTTTCTTCTTCTACTGATCTTTTCTTGTAACGAACAACTTAAATACGAAGCAGAAATCCTGGTCATGACAATGTTTGTTGTCCATTCATTTCTCCAAAGTACCTTCTCCAAACATATGTTACCTTCCACTAACACCTTATCCTTTCTTCATCCTTCAAAAATCATCCTGATTCCCACTAACTCAAAAAACAGACAAGCAAAACTACCAAATGATTTCTCTTACTTGGAATTAAATGGTGTCACTTCAGTTCTTGCTGGCTGTGTGACATTGCTCTCAACATCACGGTCACCTCCGCCACTTCTCCAGCTGCTGTGCACAATGCCCAGGACGCACAGCCTGAGGGATGAAAGGCTTCATTTCACTCATGGTGGCAGGGACCTGAGGCAGGGTCATCTGGCTCTAGACAGGAACATCACAGGAAGAGTGTCAGCTGAGCAGAGCCCTTGGAAAATGGCAGCTGGGACTCAGAGCAGGGGGACAGTATGAGGGGGGAGCAGGCCAGGCCCCGGTTACAGCACCCACAACCTCTGCACCCTGAGCCTCACCTGGAAGTGTGGTGCACTCGCTTACCATGTGTGTCTTAGTGCAGGGAGGTGGACGTCTCAGCAGCGATGGTTGCTGTAGCTCACTGCGGGCACCGCAGAGGCAGGAACCTAGAAAACGAAGTGTAGCTGGGTAGAAGGAAGAGCTCCAGAACAGCAGGTGGAGCGTCCCTGGCTTTACCAGGTGTTCTGCACCCAGAACTCCCGCCACTTGGGCCAAAATATCCTGGCCTTTACTGTCATCTTAGTCAGTGATTAAGGACCTCTTTGGAAAGACATGGCTTGGTCAGGTGACTTTCCACTGCACAAGTTTCCGCTGTAGCAGAGACCCGGGTGGTGTGGTAGACATTTTCTATGGCTGTAAGAAGATATTTGAAGCTTGGTACTTTATAAAGTGAAAAGAGTTACTTGGCTCATGCTTCTGGTGCTAGAGGGCTCAAACTGCACTCTGGTGGAAACCTGAGAGGAGTCCCCACACTGTCCCAACAGGGCAGAGAAACAGGAGGACGACTGCGTGAGGGGCTGCGTGAGGGGCGCTCGCACCGCACACCTCTTCCCTGAGTTGACCCGGGTCTGAAGGATTGCACTAGTCTCTCCTCCGTGGTCTTCTCACCTCCTACAAGGTCTCACTTCTTTCTTGAAATTTTTGATATTTGCTTATTGGTTTCTTTGTTATTTTTACAGTACTAAGGAGTAAGCCCAGGGAACACTGAGGTACTTCCCAGTGTTTTCTTCATTGTATTTGTGAAAGAGATTGAAAAAGAGATTTGTGAAAACTTAGTGGGTTAGGTTTTCCAGGACATCCTCAGACTCGAAATCTTCCTTCTCTAGCCTCCCGAGCTGCTGGGATTGCCCAGATCACCTCATCATTCTCCACCCTGCCAGACCGGAGAGCAGGTCTCCAGCGTATTGCCCGCTTGAAGGGAGGCGTGCTGGACCTACTGAAGCCACATGGGCATAGTCAGCCTCGCGACAGCGGCCAGCCCACCTACTGCTCAGAGCGCCAGCCCAGGGTCCCCGTGAGACTCTTTCCAGAGGAAACCTAGACAGTGAATGCCACCCGCAGGAGATATGGCCCTCTCTTTCAGTCACAGATGCCGACCGGTGCTCCCTCTGCGCTGTGCTCTACGACCTGCCCCTTCAGCCTGTCTCTGCCCTTCTTCAGGGCTTCCTGGTGGGGTGACCAGCCATTCTCCCCTGTGGGGAGCTCTGTGGGGGCAGAGCGACTGTGTTTGTCCACCCACCATGGCAGCAGGGCAAGGATAGTCACAGACCACGCTGGGACGCCCAGGCCTTGTGTGTCCTGCGGGGTCACAGCTCACTGACCAGGTGGGAGGTGGAGGCTGGGCAGCCCTTGAGAGAGCTGCAGCGTCACCATCCGCTCATCGACGGGCCTCCCCTTCGGCTCCTGACTGCGCGCTGCGCCTACCTGCGCCCACCTCTCCTGCCCAGAATCCTGTCTCTCCTGTTGTTTCCTCTCTCTTCTCCTTTTGTCGCTGCTTGTTTCCCCTCCTCCATCCAGAAACACGTGTAAGTCCCAAGGTAAGGCAGGGCCCAGACTGTGCAGTGGGGCTCACGCCAGGCTTCATCCAGTGTCCCTTTAACTTGCTTCTTACTCCTGCTTTTTGCTCCAATTCTCC
>NW_004524758.1:2489199-2496022 GCF_000260255.1 Octodon degus | reverse complement strand
TCTCTCTGTGTCTCTCTGTGTCTCTCTCTGTGTGTCTATCTCTGTCTCTCTCTCTGTCTCTCTCTGTCTCTCTCTGCGTCTCTCTCTGTCTCTGTCTCTCTCTGTCTCTCTCTGTCTCTCTCTCTGTGTCTCTCTGTGACTCTCTCTCTCTCTGTCTCTCTCTCTCTCTCTGTCTCTCTCTCTGTGTCTCTCTCTGTCTCTCTCTCTGTGTCTCTCTCTGTCTCTCTCTCTGTCTCTCTCTGTCTCTCTCTGCGTCTCTCTCTGTCTCTGTCTCTCTGTCTCTGTCTCTCTCTCTGTCTCTCTCTCTGTGTCTCTGTGTGTGTCTCTCTCTCTCTGTGTCTCTCTCTCTGTCTCTGTCTCTCTCTCTGTGTCTATCTCTGCATCTCTCTCTGTCTCTGTCTCTCTCTCTCTGTCTCTCTCTCTGTCTCTCTGTGTCTCTCTGTGTCTCTCTCTCTCTGTCTCTCTCTCTGTCTCTGTCTCTCTCTCTCTGTGTCTATCTCTGTCTCTCTCTCTCTGTGTCTCTCTCTGTCTCTCTCTCTGTGTCTCTCTCTGTCTCTCTCTCTGTCTCTCTCTCTCTCTCTCTCTGTCTCTCTCTCTCCCCTCTCTCATCTTTACTATGAATCTCTTAAACCAAGGCTTTGCATGTTCTTCTACACCCAGTTAACTGCACAATGCACTTTAATGCGGCCTTCACTATAGTACTAGTTTTCTCTTTGTCCAAGGGAGAAACCGTGACCTAATAATGTCTCCTGGAAAGGCTGGCTCAAGTTTGTCCTTCATGTTTAACCTCTGTGCCTCATGGAGTACAATTGCCTGTATAATTTTGACACTCTCTTTTTGTTGGTTTCACAGTAATTTCTTTGATTATCAGCCTGTGCCTCCGAGGCTACGCTCTCTGTCGCATTCCCGGCTCACAGTCTTCACTTTACCTCTTGGATGCTGCCGGTCTCAAAGGCTTCGCCTTGTGCCTTCTCTCTCGCAGCAATTCCTTCTCAGCCAACTGTGTCATTCATCAGGAATCAACTGTCTCTAGACCCTGCAAGGCCATCTGCCAGTCTGACTTCTCTTCTGATGGAGACATTGCAAATTCAGGATTCTAAAATCCAGTCCCCTAAAATGTCTTAAGGCCAACCTGCATTCCAGCACTGTTCTCTTGCTCAGCAGCGCCAACCTGACCCCGAGTGTGGACTCCTGCCTTCTTCCCATCTGCGGCGGCTGCAGTGCATTTTACCTGGAGACTGATCCCTTGATGTTGCCTGCCCTCTGAGCTCCCACACTCCCCACTGGGCCGTGCTGAAGTCTGGTAGCACCAGTGCTGCGGAAGCTAAGTGACTCTGGCCAGCCCCATCTTGTGCAGTGGCTTGGGGCTCGCGTTCATCAGGCAGAGCTAGAAACTAGCCGGGGCTTCTAGGATGGGTCCATAGAGTTCTCTGCCTTTCCCTTCCACTGTGAAGGCAGGCTGACCTTAAAGGTTCCACATTTTTACCACAGGAAGGAAGGAGGGTTGAGGCAAATTGTGAAAAGCTGTCGGGTAAAATGAAATGATTTTTTTGGGGTGGAGATATGCATACTGGGAAACTGATTTTTCAGACATGATGATTGCTTGTCTTTCTAGCACATAGAGATAGATGGGTCTTGTTGGTTCTAAAATTAGACAGATATATGTGACATTTGAAGTCCAAACAAATGACCTACTATGGCTAAAATATTCATTTCCATGTATTTATTTCTACATTGCCTCTTTTATCAAAAGACTGTAAGAAAGTGTTTAAAATACTGCTCTTGGTGGGAAGATATAATAATAATAATTTAAAAACATTTAGCCACAAAAAATATTATGTGCAAGATACCAAACAAGTACATGAAATTTGAAGAACTTGTAGATAACCGTGTTTGGACCACTCTGGTGCACTGAAAACAAAGGACTTGTGTTCGCCTTTTGCCGCTGTGACCAAATACTCGAGAAAAACAACGTAAAGGTGAGGAGGTGGCTTCTGGCCATCTCCCAGAGGAGGCAGCCATGGCAGTCAGCTCCACGGCCTGTGGGTGGGGTGAGGCAGAACCATCCCAGCAGAACGATGTGGCAGCGAAATGCTGCTGGCCTCAGAGCTGACAGCAAGCAGGCAGAGGGGAGAGTGCGATAGGGAGGAGGGCGTGGGAGCCAGAGGCATGCCAGGTCCGTCCCCGTGGCCCATCCTTTCAGCAGTCCCTCCGCCTGTTTGCACCATCTGCCCAGGTCATACTATCGCAGCCTCCCTCACGGGTGAGGTCGGTGCCCTAACCATCCAGTCGCTCCTGTCAGGTGCATCAGCCTCCAACTCTTCAGCACATTGAGCCTCAACAGGTCATTTTTGGTCCCAAACCTCAGAGAGCAGCTGTACAATATGGGTTCTTGTGAAAAAGCAATTTGGGGATCGCAGCCCCTTTGCGCTCGCATCTGGAGAGGATCATGGGCCATCAGTGCTGGCTGGGGTCTGGTACCCCTGCACCTCTGTACTGAAGGCCAACGGGGCATTAGCGCTTGCGAGAGCTCTCCTCAGGGGCCCACAAGTGGGCAAGCCTGTGAGACCGGAAGTTCACCAGCGGGGGGGCTCTGCCAGTCACCAGCACACAGCTTTTTGTTTAACGCCTACCAGAAGTGTATGCAATCCATCTTGGTGTCAGTGAGCAAAGGCTCGGCAAAGCTAGTAACGACCCTGGCCAAAACTATGATTACCCCAAGATCAGAGTGCAAGATGTCTATTAGGAAATTCCTCATGGCCAAGGACAGTGAAGGGGGGAGCAAGGTCAGGATCATGCAGAGACAAGGGCTAGGTCAAGAAGTCCAAGTGAGACTCAGTCCTAATGCCTGCCATGGCTGGCTGCGAGGCGAGTTGGGGACCTTTGTCAGTCAAGTGGGCTGATGCCATGTTGGGTGACAATTGTTAGGCCTTCCTTCTCTGCCTGGCTCAGTGCCTGCAGGTAGACCAACCTAGGGAGCTGAGGACTGAAGGGGAATTTCCCTGAGCACGAGGAAGTCTCTGACGGCTGGCTCTGCTAGACCTGCCAGTGGCTGAGGCGTCCCACATTCTACAGGGCAGTCCACCTCTGCACCCACCGTGGCCGCAGCAACGGTGAGAACGGATCAAGTGCTTAGCAAAGATTAATCAATGAGCTCTCACTAGCAATCCCACATTTAGGTTTTCTATTCCTTCTGTCCTCCTTCTTCCCTCTCCCAGACAAGGAAAATAAGGTTCACGAAGATAAGCTACTTGGCCTTGCCTGCAAATTGTAAGTGATAAGGTCCAAGTCTGAACTCTGGCTATCTTAGTATTTTCCTGTAATGTGTCACCAGGAAGAGAGAGAGAGAGAGAGAGAGAGAGAGAGAGAGAGAGAGAGAGAGAGATGCAGAGAAGCAGAAGAGACAATGACATTATGCTTAACAGGCAAGAATAACAGCCTTGAGTTGGAGGAACAAGAATGCAAAGTACAGCATATGGCAGTAAAGGGAAAGCAGGGATGTGAAGGAGAGGACAAGAGGTTCGAACCTGCCCCTCCCGACTGCATGCTTTGGCCAGTTCTCATGGCCATCCCAGTGTCACTCTCTTTCTCATTTTCCCAGTGGGTGTAGAAGATGCACTCTTCTCTGGCTGACACGAAGGGCCATCAGGATCCACAGAGCAGGGAGGGACGGTATGTGCTCTTCCAGGTCAAGCTGTACCGTCCACATGCACCTGCTGGAGGGCTCAGGGCCTTGGTGACGGAGGAAGTGGCAGGACTGGGCCTTGGGAGGTGGAGCTAGAAAGAGGAGGGAGATGGGCGCAGGAGCCACGGAGAGCAAATATCTGTGCTGAGAGGCAGCGATGAATTTCTTTACAAGTTTTCTAGATCTTTTTTGTGCAATTTCATAGATTCACCTCATAGCCAAGTAGGTAGGTGCCGCTGTTAGCTCATTTCTTTAGATGAGAAAGCAGGCTCAGAGACGCCATGCTGTCTTCTCTTCACAGAGCTACCAGCAGTGGAATCGGGCTCTGCACCCACGTGTGGAAGGTAGAGGTGCTTGTATCCTGGTGAAATGCCATGCTGGCTTCTGCCATGTGCTGTGTCTGCGAGGCAGAGAAGCCCTGTTGAAAAAGAGAAAAGTCAGGCTTTTAGCTGGTGTTCCTCTCTGCTGGTTGAGCTATCTCTCCAGGAGTGTTTGGAGTCAGCATGCTTCCCACCAGGCCTGCGCGGAAAGGACTCTTTCTCCTTACTCTTTACCATGTTTTCTCCCCCAGCTTCCTTTGCCAGCCCTTCTCCACTCTGAAGTGCTTCCGGGACTGTGGTCTCCTCCCCGAAGCTCTGCGTGGGTACGCCCGGGCCCCCTGGACCGAGGACAGGAGAGCTCCTAGATTCTGCAGGCTTCCTTCCCCACACATGGTGTGTGGCTGGCCCTATTCATTAACCTGCATGATATTAAAGGAGGAAACAACTCAATTGGAGGTTAAGTGTATAAGGAGAAGAGTATGAGACTCAGCTGAGAGATCTGAAATTCCAGAAGACTGAGCCTAACGGAGAAACGGGGCGTGCGCAGCGAGGCTTCAGAAGTGCTCAGAGGGCCGGGGAGATGGCTCAGTAGAATAAGCGCTTCCCTGGCAAGCACAAGGGTCTGAGTTCAATGCCCGGTTCCACAAAACAAACAAACAAACAAACAACAACAACAAAAAACCCCAAACAAACCCTAGAAGCTCTCAGAACAGGAGCCAGAATTTACCAACATCCCAGACTCGGATGGTCTTGCAGCCTTTCTTTTTCTCTTCTGCTACATTGTGAAAGTGGAGGGTGGGGTGATAGGAAGAATACCCTAACAGCAGGGACTGCCTGTTGGTATTATAGGACAGTCTGTGCTGTCAGGATCCCCGAATTCATGGAGATGCGCAGGCAAAACCATAGGGCCTTGACTCAGAGACTTCCTGTGGGCAATTTTAGCATTGACTTCAGACTGGAAGTGTGCTGTCAAAGCTTCTGAGTCTGCGCTTCTGTGATGCACCGATTCCCCAGGTAACCTGAGGCTCCCTCTGCTGTTATTTCAGCTCTCTCCAGTAGGCACACATGGACGTGCCAGCTGCTCCCATCTCAGGCCCACAGGTGCACAGCCCTCTGGCACACAGATTCTGTGTCTCCATCAGGCTCCGGAGCGGCCTGGGCCTGTCTCCTCCCACTAGGGGAAGGCAGGCTGCTTGCATGCAGTGATCTGGAGGTTGGAGAAGCAGAGCAGGGAGCTGAGCTGGAGAGTGTCTGACTCAAAGTAGACACTGTAGCAGAAGGCACAGGCTGAGTACGCGGATGCTGCTGGACATGTGCTGGCGAGCAGACGCCGGCTCACTGCTGCTGCCCCCGCTGCCCTGGGCGGCGCTGTCTCTGGCAGCGGACCACAAACTCAGAACAGTCCTGCACAACCGTCAAGGCGAGGGCAGTGGGAAAGCAGTTTTGAAGACAGGGTGATGCATTGAGAACATATTTAAAGGAAATAAATGACGTGTCCTTAATTCGATGTCCCCTCTGTGACCAATATCAGCATAATGGCAGGGTTTTCTTTGGCATCACAATTTTTTGTTCTCTCACAACATGATCTAGACTTAAAATCTTTTCCTCCAGCTCTAAGTGGAATCACTGATTAGGCAAACTGCTGATGCGCATGTGAAATTAGCCTGCTTACCATGAGCAAGCCTGCTAATTGGGCAGGAATGTGAGTTCCCAGGCCTGTTATGAGCAGAGCGCTGAGTTCACCCTGATGGGGGTGTACACAGTGGGGAGAGCCCATGGCTCCTACGGGTGAGACAGTCGGGCAAGCTCCAGTGCTAGCATTTCCCTGTCAGTTTCTTCTGAGTACATTTATCGAGCCCCTCAGCCCCGTTACTGCATAGTGCTGTAAGCACCCGGTTAAAAACAAGTGCCATGTGTATGGGGGCCTCCGGCAGAGGAAGAGCCCAGGCGCCGAGGCAGCAAACACACAGCGAATGCTGGCTTTTCGCTAGACACTGTGCTGGGTGCTGAGCTCAGCGACAGATGTCAGTAAGTTAGTAAAGACAAAGTGTCCTGGACCACACCAAGCTGACCGTGTTGAAGCACGACTATGGAGAAGATGGTCATTTCTCAGGAGGCCCGGAGGAAAGAGGATCACTCTCACTGCTAAGCAGAAAGCTGTTCAGTGAAGACAGCGTCCAAGCTGAGCTTTCAAGCTGAGTTTGGAATCTGTTCGGAGAAGAGGCAGACTTTCCAGACAGAAGAAAGAAGGACCAGAGACAGACACGGCAGAGATGGGCAGATGAGTGTCCTGTGAGTAGCAGATCAGTCCAGTGAGGGGCTTGAGCCTGTAGGTTTCTAAGCTGCACGTCGACTTACTCTACAGAAAGGGAGCTAGAGGCAGAAGGCCGAATTGAATTTTCTGAATCTAAAACCTCAATCTGCTCAGTTACACCAGCTCTCTGTGTGAATTTGTGTTTGCCATTCTTGGGACATATTTATGTATTGGGTTAATTATATCTCATATCACTGTGCTTGGCACTGGCTTGTCCTCTTCTTGCCAAGTCTACAAAGAGCATCTCTTTACTCTTCCACTTTAAATGCATCCATCAGCCCACCAATCAATTAGTCTATCAAACACATATAAAGAAACTACTGTCAGGCCTTCTATGTGCTATTTGTTTTTATGCCCTTTAGAATTACGCACTTTATATTGTGTTGCTCATCCTTAAAATCCTTACTCAGTTCTTTCTTTCCCTTTCCTTTCCTTTCCTTTCCTTTCCTTTCCTTTCCTTTCCTTTCCTTTCCTTTCCTTTCCTTTCCTTTCCTTTCTTTCCCT
>NW_004524758.1:2443277-2489099 GCF_000260255.1 Octodon degus | reverse complement strand
CTTCCCTTCCCTTCCCTTCCCTTCCCTTCCCTTCCCTTCCTTCTTGCTTACTTGCTTGCTTTTCCAGTGTTGGGAACTGAGCTCAGGGCTTTGTACAAGACAGCCAAGGGTTCCACGGTGCTATATCCCTGCTAGCCCCTCTTTTATTTAAAACATCTCATTTTAGTAATTTATTATTTGCAGAAATCACAGATGCAGGACAGATTTCCTGCTAACCTTTCTCACTGAATTGCATTAGCACAGTACCTCTGTCACAACGAAGTGCTTAGTTTTGATTTCAGATGTTAAAAATCCTTTGAACCCATTCTGTTCCCATGCCAGTACGCCTCAAAGACTCCAGGGATGAACAGGCATATGGTACAGCTCAACATCATGTTCACAAGATTCTGTCTCAGTTTCTCCAAGAAAACTACTTTTAGGACTGCCTATCCAGCGCAAGTAGTTTGCGTTCATTAAGACGAAGATGGTGGAGATTCATTCCTGAGAGCCCCAGGGCCCTACAGATGTTAGTCACGTGTGTCCTGTGCTGGAATCTGAGGAACCCTGCTACACATGGAAGCTGCTGGTGGCCAGGAGCCCAGGATGGCATGGTCCCGCCTGCCTCTCCCCTGCTCAGGCCCTGTGCCCTTAGCCCAGCCAGAGGGTCACAAGGCTGTCAGGCTGCAGAGCTAATCTCCAGCCCTCTTCTCGGGCCCTTGTGATGTGGGCTGCTCAAATACACATAGATGTTGGAGCAAATCGCCACGCCTGGAACTGTCGGCCAAACAGTATGTGGAATGAAATGCACACATTGCCAAAGGGTGGGGGAGGTTAGAGAGCAACATATCTTGATGAAGAGTGAAGTGTTGGAATTAATTCATAAATGTGTCAGATGGAAATTCGCAGCTGAAGGCTTGCAAAGGGAGAAGAGACGAGGGGAGAGAAGAGGGAAGAGACAGACAGATGGTGAGGGGGTGGAAGATGGTGAAAAGTAGAGCAGAGACACAGCTTTGCTTCCCAGGCTCGCCCTTGCCTCTGCTGAAGCCGCCTGTGCTTTTGCAGGGATCCTCTCCCACCCCCGTCTTTTGTTCCCTCCTGACCTCTGCCGCCAGCAGCCCTGGCTCTTGGACTCCTCCCAGATGCCCGCCTTGCAATGGCTGTGCCTTTCCTACACGAGGGATTCCCAGTGGCTGCAGAAGGAAGCTGCCAAGTGCGGCAGGGTTCTTGCATGTCCCGGTTAGAAGGGAAGGACGGGCTCTAGGGAGAGAGCAGGCCTGTTGTGCAGCTGCTCCCTAACACTCTGGGCTTTGGATCCCACCTCTAGAACTAGGATGACGGCGCAGGCTCAATGAGGCCGAGCATGCACAGCGAGCCCCTGAGGATGGGGAGGCTGCGTGAGTTCACTAAGCTGCTCATCACAGTTCTTAACAGTTATGGTTCAAATCTTAAATGTTCCCCAAAGCCCCACATGCTGGAGAATTTGTTGCCAACTAGCCTGATGGGATTGCTAGACCCTTGGGGAGGTCAGGCCTGGTGGGAGGAAGTTCGGTTTTTGGGCCTGTGCCCTGAAAGTAGACACTGGGAACCTAGCTCCGTTTCTTTTTCTGCTTCTTGGATATTGCGAAGCGAGCCACCAGGTCCACCAGGGAGCAGTGGGCCAGCAGCTGCAGTCAGAAGCTTGTACAACTGTGAGATGAAATGAGCTTTTTCTTCTGTAAAATATTTATTTAAGGTATTCCTTCCACAGCAGTCCAAGTTAGTGACCAACAGTACAGGAACAGGACTTGTAGACTGTAATTTCCCTCTCTGGCTTCCAAACGTCAAAGTCCGACCTTCGTAAGTAAGATGGGGAGGCCCAAGCAGTGTGTTTTCCTCTGTTCCACAGTGTGGAAGGACACGTTTCCCAAATTCCACTCCTTAATGGATGAGTGGAAGTGCATCCCATAGTAGTGAGTCTGTTATAAGACGCTGCCTTCTGGAACACACTAAGACACTCAACTTCATTTTGAAAGAAACAATGAGATTAGTGTGTGCTGGGTGAGGCAGACATGGCTTCACTTCTGCCCTCCTTTGCTGAGTGTTGCCAGGGTCCCCCGAAATACCGTCTCCTACATTCCTTGCCACCCCCAGATTCAAGGTGCCACATTTAAATCTGGGCTATGTATTGGGGTCATGTGCGGATTCTGATTTTTTTAAAGTAAATGTAGGTAAATTGAAGCCCTGTGAATAATTAGGACTCTTAGAGAGCTATTTCTGCTCTCTCTAAAATCTATTTCCTTTTCTCTCTGCTCTCCATGGCATCTAACCCCTTGCTCCATGCCTCTTTCGAACCTCTTCCCCACTTAGGAGAGAGAAAAACAAGCTGCACTTTGGAACAACTCCATTCACACCAAGGTACGACCTCTAATTAGGCTTTTCTTTTGAGAAAGAATGTTAGGCATTACTAATCTATGCCCAAGTGTTTGGGAGGCTCTACAGGGTCTTCTCCACCATTTGTTTTCACTGTGTCATTCATAAAGAAATTCTTGCTGGAGCTCTTCTCAGAAGGCTGCTTCCCAGGGACACTGCAGGGTGCCAGGGCTAATTTTACACATCACCTGAGTTCCACAGTGATGCTCAGGCATTTGGTCACATATTATTCTTGATGTTTCCATGATTGTATTTCTTAGATGAGATCAGTGCTTACATTGCTGGCCTTTGAAGAAAGCAGTTTATCCTCCTCTATCATGTGGCTGGGCCTCTCTCGTCAGTTGAAAGCCTGACCAAATAAGAGAACAGAATTTCTCCAAAACAGTCTCTGGGCCCAAAGTACAGCATCGGTTTTTCATGGATATCTAACATTCCTGCCAAGGCTGAAGACTGTGAGTTGCTAATTTCTACAATCATGTAATCCAGTTCCTCAAACTCAATCTCTCTCTCTCCCCATCTCTCTGTATATATCACATTGTGTATAAATTTGTGTGTGTGAAGAGAGAGAGACAGAGAGAGAGACAGAGAAGTCACATCTGCACTTGTTTTCTCCTCCTCCTGTGAATACTCTAGGTGTGTCCCAAAATGCCTCCTTCTCCAACTTACTCTCTATCCCCAGGTTACATTCATTTGATTCTATTTGTCTCAGTCCATGAATGTAAACTGCCCCATCGATTCCATGCCTCCAGGAGCCCCGAGTGGCGGTGCCGAAGCTCAGCCTCATCCAGCCTCTCCACCCTCTGCCCGGTCAGTTTCTCCGTGCTTTCCTCGACTCTCTGCCTTGTCTTTCTTCCTTTTCCTCAAGACTTCCTGCCTGGAAGAAGAGGCAACACAAGAGGCTCCTCTGTGTTCATCCCTCCCAGTTCCCAGGACTGCATTTCCTGCCACTGGGACCGGTGCCTGGCCTCACAACAATTAGTGATTGTTTTGATTTTCCCGGACTTAATCTTTGTAACGCTGATTCCACTCAGCTGTTAGCAGCAGCTTAGAAAGAGGATGGAGAGATTTTGAGGTCATATACAGAGCAACACTTCCTGAGCTAGGGCAGGGGGTGAGGGGCAGAGCCTCAGAGGATGGAGGAGTTGTTTCGGCACAGGTCTGAGATGCTGGTGTCTCATGGTGATGTCCACGGCAGCTAGGATTTTAGTGGTGCCCAATCCACGCACCTCAAACCGGGTGTCCAAAACCCACAATAACAAAACACTGAAGTTGTGACCAGAGCTGTAGAGCAGGTGGGTGAGTGTGAGAGCACATGCAAGCACGTGTGCAAAGGCTGTGCTGTGCAGAGAAACACACTTGAGGAGAAGCCTGCTCCTAGTTCCAAGTTGCCATACTGCACAATGATTATGTAAATCATGAGCTATTTTTGATGAATCTGGCTGTTTTATTGACTAGCATCCTCATATCTGAAGCCCATGTTCATTGTTTGTTAGCCATGTGGTCCGGCCACCTGCTTTCCCACCATGATTAACTTCTCACAATATAAATAATGGTGTGTTCCAACATAGTAGAAGCGGGAATAGGGACTTTAAAGTGATACAAATTGAACTACTCTAATTCCTGTTTTTTACCTCCAGCTAAATTGCTACCAATAAAATCTCATCCAACATCCAAATGAGGACAGATATCTTTAATTTTTTTTATATTTGGCATATGAATATGGAATAGCTAAAATATCTTGAGATTGCTGCAGGACATGTGTTGCAAATACATAATCATTTTTTATTATTAATTGAATAAATATTTATTGAAAACTTACCATCCACCATCGTAATACCTTGAACATTCCACTGCGACTTTATGGGGTCACGGGTGGGGCCTCAGAGCTGACTGCATCTAGGCTGTGTGGTGCTGCAGTTGCTAGCACTGCTAGGCTCAAGGGCATGAGGATTAAGGATGTGACTGCTAACTTTTTGCTAACTTCTGCCTGCCCTGAACTGTCTCTCCTGTCTCATACCTGTTGGCTGTGCTGTTCTGCCTTGGGGTCAGATGCTTGTGGACTGAAACCTCTACAAACTCTGAGCTAAATCAACCTTCCTTCATTAATTTTGGGTGCTTAGTATTTTGTCTGAACAAGAAAAGTCACTAAGACAGACCTTGGTGCCAGAGTGGGTCACTGCTGTGTTATTATCTGCCCATGTGGCTCAAGAGCCTTTAGAATTGGCTTGTGGAAAGAGTTTGGAAAGTTCTGGAGAAGCCAGCTAAAAAATAGAGCAAATGTCTTCGGATGCGCTTGATGCAAGGCTCTGGTCAGATCTTAGAATGCCAGAAGGCCGGTAGAAATGGTCCTGGTAATGGCCACGTCTGCTCTGAACTAGCGTTACGTGGCTGTTGGCCTCCAGATGATGCGCGTTGTGTCTTGGCAGGGAGTTTGTCTGCATTTCGTTTATTCCAGAGACCTTGCCTGAGACTGAGATTAAGGACAGCATGGTCATTAATCTAGAAAAAGAAATTTCAAGGGTCTCTAAAGTTGAGGGAGTGGCAGGTCTACTACGTGGTGCTTTTAGAAAGATGTGTGTTGAGAATCAAAAGCAAAGAACTCAGCAGAATGATTCAAACTCTTTTCAGTTTGGCCAGAAAGAAAGCTCCAGTAAAGCTGCAGACTACAAGGAGAGAGTACAGCAGAACTTGATTGGTAAGAAGGAACAAGATAATGGAAAAGATGGCCTGAGGACACTGCAGGAAAAAGCAGGACTCCAGCCTTCGCAATGCCAAGGCTGCCAGGGTGAAAGATCTTGATCTGAGAAGAGACTCCCTGAGCACTATGCACCAGATGGTGGCAGCCTAGAGACTTTGTTCCTTAGAACTGGGTTGTGATTCTTCAATCAAGAGCAGGGAAGGCCGAGTGACAGGCTGCCTTGCAGCACGTCCTGGCATCCTCTGCACTGGGCTGGCTTCAGGTGCATGCACAGTGGAAGGGTTGTGGGCTCAGAAGAGATGTCACCCAGACTTAAAAAGCCTCGGGGGGCTAGGCAGTGTGTCCCCAAGAGGCCAGCCAGTATGTCCCTGGGAGGGCAGGCAGTGTGTCCCTGGGAGGACAGGAATTGTGTCCCTGGAAAGGCAGGCAGTGTGTCCCTGGGAGACCAGGCAGTGTGTCCCTGGGAAGACAGGAATTGTGTTCCCTGGGGGCCAGGTAGTATGTCCCCAGGGGGCCAGGCAGTGTGGCCCTGGGAGGCCAGTGTATAGAGATGTAAGGGTGCAGCCAAAGGTGTAGTGGAGACACCAGAAATTTGGAGAAGCTAAGAACATGGATCACCTGAGGAAAAGTGCAAGGAGAGCTCAGAGCTGGTCCCAGGGGGAAGCCACGAGCGCCACAGGTGTGGGCAGCACCACGGTGGCAGAGTCACCCAAGCTCTTCGGCATTCACAACTTGCCCTAAGTGGCCGAGGATGCTAAAGGTGGAGCTGTGTGCTTGAATGTCTGTCCTGCTGGGTTAGTTTTGCTTTGTTCCCATTGCTTGAGACCCCCCCACTGGCGACTTTGGGATGGGTATATTTATCTTGGGCCGTTGAATGCTGGAAGTGTTTAACTTCCTTTTTATTTGTACGGGGATCACTGCTAAAAGTCTGCCTTAAATCTCAGAGGAGACTTTGGACTTGAACTTTTCAGCAATGGGGACTGCGAAGACTTTGGCAACGCACGGAGATAGGCTAAACACTCTCCGCATAAGTGGATGCACGTGTGTCTTCGGGGGTGAAGGGTGCATGTCATGGCTTGTGTTTAGCTGTCCTTTCAGAGCCTGATGGGTGTGGATTTCTAGAGGTGGCTAGTTCCAGGGTGCTGGACACTGGAATCCGTTCATAGTGCAATGTCACAGTCGAGGGCACTGGGATTAGGGTGTGAGTGCTGCCCACTCTAAGTATGCTGGACAAAATGTAAGGATAGAACAGTCATTTCTTTTCTTATTTCTTTGATACCTTCTTCCTACATGAGCTGTTTCTTCGCTGCAATGTCTGTCTGCCGTGCCTTTCCGTCTTGGAGTCAACTGATTATGATCTGAAACCTCTACAATCTGCGAGCTAAATAAACCACTCCTCCTTTAACTTGGGCATTGAGAATTTTGCCTCAACAATGAGAAAAGTAACTAAGACAATCAAGAACTGTTCTGGCAATATAGCAATAAGCCTTGAGGAAAACAGCAAAGTTCTAGCATTCGCTACTTTGCATTTTTAGAACTGAATAGAAACAGTCTTGTTTTCTCTGTGTATTTCTTTAATAATTCCTTACTTGTGGAAGTTTTAAGAGCATTGGTTTTGAAGTATATGCCAGGTATTCATCCTCGTGTCTGGCACTGGAGGGAAGAGGCACAAGGTGAGGATGGTAACCGCCATTTAAAAAAATGTTGGTCGACAATTGGTGGATTCAGAGATGGAATTTTAAAATCTTAATTCACCCTATTGCATTTATTAATTATCAACCATGTGTATAATGTGATTTTCAGAAACATCTTCAAGAAACTCTTGATCTTCAAACACCATAAATAAATATTTAAGACTGTCACACTGAAGATGAGCCACAACCCAGCACTCAGCTCCCTGCTGGCTCACTGTCCAGAGCCATGCCACTCAGACCCCTCAGCTCTTCCCTTCTCCGGGGAGCCCCTCCTTCAGACCTTACCACAAAGTTTTTTTTTTCCATACCAGGGATTGAACTCAGGACCCTGCACCTGCCAGGCAAGCGCTTATTCTGCTGAGCTATCTCTCTGGCCCTCCACAAAGTTTTTGCTGCTGTTCCAGTGGTGAAATTACTTCAGTGAAATTAACCAGTTCCTTCCCAGTGTCAGGCTGGAGACATGACTGTATCCGCTCTTCTCCAGCCTGAATTCTGCAGTACTGGACACTGTAAGCCCCTCCTCCTAAAAGTCTCCTTCCAGATTTCTTTACAGGAATTTGGTTCTTACTTGATCTTCTGTATCTCTGGCCCCACCTTGGGATCTTTTTTTTTGTTGTTGTTTTTTCTTAATTTTGTACCAGGAATCAAATTCATGACCTCGTGCTTGCCGGACAGGCACTGTGCTCCGAGCTATAACATCAGCTCCATCCTCGCAATCTTTAGGGAGTTCTCCTTGCATACACTCTTGAAAAGCTTGGTGTTGTCCAGAACTTGCACTTAGCACCTGGTCTCTTCTTACTCTCTTGCTCCTACTGAGCGACTTTGTGCAGCTCCAGACTCAGCACCCACGTGTACATGGAAGAGCTGTAAACAGTACCTTTTTCTCAAGTTCCAAACCTAACCACCCAAATACACCCGAAGTGGTTCTGTTTAGCTCCTTTCCAGCACCCCGAGCACATTTGAGGCCCTGTGCTCCTCTCAGCATCAGCCATCCTTAGTGCACTCCCACAAGAGTCCACTCAGTTGCCAAAACCAGAGGCCAAGTGGCAGCCTGAATCTCAGTCTTCTAAAGTGAACTTAGGGATCTCTTCCTTTGAGCAGCTTTCAAGAACCTCCGGCTAGCTCAGATGGCCTGATTGAGATATCCTTCAGCATCTTCTATATATCTTTTATTTTCCTTTATTTTAGAAAGGATCTTGCTAAGTTGTCTGACCTGATTTTGAAATTGTGACCTTCCTATCTCAGTCTCCCAGATATCTGGGGTTACAAGCATGCATCACTAACCAGCTTATTCATATTTTTAATTTGAATTTATATTATTTTTAATTTTAAATCTTATTTTTCCATCCTATGACACCTGATTTATTTTTTCTTAATTCCTTGAGGGTAAATAATATATCATGTTCTTTGTATCTTTAAGCCTAGTGAAGCACCTAGGTATTCAAAAATATTGGTTAAAAAAGAATGATTGAATTAACTAGTCAACAAAATAAAAGAATAAAATTTTAAATCATTTGGAAACTGAGATAAGACTGGAAGTAACATCATGTAATATAAAACACATTTTCAACTGTCTCCTTGGGACCTGGAGAGATCAGATTCATTTTGTCAGAAAAGGGAACAGAGCCGAGGGAAGCCACAGAATACTTCTGCACTAAGTACTCACTATATGTCAAGTGTTCTGAAAGGTCTTACTCAATTATTTAGAGGAAAAACAAAAAGAAAAACGAAACAGTATTGTTTTGGGCTTAGAGAAGACCCAGCAACAGTCCCTAGCTCCTTTCTGGCAGGTCCAAGGGTAAGGCTGTGTAGATCGCCCCCTGCTGGACCTTCTCTCCTCCACACTCTGGGCTACTGGGGAGGAAGAAGCCATTTTTGACCTGTTGCAATCTATTGGAGACTCTGAGAACAGGGAAGGGTAAGAGGGTGACAACACTATCAGACATCTAAAACACTCCTGTTGTAGGTCTCAACATAATGTTGTTTATCATTTGATTTGTAGGCCTCTATGAAGTGCGACTACCAAGTAATGAGGCTGATTTGATTGTGCGGCTTGTGGAAATGGGTGCCCTTGTCGGAGGGAGTCCCAGCCTTCCAAGAGGGAGACGCTTTCACGCAGACGATGCCTTGTGGTCCCCTCTGTGCAGGTGCTGGGAGCTGGGGGGGCAAGAGAGGATGACTGGGAGGGCTCTCCAGCTGGCAGGGGTGGGGTCTCGGCTCTCTGATTCCCCAAAGATGATGCTTAATTTCAGATGTCACTTTGATTGGACTAAGGAATGATTAGAAACCAGGTAAGGCATTGTCTTCGGTGTGACTCTGAGGTGCCTCTGAAGGAGACTGGCATGAGGCTGCAGGTTTGTGGTCTAGGGGGGAAAATCTGCCCACAGGTTGGGCAGGCACCATGCATAGTTCTGGGGGCCTCCTAAACAAAACATGGAAGGAGCATGCTCTGGCTGTCTCTGGGAGCTGAGATCCGCTCATCTGCACCAGCCTTCGGCCTTTATGATCTAGGACGTAGGTCAACAGCCCTCTTGCTTCTCAGCCCTTCAGACCTAGATTTCACCTTGGCTTTCCCAGCTTTGAGAACTTGGGACTTGAACCCCGTCAGGGCACTACATCCAGGGTCCGTAGCCCATGGGAAGGGTACTAGGGGACTTCCATTTATCCTACTAAGCGCTCATTCTGTGTGTTTATGCATCTTTCTGTTTCCTGTCTCTCTACCCATCCTTCTTATGGGTTCTGCACATTGGAGAAAACTGAGTAATATACTTATTTTTGTGGGAGTGCAGATGTCAGATCTCTCATGCCACAAATATTCGCTAAGTGCCTAACTTGGCGCTTGGCTCCAGATAGTAGAGGAGTCAGGATGAGCCCACACTGCAGCCAGAGACCCTGCCATGGTAACAGCAAAGAGCAGGTTGTGGGGACACAATGGCCTGGAAGTGGGAAAGACAGAAAGGAGGGTAAGAGGCTGATGTCATAGCAACTGGATTTTACAGCTAGCAGAACATTCACTGCTTTCGGAGTCTTGTAGACCCTCACAGATACCTTTTTATATTGCAGGTCTTGTATGTCTATCTTTTGTGCGGAATTGTTTCATGTATTTTAACTGTTGGTTTTGTTTTTCTTCATTTGGTTATTTTTGCTGTTTTGTTTTATATTTTGTCTTGTTGGCTTGTAACTTTGGCATTAAGTATAGAGAGGAGGCATGGCATACTGTCGTGCCAGGTACTGTGACACAAGGCTGCCCATTATGCTCAGAGCAACCCTGAGAGGAAGCTCTAATGAGCCTGCTTCCATGTGAGGAGAAAGATCCCAGTGTGAGTGGTGCTCCAAGATCGCAGGGCTTGCTACACGGGGCAGTGCTAGGATCCGAAGCCGTGCACTTCAGTACATGCTCAGTGGTGGCTCCTCTCCACGCGTGCAGGTAGATGCATCTGAAACTGGAAAGGGTGCAGCCTGGTCTCTGTAGGGAAGAACACAACAGGATTCCACTGACCTGAGTTCTGGCCGCAGACTCATGGAGGACGAGGAGAGCCATTTAATTCCACTGCGCCTGCCTCAGGTTACAAGGTGCAAGAAGAGAACAAGCCAGTTTCTCCTCCACATCTTGCCATCACATGGGGACTGCTTTGGGTTTATAGGAGACAGTATGGCATCTTCTCTGCAGCATTTATTAAATAACTTTATTGAGAAACAAATAGCAATGAGACAGTTTCAAAACTGATCAGTAGGACAGTTTCAGTTATAAATACATTGCACATTGTTGTCTCAGTGGTTATTCATTGTACAAGATGCAGACATGACATCCTGTCCACAAACACTATTAGAACAAATCTTTCTATTCATGCAATTAAGAGAAAGTAGCTGTGTATCCATCCCAACTATTTGAATATAAAGATACAAAATGGTCCTTCATTTGTATCCCCTTTTTTGTTTAGTTTTGTCAGGAAGGGTATTCTATTGTTATTTAAATATTGTAGGTGCATGAATTCAGCAAAATATTCCAATATAGTCTAGTAGTCCATGATAGTAGTGGGTCATCTACAGGACTGGCAATGGCAGAAGTTGTTCACCTGAGCCCTTTACAGCCCAGCATACCAACATGGCTTCACCTCTTATACCTCGTTTTTATACCTTTCTGCTGGATGGTTAGGACCAAGATAAAGCAAGACCTATATAACAAGAAATGTAACTTTTGTATCTGACAAGGTCAGTCAAATCCTTTCAGGATTTATCCTGAAACCCTGTACCACAGTTTGCAGATCCTTTGTCAGTGTCAGTCATATGGATGAGTTATGGCCATTGCTTGACCAATTTGCTCTCTGTGAAAGCCTGAGAGAATGTTTTCTCTCCATAGGACTCTCCTTAGGCACACTATACATCATCAATCGCATTCCTCTGTGGCCCCATAATCTCCTTGATCAGAAAATTTGGGGCGCAACTGAGTTACATGATGTTACACTACAGGTTCTCCTATGTCCCGAGTCTTCACTGACCTTGAAAGGCTAGGGCCAAAATGTTGGCTGTCCTTGCAGCCCTTCTTTTTCTATAATTTTTGGCCTGCAAACTTAGGTCGTTAACCCTGCAGAAGAGAAGCTTATTATTACCCTATAACATATGCAGTTGGGTTTAACCTATCTGTCTGAACATCAGACATCCTAGGCATAACATGAAACAGGTATTTTCCATCGAGTATTATGTTTTGGCAAATGATTCCAGTTCTTGCGACTCCGTTAGTCTGAAATGCCCGGTCATTCTTACTGCCCACTTCTCAGCAGCAAGTTTCTGGCCGACAACAGTTCCACACCTTGAGGCCTAAGCAGTCGCCTTCATCAGTCTCAGCTACTACGTCTCCTCAGATGCCACATTCTGGGTCCTCACTGATTTGCTGGGTTTCTGTAACATAAATATGCATCAAGCAAAGCTCCTTCCTTCCTATTTCTTCCCATTGCATACACAGAGCAGCTGGATACAATTTTCCCTCAGATAAACACAAGCTGTAAGTTTTCCTTATTTATGAATAACACGCAGTTTGAAATTGCTTTTACTACTGGATACAAATTTTATTAGATAAAATAAAACATCAGATATTTCTTTGGGCTCCTGAATTTTCTAATAGTCATCCTCAGTGAGGCAGCTTCTCCAGTGTAAATTAGACATCAGTAGTAACCATGTACATCTTTTCTTTCTTTGACAACTTCTAATTCTAAACTGGTTCTTCCTCAAAGTCAGAGTAAGACCTGTCCTGCTTGCCAGCTCTCACACACACACACACACACACACACACACACACACACACACACACCCCATGTACTTCCAATACTTTGGAAGTCTTTCTGTCTTGACCTTTACACCATATGTGCCCATGGAGACAATTTACAGAAAAAATCTGAAAATAGGAATCATGTTTCTTTCCCTATATAAGAACTAGCATCTGTTGAGTGCTTACTGAGTGAGTACCAGGCAGGGAACTGTTCCATTACACACAGCATTTAACACTGCTATGGACTGCACTGGGCCCCATTTCCCCCATTAACCTGAGGAAACCCTGAGCACCAGTGTGACACCACATGGAGAAGGGCTTTTGGGAGATGACTAAGGTTAAGTGAGGTTATGAAGCTTGGGTAGGGCTAACTCTACAGAGCAGGTGGCCTTGACAGAAGGGGGGAGCTGCTGTCTACCACACGAGCCCCAGCCTGCCACGACTATCTCAAGACAGGAAGTGGGCCTTCCTGGGGATGTGTTCAAGTTAAGATCCTGATTTGCTGGCTTCCAGCCTAGAGAACTGTAAGAACTAAGTTCCTCCTGGTTAAGCCTCCCAGGCTGTAGAATGTGGGGCAGCGGCCTAAGTCGGCCTGGACAGACCTTCCTGAGCACTGCTCAACTCTACCGCTTTCCCTGCCTCCATCTGCAGACATGGCTACCAAAGAGGAGTGTGCTTGAGGAACACGTAGGCAGCCCCACAGAAAGGGGAGGGTCGAGGTAGGCACCGGGCGTGCCCCTCCCCAGACCTCTTTAAACACAAGTTTTGTTTCCCCACAGCACAGCACGGCAGTTACAAAAGACCTAGGTCATAAAGCCAGGTCCCCTGACTCACACTGAAGATAAGAGAGCAACATTTTCTTGTTTTCTTAAAAACATAACTGTGCTTTGGTCCCCAAGAAAAGTTAGAATCTAATCTCTAAAGATGGGATAGGACTCAATGGATAAAAGACATCCCAAGACACAACTTCAGCGCAGTGGAAGAGCTGCGTGGCAGGATGAAGAGGCCTATTTCTTTTTTTTTTTATGCATTTGGTACAGGGTCTCATTACTTAGATTGGACTCATAGTGATCCTCCTGTTTCCAGCCTCCCAAGCACTGGGGTTATAGGTGCGCGCCTCGGCACCCAGTCTCAATTGCCATCTTAGTGCACCCTGGGGGCCAGGCTGGCACGGCACACTGGGTATTGAACCCTGGCTGCTGCGCTCTGCCTAAGCAGGTGCTTTAGTCTGCTGAGCTATCTGGCCAGTCTGAAGAGGCCTCTTTCTAAACTACATACTAACACAGTGCAGCCTCCAGATCCCGAGGACAATGTGTCCCTGTGATAACTCACAGGGCAGAGTTTTAACACTGCTTAAAGACTTGTAAATGAAAAATCAGGTGTTAGGTGAGGAAGAGGTGCTGTTCCCAGCCCCACATGGCCAGCTACAGTCTCCTGTCTCCCTCTGCCATCTGCCCTCTGCCTTGGGCTGTCTCCTGAAGCCCAGTGACGCACAACTTAATCAGAACTTTCCGCTCTCTTTTCTAGTTCCCAAGCCTGTAGGCTTCCTCCTCGGGCATCCATCCTGTTAGAGGAAGCAGGCTGTCCCCAGTCCCCGTTTACCTCAGTACCAAGACTCAGGAGCCCTCTGCACACACGCCTGTCCTCTCCATTTCTCTTTCCTCCATCATCCCAGCCTGCTGTACTTCTGAGACTCCCTGCTTCTATTCTGTAGCCGCCCAATCCACTCTCTACACCACAAGGCAACTGCCAACATTTGTCTATCGGATCCTGGCACTTGCTTGCTGAAAGCCTTCCAAAGTGTCACCATGCACTTGGGGTTGGATTCTCAGCCTCTGTGGGGCCAAGGCTGTGTCCCCTCTGCTGCCCTTGGCCTAGCTGGGCTGCTCTGACGTTTGCCCCTTGCAGACCTCCCCTGCTGGCTCCAGCCTTTCCCTGCTGGGCCCTTTGTCCAGTCGGCTTGTTTATGCTATCGTTGTTTATCTCTTTTTTTTAACTTACAATACAATGCCCAGTTTAAATATTTGCATTTACTTCTGTTTTCTCATAATTTTTCTCACATCACACAATCTGACAGAGAAGTAAACGAGAATGTTGATTTTCTTGTACACCTCGACTTTGTTATTTCCCTAGACCAGCGCTCCCATAAACTAGGGGTGTACTACATAGTTACAGAATTAGTGAATTAATTAATGCATGAGGAAATGAAAACAGTGGTAAAAGAACTTCTTCATTGCTTTTTGGACAGCTTTTTTAAAAATATATATTTAGTACAGGGATTATCGGGTTTCACCACACAGATTGGACTCGTGGTGATCCTCCTGTTTTCAGCCTCCCCAGCACTGGGATTACAGGTGTGTGCCACCACGCCCAGTCTCAATCACTGTTTCAGGGTGCCTCACTGGCAGGGCCAGCATTTGCCTAAGCTGGTGCTTTAGTCTGCTGAGCTATCTGGCCAGCCTCTTCATTGTTTTTTGATTGTTTGAGGTTCCCCTCCTTGTTGAGGGCGATTTGTGAAGGGACAGGAACACTTCCTGCCATGCCACAAATAAGAGAGCGTTGTTATGGTTTGCATTTAGATGTCCCTGTAAAGCCTCCTGCAGTCATAGGGCAGGCTTCTAAGGTTTGTGATTGATTCCTGCGTCAATGTGGGGATGATGGGAGTGAGTGCTACACCCGCGCCGGGGCAGGCAGGCTGCACACAGTGTCAGGGACAGGGAGGCTTGCTGGCTGCTCCTCTCTTTCACTCTTGCTGTTCTATCTTCTGCCACCATGAACAGCTGCCCCCTGCCATGTGCCTCTCTGCTTTGACATCAGTTAATGGCTGAAACCTCCACAAACTGTGTGCTAGATACACTTTTCCTTTCTTATTTTGGGTGTTGGGCATTTTGTCTCAGCAACAAGAGAAAAGAAACCAAGACAAGGGTGCACAACCCTCAGACCTGCACAGAGCCATCCAGGCGCCAAGTACTTGTGGCCTGCTGCTGTCCGCAGTCAGCCCTGGGGGCCAGGATGGTGCTGAGGCTCTGAACAGAAGACCCTTCCCGGGACTGTCTTCTCCTGTGAGCCTGCCCTGGGACTGTCAGCTCTGTGCACCTTTGTGTTTCTCTGCTCCATTGTCTCTCGCAGGACACAACACTTGTGGCTCTATCACCAGCCACACTCTACATGCAAGTAGGAGTGTTAGGCACATACATCTGTCTCATTTAAGCCAGTTAGCTAAGCATTATCAGATTGCACAATGGGTATCCCTGGTGGACTCTTACTGCTTACCCAGCTCCTCTGGGCTGTTCTGTGCGCTCTATACTGCAGATACTACCTTCCAGTTCTAAAGGGCTAGAGCCACCTGAATTCTGACTGGGAGTCCAACATTGCAAAACAGAAGGCAAATTGCAAACCAGCCAGTCCCAACCCCCAATCTCCAAACATTCGTTGTATCTAATTCTCACACTCATGGCAATGTTTCTCCTACCCCACCACGTTTGGATTTGAAATATCAACTGATATATGAAAGGGTGGTGGCCAGCTCGTGGACTTCTGGGGAAAGGACTGAGTCCCGAGGGCGCTCCCTTCCCTCAGTGGATCGACCCAGTGAGACCCTAATGCAATCAGATCCTACGGGGAGGTGGAGGAGCCAGAGGTGGCCTTGGGTGAGGCAGTGGGTGGAGGCCGGCCTTGGGGACCAGAGCTGCTGGCTCACCCACTCCTCTCTGTCTTCCTCCTGCTCCCTCTGCTTTCCGCATGTCCAGTGTGACCTTTCTGCCTCAGCACAGGCCTAAAGGCACTGGAGTCAGCCAACTAGGGACTGAACCTCTGACACCATTAGCCAAAATGAGTCTTTCCTTTAAGATGTTCTGCTCAGGTCTTTTGTCACAACAATGAGAAGACAACAAACCCAAGTGAGCCAGCCAGCCCACACTCAGGTTGGAGCTAACCAGAGAGCACCGTGGTAGCCCAGAACCTGCCAGGAACACTGAAATGACACAGTCTTGACGTGGGTGAAGCTGCTACCCTTCCTTGTCTGGTCCTTCCCACGGGATGCACCGTAACCTGACTGCCAAGCGCTTTGTCCTTGCTCCTTTGGCCTTGGGACTGGTGCTGGCACTTCCCTGTGTGTCTTGACATGTCATGGAAGGTAACAGCTTCTCCTGGGAGCTCTCGTGTCGAAAGTCTATGTGTCTGTCATCTCAGGATTTCTAAAACAAAATTCAGGGCCCATAGTAAGAAATTGCAGTTCTTGCAAGGCTAGTAAGATGGGGATGACCAGGTACCAGTTATGCACTAGAGAGACGAGGAGCCAGTATCCAAACAGACATTTAACTTCAAAACTAGTTCCCTTGATCACAGCTAATCTATTTTATGTGTGACTTCATGTCTCCAAGTAGGGTTAATTGGGGGCCACCTCTCTTAGTACTTGGCCAAAGTGGTTCATCAAAAATTACTGATGTCAAACAGTCCTACCCACTGTGAACCTCAACTCTTTTTCCAGGTTCAGTGAGGGTTATCCTTGTACTCTACAGGTGCGTAGAGTACAAGGCCCACGACAGAGCCTTACAGACAATCCCAATTGCCTCGAAGCTGCACACTAATGCAGACCAACACGTAGATCAGAGCTTGCAGTTATTTCTCTGATTTGCCATCCTCGAATTCAGAGTATTCACTCTCAGACACTAGAGCAGAAGTCATACTAAACGGAAAGACACACAGGTCTGCTCTTCAGGTCTCTGGATGCCTTCAGTTGGGGGCAGATGGCCAGGCATAAAATGAAATGCTTGGTCTATTCCTTCTCAAGAGTAGAACCTGCATTATTGGGGCAGCGGATTCCCTGCTTCAGCCCATGTCTGCCTCCTGTTTCTTGGTCTCAGCCATTCTTTTTCTGTCTGGAATCTCAGAGCATTTTCCTTTCTTTAGTTCTCCAATAATTCTTCCTGCCCCCAACCATCTTTCACATGCCGATGGAGCAACTGCGCCCCTCTCCTCTCCAGAGAAGGAACTGAGGTACAGCAGGGCCCCACAAATGAGCCCCAGAGATGCCTGGCTTGTGCTTCCGCATGGGCAGACTGCACCGCTGCCACCTGCTCACGTCCAAAATACTCAGCAGCTGAAAAAATCTGCGGACATGGTCTCAGGTGCTCAGCTTTGCACAGGCTAAAGCACAAAAGGGAGCCTTTCTAATTGCTGACCCTGGGCCAGGCATAACGGGGTGGAGAGGCTTATGTGAATACAGAATTCAGGCTCAATGTGAATACATAAAATCGAGGTGCACTCAACATGTGCCACTGGAAGCTGGTGTGTGAGCCTCAGATTCATTCCTACCCCTTTTTCTGGAGGTGTGGTCTGGCTGTGTAGTCCAAGCTGCCCTCGTACTTGCAGCAGCCGCTGCCTCAGCCTCCTAGTGCTGGGAGTATGGACCGCCACACCTGGCTCATCCTCAGGTTCCGACTGGAGCTACTCTGGAAACCCGTAGCCTCTCTGCATGCTTGCATCCCCCAACCTGTAACCCGGGAACTCGGACAGCTACTGCACTGCAGTCCCGCCTAAATTCTGCCTGTGCTCTGGAAAGGAGCTGATCTAATAGTGCTCTCCCCGTAGCTCACTGGGCCTGTGCTGAGCGTGCTCCTTCCCTAAGATGATCTAATTAACATTTTTAAGCATTAACATTTTATGCGTACTAGCTGTTTTTCAGTGGGTGCTGGGGCAGTGTCTGTACTCTGCTCTCCTGAGAGCAGGTAGTACCTCTTAGTACCCTTAGGCACAAAAGTAATAAGCGCTAAGAGCTTAATGCTTATTTTTGAATTACATTTCATTTTGCCAATTGTGCAGAGCCCAGTCTAATTCAACAAAAGGGTCTGAGAAAGAATGCAGTAGAGCAGATGCACATAGCAACCATTAAATAGGAGGATGAGAGCCATGCAGGGAGAGGCACTTTCTGCCAGGGAGAGCAGGAGCAAGGGTAATGAGGGGCCCAAGGAGAGGGCGCTCTGGCTGGGGACTGCAGCAGGGAGAGCCTGAGAGCCCGAAGCTATGGCCTGGAGAGCACCACTCCGTCCCCAGGCAGCGCTGTCACGGTGCCCTTCCTGTGATCATAGGCCTTAGACCTATCTTAGGAAGATCTTGGTCCTACCACTTCTTAGCATCTCCAAGTGTTTTTCCCTGGATTTGCTTTTGATTAGAATAAGATGCATGAGTAATGAGGGCTGTTTTGCATGTTGTTCCAGAAGAAATTCAGATTTGCCAGTAGCGGGGGCTGGGGGAGCAAAGGGTCTTAAAGGTAGGTCAGGGGTGCAGGCGTCTTCCTGCACAGGCCCGAGACCTCAGCTGCCTAGGCGCCAAACACAGGCGGTTCTGCCGTCTGGGTGGGAACGTAGTTCAGTGCTCAGGGCGGGGTTTGGCAACTTCAGCGGCCGCACGCGAGAGGGAAGATGCGGGTGTCAGCTTTCCATTTGCTGCTTCTCCCCGCGCCCCCTCCCTTTCGCCCTCCCTACAGCTCCCCACCCCCATCTCAGGAACCCGGAGCCTCAGAGTGGGGCGAAACATTCTGGGCTTGCCTGGGTTTCGGGAAGCGTGGAGCCCGGTGCGGTTTCGGAACCAGCCCTGCAGCATCCCCAACCCTGGGGAGCGCTCATCCGGGGCCCGGCGCGGCGGGGGTTAAGGTGGGCGCAGCGCCCCGCGCCCGCACCCCGGGAAGAGCGCGAGTCCGCGCCGCCCGCCCGCCCGCGCGCTCCAGTCTGCACCCGAGAAGCGGCGGTCAGGGCTGGAGCCGCTGCCATGACAACCCCCGCGGCCCGAGCCCGCGCGCGTCGGGGCTGCTCCCGGGAGGAAGGCGGCGCGGAGGCCGGGGGCGGCCGCTGAGCGGAGCGTGGCGTCCGCGCGCTCGCGTCCCAGCCGCGTCCCGGAGGAGGCGGGGGCGCCGCAGCGCCCAGTGCGCCCAGAGCCTGCGCCGGGCGGCGCCCAGCGGGCTGGAGGACGCGGCGGCGGGACCAGCGCGGAACTTTTTATCGCCTTTGGGTTCCAGATGCGAGACTTGGGGCTGGTTTATAAATACATCCGTACATGTGTGTGAGCTAATAAAACATTTTGTCTTCTCCTTGAAGAGGGAGCTTTTTATGACAGCTCCTTGATGTCAGAGCCACTTGCCGCCTTCTTTGGGTTATAAACTTTTGATGCCAGACCTCTGCAGAACGTGCCCAACTGCATCCTAAAGTAGTCTCGGAGAGAGGCGGAGCGCGCACTGTGACCTTCATCCCGGCACCTTCTTCCTCCTCTCCCTCCCTCTCCCAGGGGGAGCGTAGAGGAAGCGCCTTCCCGGACGCAGGAGGGGGCATCTGGTTCTGCCCGGCCGGAACGCTGAGGCAGGACGGGGAAGAACACTGGGCTCCGGAGGGCTGGACCGCGGCTCTCCCGGCTCCCGCCGCGCGCGCTCTTCCCGTCCTCTGCGCGCCACTTCCTGAGCCCGGCGGTGCGCGCGTGGGAGCAGGACCTGCGCGGCGCCGAGTTCTGGGAAGTTGCTGCTGTCGAGGATGGGGGTCTGTGGGCACCTGTTCCTGCCCTGGAAGTGCCTCGTGGTCGTATCTCTCAGGCTGCTGTTCCTTGTACCCACAGGAGTGCCCGTGCGAAGCGGAGATGCCACCTTCCCCAAAGCGATGGACAACGTGACGGTCCGGCAGGGGGAGAGCGCCACCCTCAGGTAGGGAGTCAGCCTTCGGCGGGGCGCTGAGCCCCTCGGAAGAGGTTTCCTAGGGGTGGGGGGCCAGGGCGAGAGACCCAAGCAGGCTTGTGTGAGGAGTCCTGGCACATGGGCGAGGGCCTTTTGCAGGCCCACGACGTGGTCGCTTGCGTTCGGTGGTCGTTGCAGACACCCATTTGCTCCGACAGCTTTGTCCTTTGGTCTGGCTTTTCTGACCTGTGCTTGTACCAGTGAACCTTGAAGTCCGGCTTTGAGGCTCCCTGTGTTTGTGGGGCCCTGACTAGGTTAGATTTACTCTTGCTTGTCCACCATGATGAGGCCTGGAAAGGGCGGGTAGCCTGGGACCCTGGGTTCTGTCACCCAGGCCGGAGGCCTGTGGCAGGGCGGTACGGTGCTCAGGATTGCCAGGCTCGTGCCTTTCGGCAGGATACCTAACCTGTGAGGCTCTGGAGTTAGCAGCACCAGGCCACAGCCTTCTAGGAGTGTGCTCAAGACGCAGCCAGCGTGCCAACCCGGCATGGTGCGCCTGGGGCTCCTGCTGTAAATTATGAGAGCCGTTTTAGTTTTGCAGGCTGGGGCCAAGGAGAGGAAACAACGCCATTGCTCCCGTGTGAGCAGCACAATAGGGAAGCGTTTTGTTTTACCTTAATGAGTTAGAGTCACTTTCGAGCTGGAGGCAAAGGGTGGAGATTGTTGGAATATGCACCTTTGGGGACTAGGCCTGCTGCAGCAGAGACTTTAATAAAAATGCAGCCACCACTTTCCACCAGCTCAGCAGATATCATCTTTTATCCCTTTAATGAGGCAGTTCTGGTCCTAGGAGACACATTCAGGGACGCCCTAGCTTAACTGTGTCTCACAATGAACACGGGTTGAATGTGTTTGCCCTGCCTATGACTTTGATGGTTACCATGAAAATAAAACATTGTGACCCAGATTCTACAGCCCAGATACCTAGCTTCTACAAGGAAAGAGTGAGGGTGGGGCTTCCTTCCTGTGCTTTCCTGGGTTTTCCTGGTGGGATCTCTCCTGCAAGAGCAGCCTCTCCTGGCAGAAGGGGTGGGAGCTGCTGGGGTGCCTGTATTCACTTCCTGAACCCTGTGGTGAAGTTTGGGTTCTTGCTACTTGAGGTGGTTCTCAGCGGAGTCTCAGTCTGAGCCCAAGAACAGCTCCTGGATTTCTCTCTGCTGGTGCTTGGAGGCTGGAGGATGGAGAAGAAAAGAGAACAGAGATGTCTCTTGCACTTTGGGTAGGGGCCCTGTTCTCCTGCCCCTGTGGGCACCCCTTAGCCTACCCTAGACAAAAACACACTATCCTTATCCCGCTGTTTCCCGGGAGGTTTAGAGCCTGCCCTAAGAAACGATGTGCAGAACGCGTATTTTCGCAGATGTGTCTATTCAAAGGTAGGGGGAACATGCAGCCATGAGGCATGCCAACCGCGGAGATAGGAGCAAGTAGTGTCCGGGGAGGAGCCACGGCCACACAGCTCTCTACCTTGTCGTCTCTCCCTCTGGACAGCAGATTCAGCCGTGAGTGGAATCTCAGTGCAGAACTTTCCAAAACGCTCTGTCCCCTGCCTGCCCCTCAGAACGACCCAGAAACTCCAGCTTCCTGCTTTCTGGGATGCACTAAGCCTGCTCTGCCAGCAGAGGGCCAGCTTTGAGCTAGCAGTTTTTATTAGCTGCTGGCCTGTTTTCATGATCTTCAGTTTTAATGTTTAGCAGCTGGGCTTGGTAATGGGAATGGAAATAAAAAGGAAAAGCTGAACAGTTGCTTTTTGTGCTTTGTGGAAAGCAAACGGCAGCCTACGTGGCCAAGCGTAGCTGTTGACCTCTGATACCTGGTGGCATGGGACGACTTTTAAGGGAGGGCACATCTTGCACTGACTTTGCCTCTCTTCTCTACTTATTTTTAAACAACTGGACTACAGAAATTTAGTACATGATTTCGCACCCAAATAATTTTCTACTGCAATGGATTCTCTTTTATTACTTTCTTCCTTTGGTTCTAGCAGATGCCTCCGACTTACATGCTTTGGTTTATTGCCTAGTGTCTTCCTTTCTTGCCTTCAGCACTTAATGCTTATTGTTCCCTGATTTTTTGAAGGTTTTTACTTCACTGCTATCATAGTGTTTCTTAAAAGAACATAATCATCTATTGCAAATTTCTGTGGGTCTCTCTCTCTCTGTGATTTCTACACATCTTTTCTTCTTGGGCTTACTCTTGTGTTCTCGTCTTAATAAAAACTTACCTGTCAGTACTTTGAGGAAGAGGCCAGGTGTCACTTACTGGAAGCCCATGCCTTCAACCCTATGGAAATTTACGATGTTTGACGTTTCATTTGGTCCTGCATTTTGGTTTTAAAAAATCAGAATTTTAAAAAGTTTATGAATATTTTCCTTTGCTGGCAAACTGACTCAGGGCCTCACTTATGTTAAGTAAGAGCTTTACCACTGAGCTACACAACTAGCCTTAGAATTCCTAATCATAGGGCCAAGGAGACAGCTAGGCAGTCTAGGTGCCTGTCTGGCAAGTCTCAAGGTCCCGGCTCGATCCTGGTACCCCGTGCTGTGCTGCCACTGAAACCGGGTGTGATACCAGCTCTGGGGAGGCTGGGACGGGAGAATCACTCCGGGTCTGAGCTGCGTAGTGAGACTCTACACCAAATAAAGAAATGGTTATAAAGATTAAAAAAAATGGGGCTGGGGAGATAGCTCAGTAGAATAAGCACGTGCCTGGCAAGCGCAGGGTCCTGAGTTCAATCCCTGGTACTGAAAAAAAACAAAACAAAGATTTAAAAAAGTAATGAGACAGAATTCCTAAGTATAGTCATTCTTTGGTTTCTTTCTTAGTGCTGTCTGGGAAGTCATTGGCTGGGAATGTAGTTCTCAATCCATCAGATGTGCAGAATGCACGAAACCTCACATAATATCAGTGCCTATCAGCCTCGGAAAGCTTATGCAAATGTGTGTGCCTGGATAAAATTATCTCTCGTCTATTTCTCTTTTTTTTCTCTAGTCTATTTCTAAATCTTGAATAAAGTCAGATAAGGAGAGAAAACCTGGTAGGCAAAGCAAAGAGATTGAGACGCCTGGGTCCACCTTCACATTTTCCACAGCTCGAAGAAGAATGATCTCCTTCCTGTAGGACATCAGTTTTGTTGTGACAGGTCTCTGATTGCACCAGGGGACGTTAGGAAGTGATATGCCAGTGACAGCACTCAAGTTTGGCACGTTGGTGAAAACTCATTTTATGTAAGTGAGGCAATATTGTCTCCCTCATAACTACTTCATAGGCCTACTTGAAAAGTAAAAATAATTATTTGAATATTGAGTTATTTTGCCTTTTTGGAAGAGAGATGATATGGAAAATGAAGGTGCTATTCACTATGGTTGAATTATAGCTTCTATGAATCTGATTTGAATTCATTATTACAAATGGGCCCTCTTGGCCAGAGTCATTTCATTACAATTATCTGCTACTTGGTTAAGAATGTTCTGTGCCTTTCCATAAGATTAGATGTGACAAGTATCCAGAAGCCCGATGTCTGAATCAGTGTGCACAAGGGGACTAGAGCCCATGACTGTGGACATGGCCTGTTGGCTTCTGGTAAGCCCTCGGGCTGCGCAGATGCCCAGCTGTACCTTCTCTATGCGCTCTGCCAACCCTAGATTTGCTTTAGTCTCTCTGTGGGGCCTCATCATGCATGCATATGGTCATTTCAATGGGTGCCATAGAGTAGCTGCTGTGGTTGCTGCTGTAACCGATTTCGTTAGTGGGAAAGATTCCCACCAGCCTACAGGTCTGTTTTGTTGTTGTTGTTGTTGGTGGTGGTGGTGGTGGCGGTTTTTCCCCAACAGCGGTATGGTCAGTCTGGCTGATTGCTGATCTGGGATTACACTTAATGGTTCTTTTCAAAGCTGTCCTCACACTCAGATTGGAGTTCTTGAAGTTCTAGGCTAATCCATTTAGAATCAAGTACTCGTGAGGCTTAGCTAGCCCCAAGGAACAATATATACAGTGGGGATTTCGCCGAAGAACGCGGGACAGTGGATTTCCCATGAATAGCACTCTGTTGCTTGCCCAGGTGTTTCTCCGCATTTGCACTCTCTACCAGCAGCTTTCTCTTTTGCATAAATTAGGAAATTCGGAGCACCCCTTAAGTTATTCTAAGCATGCCCAGGATTTTTGTGTTTCGGTGTTTAGGGTGCCAAAGCTGCGTAGGACTGTTGCCGTGTGCAGGTAGTGCTCTTGGGCTGGGGACGTGGAGATCCAAGGAGCAGGGGCCAGGCTCAGGGCCAGGAGGGGTTGCTGTTGGAGCACCTAGGATGGTTTTGAGAATTCCACTTGGGCTTGGTCAGTGGAAGAGGGCAGGCTTAGTTTTAAGGTTCTGGGTTAGTGCCTAGCACCAAAACAAACACAAAAATAAACTCCAAAAATAAAAAGTTAACATCAGGCTGGCAGACTGAGGAAGTCAGCATCTCTGAAGTTGAGCACCACGTGGGCACTTAGTGTTTCTTCCAGCATTTCTAACCTGGAGCCCACATTAGGAAGCGCTGCTCTGGAGGCTGTCTGCCCGAGAGCGTCTGAGCCTGAGCAAGGCTGATCTCCACCTCTCTCTGTCCGCCCTCCCTTGACATTGCTCTGGATGGCAGCTGGTGATTGTCAACTGGATGGGCTGCAGAAGCACCCACAAGATTCGCAGAGCATGTGTGGATGTTCGCGTGAGTCACGCGGCGTGGCTGTGGGAAATCCATGAGGGGCTCTTCCTTTCCAGTCTGATTCCTCTGTTGTGAAGCCTGCAGCCTTTCTGTACCTGCCGTCTACCGTGGTGCTTCTTCCTGCCTTGGAACAGGCTGCAGTGGACTGAAACTCCTCTCTCTGTGTGTGAGCCCTGGGGCACCGCTCTACCTCTGCGTCGCATCGACAGCTCCTCCGGATGCGCATGCACCTCAGGGCTGCTTTAGGGCCCTGGCATGCTCAGAGCCTGGATCATGGCTCTGGCTCTTACTCTACCTCTCAGGAGGTGCACGAGTCTGAGTACTTGGGTTCAGTTACATGCACACGGGGAAAGTCACTGCCTTCCCTGAGACAGCACGAGGTCTGCAGCACTGTTCTGCTACTTCAAAGTGGCCTACCAAGTCCTCGCTTTGTAGCCACAGGACAGTAAACCCAGGGGTGCTCAAGTCATGTGTATAAGCTGGCAGGTCATCTCCACAGGCATAAATTGCGCTCAGCCTTTTGTACTCTTTCAATTATCCAACTCTCTCTCTCTCTCTCTTTTTTTTTTAAGTACTGGCATTTGAACCCACAGCCTTTGCACTGAGAAATGGTGGGTTCCCAGCCCACTACTTCTCTTTATTTGGAGATTGGGTTTTGCTAAATGGCTAAACTTGCCAGGCTGAACTTGAATTTGGGATCCTGTTGTCTCGGGCTCCCAGCTTGTTGAGATTACAGGCCATGGTACCGTAGTGGGCTCCATAGCTTCTGTTTTGAAATAATACAAGTACTATATAAATAGTTGTTATACTGGACTGGATAAGAAGTAATGACAAACTCAAATTCTGTACATACACAGTGTACAGACAGTCAGAACAAGTGCTTTTAGTATTTTCAGCCTGCGTTTGGGTAAACCCCATGGATCCAGAACCCGCAGATTTGGCAAGCTGGCTGAGTGTGCCGGGCACTACTCTACGTACCAGTGGGAACTCCTCAATGATACCTGATGATGGTCGTAATTTTTACAATTGCATCAACTTCTTCCTCTCCCCCTCTCCCCACACATTCATACACAACTTTAAAATGTGCTAATCTTTCTTTAATCCCACCTAGCTTCTATGGTTAACAGCTGCCCTCATTTGAATTCCAGGAACACTCGCTATTGACTTCTGTTCCAACAGGTGCCAGCTATGGACTGTAACTTCTTCATACGTAGATTGCAAGATCCTGGAGCTAGTGCTGTACATGTTGAGTGCAGACATCGCGCGGGCTACTGAGGATTACACAATAAGGAGTGGGTGAATGCTTCAATCCAGCTTACTGAGACTCAACCTCTTCTAACATATTGCTACCTCTATGGCAGTAAACTTTATATTAAACAGTATCATTTATGTGAAGCATAACTGCCTACTTGATTGCTTAAAGCCCACTTCTGGGTGTGTTTGGTGGGTCACAGAGGCGTAACCTTCAGGCCTGTGCCAGCCCTGGCCTGTCTTCCTGGTGCCCTTGCTTCTGGGCCGTCACAACATCAGAACCTTTGCTGCACTCCACCTTCTGTGAGGCTGTCACTGTTTGGAGTCACCCAGCCATGGAACAAGCCCCTGGAACTGTGAACCAAACCAGCCTCTCCTCCTTCAAGTTGTGTGTGGCAGATAGTTTGGGCGATGGGAAAGTTGGTTAACACATTTTCTTTAAAATCTGATACTGCAACATTTGGACACTTCTGGATTCCACTCAGGTCACTTTTCAGAGGGGACAGTTGGATCCACTGGTGATTACAGTCTTTTCTGAAACTGTATCAGAGCCATCAGTATCCTTGAGGGCTAGACAAGGAGCAGGTGGCAGAGTTAGGAGGAATCTTCTTAGCAGCCATAGGCAGCATTGGGAAGATCATGTCTCTAGAAGGGTTTGCCTGCTCATAGATGACAAGGATTGCTGCCAGTGGCGCTGCCTGCTGAGCTAGTGCGGCCCAGTTGGTCAGCGCTACAGTACCTGCAGGTCTGGAGGAGCAGCACTGGCTTGCGTCTGGGACACTCTCTAATGTCCCTGATTGGTGCTTTGGGTTTCTCTTCTTTAATGCATATGCCACGTGCCCACATTCCAAAGCAGGGTGGAGGAAGGTGTTTCCAGACATTCAGGAGAGAGGCCTTGCGCTTTTCTGAACCATTCTGGAAACCTTGCAGCTGTTATCTAAGCTCCTTGGCTAATTATTTGGCCTCTTTTAGTCAGTGTGGCCCTGGGGTTCAGTTGAGCGCTTTCTGTTTTCCTTTCTTCCAGTTTCTAATAAAGGCTCTGCCCTTGGCCTTCGTACTGTGCTTGCCCCAGCTGCAGGGAGGGAGCCACCGCGTGGGGCCGCGAGCATGGGCTCTGGCAGCGAGACGCAGCAGAAAGCAAGAGTCAAGGAGGTCTTATTTGACCTTCCCAGGGGAGGACTTTTAAAATTACTTATTATTAATAGGAAGCCATCCTCACAGTCATAGATGAGAAGAGGGAATTAGTCCAAGACAGCTGTAGAAATTTGCATTGCCTATTAAGTGGGGAACCAAGTGCTACCCTTTCTTCATTTATTTTTCTAATACTGACAAGACAGTGCCAGATTATTTCAGATTTGTTTGTTTATTGTTTGCCCTGAAGGAAGATGCTTAGGCTGATGCTGGATTTTGTGAAACTGGAGCTATGTTTTGCAGGAGCTGTAGTTCACACGGCTGTGAAGGGAGAGCCTGGGTTCTTTGCATCTCTGTCTATAGTCAGTCGCCTCCCAGGTTCCAATGATGCCTGCCTGGTGCTGCTTATACCTTGTTATATTTTTCTTAAAGAAGCAAAATCAAAGCTATGATGCCTGCTCTGCTCAGTACTTGCCTGCATAGACCTTTGCATTGTCTTCTTGGTAGAGAAAGGTAGAGCTTGGGACTTGTCATAGTCTCCCTAAGGGATAATATCATACATCTTTTAATAAAATTTGCAAAGGCTCTGGGAGAGAGAGCATGCTTTTGGAACAAACAAAAACTCCTATTATCCATGATTTACTGGGTCTCTGATGCCACATCAATTACCTATCATTTCATGTAATTTTCAGGATATTGCAGTCCCAATTAACTGCCTAGGAACTCCATGTTTAGAAAAATTAAGCCACTTGCCTTTGGTCACATGCCTTTTATGTGACAGAGTTCAAGTCTGCTTTTCGAGGATGTCTCTTCTGCTTCTCAGTTTTATAGAGTCCGTTCTCTCCCCGTATCTCTAGGCCGGAGAAGGTGTCTGTGTGCCTCAAGCAGAGAAAACCTGAACTGCCCTTGTGTTCCCTACTCACACCCTGGACGGGAGGGGCACAGGGCTGTGTCGGTAGAGGGCCTTGCTTGTCTGCTTCCCCACCTTTAGCTTCTCCTTTCCCTACCCTTCTTACCTGAGCTCCAGTATGCGTGGAATGACCTCCTGGAGCTGGCTAAATGTGTGCTGCAAGCCTGCACAGAGTGGCAGCCACCACACGGCCCTGCACAGGGTGCAGCGGGCTTTGAGTGGGCCCGGAAGCTGTGTGACCTCCCACAGCCTTCCAGCGCCTCAGGGACCTCTACGCAAGGGCAGAATAGGCAAGCGGTTTGTGGGTTCGGTGAGGAAGCAGGTGATCCCCCAAGTACAGGGGAAGGAGAGTAATCACTTTAAATCCTGAAATATGCCATTTCCTAATCCTCCTTCCCATCTTTGTATCCACATTTCAGTTTCAACTGCTAAGACTGAAGATAGCCACTGGCCTCTGCTCGACTTGGTACTTACCCTAGAGAAAGTCATGTGACCTGGCTTAGTCCCCTTTTTCCTGGAAATGCTACATTTTATTTAAATGTAAGAAATGCTGCAGGCCTTGACCTGGCTTCCTATAAAAGCACTGATCAATAAAGTTTGTAAAAATTGGTTTGGAGTATTAAACATTTTCTGAGTCTGAAGATTTATGGTATTTCGATTAACCAAGCTGCCACTGCATATCAGGAACAAAAAATGTTATGAACGGTTGCTAAGTTTCTGGCCAGTCCACAGAAAATTATTTAACTCACAGTTACCCAAATTGTTGTATGTTAGTGATGAAGAATAATACACAATAATGTTGTAGGAGTAATTATGCAAAAGAGGAGAAAACGAATATGATTATTTTGTGTTTATCGTGTACGCCAAGGCTAAAGAAAAGTGGTTGTAATTAGAGGGAAATAATGTGGAATCTTTTCCCTAAAGATATTTCAGAGTTCTTTCACAAGTTTTGGGAGTTTGTACTGCTGTTTACCCAGCCAAATTTAATTTTAAAATTCATAGCTTCCATTGTATTTGACTCATGTGTACCTGTGTCACAGTCAATTTGCTTGATGATTGGAGGAATTTTGATAAATAATAACCCAGAAGAGAAGATAGATAAAGAGAATGACAGACCAATGGAAAGACACTTGAGCGGGCAGAGATTTTCCACAGAAAGAGAAGGAAGGAAGCGAGGAAGAAAGAGAGAGCGCATGCCTGTGGAGAAAGAGGCTGCAGAAGAGCTGTCCCGACCGGGCGGGCGGGCGCTTGCCCCACACCTGGGGTTGCCCTGACCGCCCGCCCTCGCAGCCTGGTGGTGTGGATGGGGCCCTCCCGCGCCTCCCCGCGCCCGCCCGCCTCGCGACTGCTCACCACAGCAGCCGCTGTGCGCACGTCCGGCCCAGTCCTGCCGCCGCCGCCGTCCGCCTGCTGGTCTGCAGGAGGCGCGGATGCCCAGACCGGCCGCTTGCTGCTGCCTTACCCAGCTTGCCCGCCCAGCGCTGCCGTCCTGATGCGGGTCTCCTTGCTTGCTCTTCCCTTATGGGGAACTTCCTGGTTGGAACAAAGAGGGGGCCAGTAGCTAGGAGCGCTCACACCGAGACGCTAGCTGGGAGGTGCCTGAGAGCAGGACTTATGGGATTCTACTTTGTACTCCTCTGTGTTTTTTATACCATCTGTAAATATCGTCGTTTTGCCCGTGTTGTTTGCACTGCTTCTGCCACGCCCCCTTGCCATGCATTCACGTTCCTCATTTATCTCTGTTCCCCAGTGTCAGCTATGACACCCAATGCAGAGTAGGTGCGCTGGGTTTTAACATTTGTCTTTTGCTGTTGTTTCTGTTTCTCCCCCTTTCTCACACACACACACACACACACACACACACACACACACACGCACGCACACAAAGGCACTGACATCTCTGCAGTTTCTAATGGAGACCTCAGCGCCCATTTTGAAGTAATTGGGAAGTCACTGAAATTACAGCCAGAGATTCTGGCATTTGAATTCTAGCTGAATGATTCTCTCCCTAGATAGTTGGTATTTAACTTGTCCCATCTCCTTCTGCTTGCTATAATTACAGTATTTGTGAATTTTGCAAGGCTCTATAAGCCTCTGGCGTGACAGCCTGAGCAGCTGAGCAGGAGGGAAGCCCGCGCCTTTGCTTTGCACCTAGGTTCGGGCTCAGGTGGCCTGGCCCAAGGAGCGCCTGCTCGCTCACCTCGGGGACAGAAAGGCGGAGACGTTAGGAATCTTGGGAAGTGCCAGAGGGCGTCTGGGACGGAGAGCTTTATGGGCCAGTTCCTTGGCCGACTTCAGTGCAGCTGTTTGTGACAAGTGCCACCACGCAGGGCTGCTGTGCGGTCCCGGGGTGTGCCACCATGCAGGGCTGCTGTGGGGTCCCGGGGTGTGCCTGGGCAGCGTGTGCACCGCTGTGCTGTGCGCAGGAAGCGGCTCGCTAGATGCGGCGCCTGTCTGCAGCCTCACACCTGGCCAGGCGCTCAGTGAAGCGTGAGCTGAAGTGTAGCCTCCAGCGAGAGGTTGAGCACAGCACTCTGCAGTCAGAAGGGCTCATTTCAGATCCCGACTCTGTGGCTTAAGTAAGGGCTCTGTGCGGCTGCCGTTACTACGAGCGACTCCAGTTCCTAAGCCTCGCTTCCTTGATTAAGAAACCGGGAATGGTGTGCCCGCTTCACTGGGTTATCGAGAGGGAGAAAATGGCCTTGAGTTTGTAAAGAGCTTAAAGTCACGTATTGTAGCAAGCTTGCAATAAACAGTCACTATTTAAAACATTCTAAATATGAGAAGCAGTCCACCCTCAGTCAGCATGGACGAGTTTGTGAGCGCTCGACCCCGTTGTCCGCGCTGTGCACTCCTTCCTGGATACTTTAATCACCTCTCATTTGCTCACGGTGGCCAACAGAATGGAAATGCTACGTTGGTCCTTGTCACACTTCATTGTTGAGGGAATAACAGCCCCAAAGAGTCCGCGCTCGTTCTGCGCGACTCCAGTTCGTTTTTCTGACTTTGCTGATGTTTTCCGTCCATGACTGTTCGAATTTGCGCACACAGAACCCTAGAATGTAGAGAACTGAGTGTCATGCGCTCACTGTTTAAACAAGCAGCATGTATTTAGTGCGCACGGTGTGCCGAGCACCACTGTACGCAGTGAGGACGTTTCTAAAGTTGAATTAATTCTTGGCTATTTAAACACTCGCTTGTACATTTAAGCATACAGTGAGTATATTGGCGGAGTACAGAGCTCACGGATGAGGCACAGGGAGGAAAGGACAGAAAGGGACAAAAAGGCGCCAGGAAACAGATTTGCTTTGAACACACGTCTATTGTCCCCCTCAGTGGAGTTCAATAGGCCCGTGTACCCAAAAAAAGCACCACCCACAAGGTATAGAATACACGTGTCACCCTCCAACAGCGCTTCCATTTCTATTGTGACAAAATGCACATAACATAACGTTCATCGTTTTCACAGGCTTTAAATGCCTGGCACGTGCCGTGGTGCCTGCCACCTCGAGACTGGGCCATGGTCTGTGTGGCCTTGTCGTTCGCCGGTGCACCTTTCAGTGGACACGTGGGTTGCTGCACGAACTGTTATGAGTAACGCTGCTGTGCACCTGGGTGTACGGACTTCAAAAAATACTTTAAAATTTTATTTTTAAAAGATAAAACACAGAATTTCAAAACAATATAATAGGAGAGTAACAGTGGATAATACATTGTGTACTGCTATCTTTAAATTAGTTACCCAGGATACAAGATACAGGCATCTGGTTGTCCAAACAGTATTAACACAAACGTTTCTTTTCAATGAACTAAGAGAAATTAGTAGTATAGCTATCCTGTCATGTATATCTGTATCTACATATGGCTATATGTACGTACAACATGGCACACACACATATATACACAATGTAACATATATACACAATATAAATATATAACACACACACACACACACACATATATATATACTGTTCCTTTTCTTCTTTTCTCCTTTCTCCCATCCCAATTTCTCTTTCCTTTTGAACAGTTTCTTCCCATTTCATAATATCTATTGTATCTTTTGGATTTTGCTTATTACTTACAGTGTTGGAGACAATGTGAATTTTATACATGTGAGTCTGATTTATTTCACTTGTGAGTATGGTCTTGCATTGCATCCATTTACCTGTAAAAGTCTCCAGTTTCCCTTCTTCATGGCTGAGTAGTGCTCCATTGTAGAAAAGAGAACCACATTTTTCTTTTAATCTGTTCTTCAGCTGATGGGCATTTGGGTTGTTTCCAAGATGTATCCTTCTTTCACAAATTGAGCAGCTGTAAACATGGGTGCACACCTATCACTGTGATGTGATGTTTTAAATTCTTCTGGGATGATATCCAGAAGGGGGATTGCCACACCGATTGAGGAATCTCCAGCCTGATTTGCATGGTAATTGCGCCAGTCTACATGCCCACCAGCAGTGGAGAAAGCTTCATTTTGCCCTGACGCCTTTCTGGCCTTTATTAGGTTGATATTCTAACATGATTGCCTTTTTTTCTGGAGAGAAATGGAATTTCCGTGTTGTTTCAATTTGCCTTTCTCCAATGACGATGCTGCTGAACATTTTTTCATATATTTATTTGCTGTTCGTGTTTTTTCACTTGAGAAGTGTGTATTCATTTCAGATCCAATTAGGTCTTCAAATGTGGGAGGTTGGCTGCTTCTTCCTTTTTGAGCTCTTCCCATGTTCTGGGTGGTCGTCCTGCGTCTGAGGGCCAGCTGACCAGTGCTTTCTCCCACCTGCGGCTGGCTTCTCAATAAGATGAGATCCCAGTTGTCGGTGCTTCGTGGTAGCTTCTGTCCCACCCGAGTTCCACTCATGCAGTCTTCACCAACGCTGGTGTCTTCCAGAGCTCTCCTTGCTCTGTTTTCTAGCAGATTTCATGTTTCTGTTCTAATATTTAGATCTGGCTTCGCACATGTCAAAGATTAAAATGCAAAATTGAGCTCATCTTTTACCACGCACCAAATCAGCATTGCAATGTGTGCAGATATTTTAAGGCATCTTTACTTTCACTTGCTTTGCTACAGGCCCCAGACTGGAACTCCTGGATCATGTCTTACTTTTCTTTTAACTACTTGACGAATGACCAAACTGTCCCCTATGGTGGCAGATGTGCCTTTTGTCCCCATCAATAGCCCAGTGTTCCAGTCCTCAGGGCCTTAGCCAGTGACGCCATGTTGTTTACACACGCGAGTCTGATTTATTTCACTTAGTGACGTTATTTTCTGCTTTTATTTATTAGTTTTTACAATAGCAAATCTAATAGGCATTAATTGGTTTCTCATTGTAGTTTTGGTTTGCATTTCTTTGGTAACGAGTGGTCTGATATGTTCGCTGACCTCTTGTGTATCTCTTCTTTAAAGAAAAGTTTGTTCAGTTGACTTCATTCCTTCTATTCTTTAAATTGGGTTTGTTTCTATGTTGTTGAGCTGTAATCTTTATGTATCCTAGATAGTAAGTTTTCTATGAGATATAAGACCTGCAGATATTTCCTGTTTTTTGGGGTTTTTTTGGATGCATAACAGTTTTTTTTTTTTTTCATTGCCTGTCCTTTTATTGACTGTCATAGCGAAGAAATCACTTTCAAATCCAGTGTCATGCAGCTGTTTCCCAATGTTTTCTTTCTTTCATTCTTCCTTTTAAAGTCGGATCTGTTTGAGTACACTTTTATCCAAGGCCGTGGAAGGGTGTGACTACCTCCTTTTGGCTATGAATAGCCGGTTTTCACAGCACCTTTTGTTTAAAGTCCATCCTCTGCTCGCTGACCATTCTTCCCTGTTGACTCTGCCTTCAGCGTATATGCCAAGCCTTGCTCTGGGTTTCTGTTCTGTTCACTGGTCTGCATACCTGTGTAGTGCTACATCACTCACCATTTTTATTTTGCATCTGGGACAGACTCTCTCCAGATTGTCCAGATGGCCTAGAACTTGTGATCTTCTTACTTCAGCCTCCAGAGTAGTCGAGATTACGACATTTCTTCCCCCTTTCAGTGAAATTGTTGTAGGCTGTATTCACAAGGTTATGCTGTCTGCGAAGAGCTAATTTTCATCCTCCTTTCCAACACCGAATGCTTTATCAGTGTTTCCCCGCCCAAGTGTTCCTTCTAGAATGTCCACCTCTATGTTGAAAAGTGGTGGAAGCAGGTATCTTTACCTCTGTGATGCTCTTAGGAGAAGACCTTTGAATCATTTGTCATCACGTTTGTAGTTAGCTGTAAAATTTTCATATAATTTATTAGGTTGAAGTAGTTTTCTTTTAGACCTAGTTTGTTTAGTTTTTGATTTCTTCCCATGAAAGTGTGTTGAATTTTTTCAATTCTTTTTCTGCATCAGTGGAGGTGATCATGTGTTTATTTTTTTTCCTTCAATCTGTTAATGTAGCATATTTCATTGATTGATTTTCATATCAAAGCCATCCTTACATTGCAGGAATAAATCTCACTTTTTCATGGTTTATAATCCTTTTAATGTGCTGTTCAATTCAGCTACCATTTGTGAAGGAGATTGGCAGTGCTGTGCAAAGGAGGCATTGGTCTACAGCTTTCTTGTTCTGTTCTTGTTGGACTTTATTACTGAGGTAGCAGTGGCTCACTGAATGAATTGGAAAGTGCTCATTGCTGTCCATTTTTTGGGAAGAGTTTGAGGAGGTGTGTTGTTAATTCTTCTTGAAGTATGTGATAGAATTCAGCAGTGAATCTGTGTGTTCTTTTCTGTAGATGTTTTTGATTGCTGATTTAATCTCTTTACTAGTTACAGATCTGTTCAGCTTTTCTATTTCTTTCAAGCTGAGTCTTGCTATGTCGAATAATTCTTTTTAGGAATTTTCCTGCTCCTTTGAGGTTATCCATGGGTTGGAGCATCTCTTTGCACAGTACTTCTTACGTCCACTTTTGTGTTTATATAATTTTCTGTAGTATCTCTGCTTTCTTTTTAGACTAGTTTATTTCTTAGTCAAGCTTGTTTCCTCATTTTTGTTAATTTTTCAAAGAAAAAACATGATCGTGTTTTATTTTTCTGTCTTCTGTCTTTTTTTTTTTTTAATGTTTATGTTTCTACTAGCTGAGTGTTTTGCATGCCACTCTTTCTCTACTTCCGCAGGGTTTGAAGGTAGACTGCTGGTTTCAGCCTTCTCTCTTCCTTTCTGATCCTGGGTTTAGAGCGCTACTTTTCCAGCAGCCTGGCTTCACCATGCCCACAGCTTTAGTGTGCTACACTTTCATTATCCTTTTTCTTCGGATATTTAAAAAATAACTCTTATTATTCTTCTCCTAACTGGTTGTATTACTAATTTCTGCATATTTTGTGGATTTCCTTATTTTTTGGATCTCTGGTTTCATTTTATTTTGATCAGAAAGGATAAATTGTAGAATTTCACTCTTTTTTAAGTTTATGAAGATGTATTGAGCCATCATGTATTATCTATCTAGGAGAATTTCTTGTATGTCCTTGAAAAAAGTGTAGTTTACTTTTGTGGGGTATGTGCTCCATCTATGTCTGTTAGGTCAGATTTATCATCTAGAGTGATGATCATTATTTTCCCGTTCATTAAAAAACCTTTTTAATCAAATATAAAAATTTATAGATGGTGACCAGAGAACTTAATGATATCAGCTTTTCTTCCCAAATTTACTGCACTGATCCAACCAAGTTACAGTCCCGTGTATCCATCGGGTCTATCAGTCCAAATGCGCTGCTCATTTGTAAGTTCAGGCTCAGGTGTAAAGGGGAGAGATGGAAGCTTGCACATGGAAGCCCCCGGGAAGTGCAGCTGAAATTGCAGCCCGCCATACACTGCTAAGCAGCGTGGTCTTCGCAGGTTTTGCTTATCCGTGAATATATTATCTCTGTGATGTATATATACATCTGCACACATAGATGCATATGTGTATGTGAAGAACCGTGTCCTTCCCACTGCCACAGTCTTGTTGGACACGTGCCCACCTCAGCAGATTCTTCTGTGTATGTTGTAAGAATTTGCTCAGTGTCGTGGCCCATGATACGTCACTTCACACCACAAAAATCATTTACGATAGAAGCAGAAAGAAGACTATAGATAGAAGATCTTCTGTCTCCGTTCTCTGAAACTCGGTCACAGTAAGAAATGGGTCCCAGCGTTCTGGAGGGTTTACTGAAGAACCTTTGCTCAGCTAAATTCTTTCATTGTTTCAGTGTTCAGAAGTTCTGGAATGACTCTTTGCTGTTTGCAGATTTTAGGTGGTTGAGTATCTTTTTCTCCACAAGGTAACCATCTTGTGCAGATCTGTAAAAGTAGGAGGAAGCTGCACCAGGGAAGGGCATGCCTCACTGTAAGGGACAGGAGCAGGAGGAACTGGCAGAGCCAATGTGCTCTTCAGCCGAGAAGCTCCCTTGGGGTGCAGACTCCTGCCGCACATCTGCCCCTTACAGTGGCGCACCCTCGAGCACCAAGCCACAGCTCGGAGGAAACAAACTCACCTGCTGAGAGTGAAGGCTGCGGTGGTCATCATGGTCACTTCCAGTGTGGTCACCGTACTTGCGGGAATGCAGAGCTGCTGGACTTGGAGTTGAACAGCTCTGCTCACATCTGCCAGAGGCTGCCCTTTGAGTATACTGTAGCAATAAGGAACATTGCACCAAGTGGACAAGGACTGGCTGGGGCTTCTGAGGGTGCGTGATGCCACAGTTGTAGGAGGCAGACCTGTGAAGTGTCCAGAGAGGGTGCCATGCAAGTGGGAGACTGTCAGCATGAGCCCAGAGGTGTCAGTGGGCCTGAGGCCCCCCAGGAACCGCTGCTGGCTCAGTTTTTGAAGCTGTATAGGCAGAGACAAAGTGCAGTAGCAGGCCAGGCATCATGCATGCTGTCTACGGTGTCCAGCACAGAGAAGTGATTGCTGGGGAAGTGTGGGAAGACCAATGCCCCAGGCAGAAACTTACGCTCTACAGGGGCCAGGTGGAGCATGCAGGAGAGAAGATGAAGGGTCTGCACGTCGACTGCATAGCCACTCACACCAGGACATCACTGCCGAAGATGCAGGCTGGAGGAAAGCTACCCGAGAGACATTGTGGATTAGTATTGGAGAAGCAGGCAGGAGATCTTGAGGCTCAGCGGGTGGATGAAAGTGATTGTGACAACATAGTGACCCACGGCCAGCCCATTGCTGAGGAGTCTGTTGCCAGTGAGAATACAGATGGGGATGAGCGTAATGGACAGGAAGGGTGACTGTGGCTCAGCAGCAGTAAGACACCCTTAAAGGCCCACATAATCTTATTCTGAGGTCTGTAGGTCTTGCTAAATATTGGCACACAAAGAGCAGAAGAAAAGCAAATGCCACACTGCAAGAATTGCAGCACATATTGTAGAAGTGACCTGGCCTGCATTAAAGAAGAACACTACAGGAGCTGGGGAGATAGCTCAGCAGTCTAAGTGCCTACCTGACAAACGCAAAGACCTGGGTTTGATCCCCTGTACCACATGTCGTGCTGGCTGTGGAACCCCAGGCTTCAAACTGGGCTTGGTGGTGCACATCTGTAATCCCTGTGTGGGGAGGCTGAGACAGGAGGAGCTTCGTAGTGAGACCCTGTGACCAATGCATAAAAAATAAACTAATGAACTAACTAACTAACTAACTAACTAGATTACTAGAAAGATGGTTCACCCAGGAGAAGCCATGCCTCCACAGAGCTGATCATTGCACGTGGTTATTGTTACAGCAGCAAAAGATCCAGAACTGTCACTGTTGTTTTCCCTTATCCTGATTTTCAGGGTCGATATTAAGGGATGTGAAATACATCACAGACTGTAAGAAGCATGGAAATCAGGGGTGTGGACCTTCGGCTGGAATCTCGTGGAGAACAGCCAAGGTGGCTGAGGGGAGCAGGGGTGAAGAGCAGAGGTCACTCCAGCCACACCCCCCTCACTAATCTTTTTGTTATTTTGTCCTATACTTATAGGAGCTAGATTATTAACATTTCCTACCATTGTCGTTGGAGTTGTCTGTCTCCCTCTTTAATTTTTATCAACATTTGCTTTGCATGATTAGCTGCTCTGATAGTTGGCCCATATATGTTCATAACTTTTATGTTTTCCTGGTAAAGTGATACTTTTTCATGTAACATACTTTATCATTATAAGAATTTTTCACTTCAAGTCTATTTTGGTGTGAAATTAGCATGTCTGCCTCTTGTCTATTGTTTAATTTGTATGGGAATACTTTTTCTATCCTTTCCCTATCAGCCCATGTGTAGGTTTATTTTTGTTTTTATTTTTTTCTGCATTTAGGACAGTGTTTACAGGGTTTATAGGGTCTCACTACGTAAATTGGATTCATAGTGATCTGTCTGTTTTCAGCCTCCCAGCTGCTGGGATTGCAGGCACGTGCCACCACTCCCTGTCTCTATTGCCTCTAAGTGTGCCCCACAGGCAGGGCCGGCGTGGCATGCCAGGGATCGAGCCCTGGTGCTGCACCATGTATGGATTTGTGTCTTGTAGGTTTCTTACAGACAGCATATGGTTGGATCCTGGGGAGACTGTTGTATTAAATCCACTCTACCAGTGAACAGGCAGCACGTAGGTGATCAGCTCAGGTGGCCTCCGGACAGGCCAGGTGTTGCCCACAGTGCTGCCCTCCTTGCTCTGTCTGTTTTCTGGGGAGGTGGGAGGTCGAGGCTGCTGCTCCCCCTGCATTTCCTTCCCTGTACTGGGGCAAGGATGGATGAAGACACCATTACAATTTAGTGCCATTTTAAGTGATGCCTTTTAAAATTTAGCATTTGCTTGTTGGCTGTCAATCTGACCATTTCCCAGATGTCCTGTGATGTTATTCCAGCCAGTTTCTAATTGTTTTAAATCAAACATTTCTGTGGGTAAGATGAGGACTTGGGCCTTCTGGTTGTGCATCTCGCTGGCATTTCTCACATGACCTTATGGCTTCAATTGTCAAGTCTTAGGTAGACATTGTTCTTTTATGACAACCTACATTGATTTTGTCTGCTTAGGGATTACATATAAATGGGAGGATGCTCTGCTATACAGTGTTGTTTTATGCCTGACTTCTTTCTCTCAGCATAGTGTGTTTGAAATTCACATGTTATCCTGTATAGTTTGTCCTCCCTTGATAGCTCAGTAGCACACCATTGAAGAAACGCTCACATTTATTTATCCACTTACTGATGATAGGTATTCTGATTGTTTCTTTTTTGGATATCACAAGTAAAGGCTCACGGAATTTTTAGTTATATATCTTTATGAGGACATCTATTTCTATTTTTCTTAAGAAGTGCCTCAGAGAGCTAGACACGAGATGCCTGCCTGAAATCCTAGAGCTCAGGGACCCGAGGCAAGAGGTAGGAGCTTATATAACCAGTCTGAACTACATCATCGTGGAAATCCATTGCTCTCGCTGTGACAGGTTCCACCTGGGCAGAAACGCTGGCAGGAATGCGAAAAGATAGACAAGAAGAAAAAGGCTGGGCTAGATGGTGGCTGGTCTGCCTGGCTGGCAAGAGGAACCCACCAGCAGAACAAAGGGATGTTTATTTATATCTTTGCAAAGTTAGTGACACATGACATAAGGTTGCTTAGTGATTAACAGCTGACCTTAACCAGACAAGATGCTTATCTCAGGACTGAGGTAGCTTGTTTGCTTTAGGCGCTGAGGTGTAGCCCACCCCCACACACTTGACCAATGTTCTAGCTTCTCAGCTCCCAACACATAATGCGCTCAAGGTCAATCTGGGCTACAAAGTGAGGCCAAACAAACAGAAAACAAAAAAGGAAGGAAGAAGGGAGTGAAGGAGGAAACAAAGGGAATATGTATCTAAGAGTAGCGCTATTGAATTACTCTACTGAATTCAATAGCTCTATTGAATATGATAAGTATATACTAAATTCTTTGGAAAGTTGCAAGAACAATTTCTAAGCTTATTACACCAATTACTTCACCCACTTATAATTTATGAAAGCTCTACCTGCTCCAGTTTCACCAATATTTGGGGTGCCAGTTTTCTTAAATTTTAATCAATTAGTGAATGTGAAATAGTACATCATCATAAAAAATAGTGGTGTCAGGTATTCAGGTGTTTCTTACGTTTGATTATTCAGAGGTCCTATAGACTGTGGGAAATTGATGTGTTCATGCACTTGTTCATTCAATGAGTATGTGCTAGCTGCTGTGTGCTGGGAAGCCACGTAGGAGGTGGAGCTACAGTGGGGATCACAACAGACCACACACTTCTGACATCACAGAGCCACAGAGCGAGGTGTAAGACATTTCAAAAACAAGATAGATATTAAACTCTACTATCATATTACACAGAGATGGTTTCTCTGACTAGCAATATAGTGGAATCAGCAGGTCAACAGGAACAGGGTTGCTTGTTTTGGCTCTGCTGTCCAAGAGCTGCCTGTCTGATGAGGTGAGATTTGAGCAGAAACCTGATGAACATGCAAAACAGAGCTATGTGAATGCCTGGTGAGATTGTCCAGAAAAGGAGAAGAGCAGGGGCTGAACGTGTGCTCGGTGGATTCTAGGAGCAGGAAGGAGGCCCTGGAGCAGATCGAGCAGAACCAGTGTGAGGAATGACAGGCAGGCGTGGGCAGCGGCGTCTGCTCCCTGGTCTGAGAGGTGTGAGGTGTGGGTGTTGGCACTCGATCCTCACAACAAGAAAAAATGCTCAACAAGTTGAACGTCAGTGGCTCTATTTTTTTTTTTTTTTTCTTTTCTTTTGCAGTACTGGAGGTTGAATTCAGGACCTTGTACTTGCCAGGCAGGCACTTATTCTACTGAGCTATCTCTCTGGCCACAGTGGCTCTTTTTAAATATGCCAGAAAATTGAAGTCACAGGACCAGCCACACTCTTGGATGCTGGAGACAGGCAGATACAGACAATGTTGGTTATTATGAGTAGAAGACACCCAGAAGCCATCCCTGCCAGGATACTTCAAAGGAGAGGAAAGGGAGTGAGGTGGTATAAGGATCGGGATCAGGAGGATGGATATAAGCGAATCTATCCATGGAATCACCCCAAAATGTGAAACTAGGGGAGAAGGAAGAAAAAGGGATTGAGTATGGCCACAAGTAATTAGATTATGTTTTCCACAGGCACAGATATGCCAAAATACAACACATTAATCTCTAGAAAGAATCAAAAAAGTGAAAAAGGCAATTAACTGATATGGGCTAACTGGAGACTTGTAGACTCCAGAGGCTGAGTTTGGGGGCTCCCTGCACACATGTGAATTTTATCTCCAGAAACCAACATGGTCCAGGTCGAGCGTGAGACAATCAGCAGGTGCAGGGCAGTGGTTTCGAGGTGTGCCCAGGGGGTCCGCTTTCCTTTTCACTTCCTACACATTTGCTGTACGTCCCAATTATGTTTAGTATGGGGGTCGGTCGACATGCACAAGACATCTTAATTCTTTTCTGTCCCTCCCCCTCCCATCCCTTCTTGCTCATTCCAATCCTTGTTCCCTTTCTCATACAAAAAGCTCCGTTTCCATTGTTCTTTCTCTTTACGATTCCTTTCCCTTGCCTTCTCTCTGCCCTCTTTCATTCTCAGCTTCCCCTTGCCGTCTGAAAAGGATCTCCCTAATTCCTATTATCTCTCCTTAATTTTGCTCTTCCTTTACATTTTGGGTTCCTTGCATGGGGGACACCCTGTGGTATTTGGGTTCCTTGCGTGGGGGACACCCTGTGGTATTTGGGTTCCTTGCGTGGGGGATACCCTGTGGTATTTGGGTTCCTTGCGTGGGGGACACCCTGTGGCATTTAGGCTTGTGTATCGGGTTCATCTCACTTAGCATGATGGTTCCGAGGTATGTGCATTTACATACAAATGCCTAAAGTGCGTCCTCTCCATAGCACAGTAGTATTCCATTGTGCAGTGTACCACATTTTCTTTATCCATCCATTGAGGGATATATAAGCTGCTTCGAGAATACCTCACCATATACTGCACTAGAATCAAAATGGATCTGTGATCTAAATGGTAAAACAGAAACACTTAATTTTCTGGAAGTTAAACTGGTAAAACTCTGTTTTCTTTACTAAAACTTGCCCTTAGAGGAAAGTATTTTTATCAGAAAGTGCTTTATATCACCCTGCTGAAGGATACAAAACACTCAGCTCCACCACCCTCAGGCAGGAAATGCAGTCTGAAGAGAGACAGCAAAACTTGGCTGTGGCAGCGATGCTGGAAATACCAGACTGAGGATTTCAAATAACTGTGATTACTGTGCTGAGGACCCTTATGGAAAAGCGGGTCACATCCCGGAACACAGGACTGACGTACAGAGTGTTGGAAGTTTGAAGAAAACATTAAAATATAAAGCTAGAAATTGAAAAAAGAAAAGAATTAAAGAAATGCAGAATGTCTTTTAGACTCATTCTTCAACTGGGCACAGCCGAGAAAGGAATTAATCAACTTGGAGATCTACTAAATGAAACTTTCCAAAGTGAAAAGCACAGAAAGAAAGCAGGTGAGAAAGGACAGCAGAGCCAGGAGCTGTAGGGCAATTTCAAAAGGTGTAACGTATGTATAACATGAATACCAGAAGCAGAAGGCAGAAAGGAATAGAAGGAATATTTTTAACAGCTGTGCCTGGGAGAACCCCAAGATTAATGTCAGACAACGAGTCATAGGGTCAGAAAACACTGAGAGGGACACATGAAAAAAAATCCATACTTGGATATATTCTATCCAAACTGAAAAAGTTCAACTGGAAAGGGCAAGAAAGGTTTGGAAGGAAGCCAGAGGGTGAAATCACCTCCCCTGTGGACGGAGCAGGAATGAGATTTACATTGGACTTCTCTTCAGAAGCTATTGGAAGCAAGGTGAAAGCAAGGTGAAATATTTAAAGCTGTGCAAAAGGGATCGGCAATCTGGATGGCCTTTCTTAGCCAAGCAGAACGTGAAGGGGTTTGTGCCCAATAGATACGCCTTTCATGAGATATTGGAAGCTCTCCAGAGATCAGGGTTACACATCACGTAGCAGAGGCTGCTTGCCCTAACTCACTCCCTCCCTGTCCTCACTCCTCCCTGCTCTGTCCCCCGACGTTCACAAGTGCAGCTGACTCTACCTGAAGTCAGATGCTGTTTACTGTTAGGTTATCTTTCTCTTACACACACACACACACACACACACAGACACACTCACACGTGTACATATATGTACACACTTTTTTTTAAAAAAAGCCGTTAGATGCTAGTTTCTTGAGGAATAAGAATGAATTTTCATTGGGTTGTCTCAAATCCCTCCTGTGGTGTTCTGCAGGATGGTGTGCTCCTAATGTGTGCGTCATCTTTGCAGCTGTGTGAGTATCACAACTGGACACGCACACTTTTGTGGCCACAAAAGGATGGAAATGCTAAGCAGAGTAAGTTCTGTTATTTGTGTGGTGACTTGAAACTTCCTTCTTCTGTTTCTGAACTCATTTTCCAGTCTCTGTCTCATGTGCTAGGTCTGCTCATCTTTCAGGTCTCTCTCAAATGTTAATTCTCTGTTAATCTTTCCTGATTTTCCCTGGCCACCTTTGTCTCAGGAGTTTCTGAACTTTTCCTCAAGTCTGTCTGGGCATGATAGTGACTCAGAAGATCTCATAGAGGATGGGTTCCTCGACCCCGTCCACGTGTGCAGAAACTAGAAGCCCTCCTATAGCAAGCACATCCATAGACAGCAATCTCACACCTCCAAGTCTTCTGCAGGATGTGTCACGTTTCTGGCTCCCCAGTGCGTTCAGGACACCTGGTCCTGTGTCTCACTCCAGCACTTCTGTGCCTTTCCCCTAGCACGATGTCTTAAGTCAACAGAATCTGCACGTTCATCTCCCATTCACAAGACCATGACCAGGAGTGGGGCAGTGAAATACCTCGTTCACCTCCAAGGAGCTAGCTCTGAGTATGGCATGCCTGCTTCGCTTTTATTATTAAAATTTATCAGACTTCAGTCCCACAACTTAAGTAGAGAAGTGGGCTGTGCTGCACAGACCATGGCTATCATGGGTGAGGACCGAACTTTGGCTTCTGAGAGGAAAAGGACCTGCGAGTAGATGTTCTTGGGTGTGGACCGCCGCCCTGCTGGATGCCTCTGTCCCCGGGGGCCCGAGGTCCCGTGTTTCTCTTGCTGTCCTGTACATGTGTTTCCTCGCCCTTGAGGTGGCCATCCTGTGCTCGGCAGTGCATTCCTGTTCTGTTAGCAGCGTGCAGGAGAGAAAAGCTGACTTCCCAGCCCGAGTCAGCTGTCTACTCTGGATCCAATCAAGCCATGTTAGGGGTAAGCCACTGCATAGTGCACGGGACGCGCTGAGCCCCAGGTAGTAACGTGTGACACCAGCGAAGGTGGCACTCGCTGCCGTGGTGCAGAGAGGCAGTCCCGCGGTTGGTTTCCATCAACTGAACTATTGAGATCACTGCCTTCTAGGGTGAAACGATGGCCGCAGCAGCTATAAGCATCGTATTTTCATGCCCCACAGTCCAAGTAGCCATTAAGAGCTTGTGGGTATCTGTTTTAAAAATAGCCTCTCAGAAGCCTTCTCAGGACCTCTCCCAGTGGTGTCATTGGCCAGGCTTACCTATATTTCTAGTTGGGAAAGTTAGCCTGGTTGGAGGGATTCTGGCATTTTTAGGCCCCATGATGGAAGGCGGGCTGTAGCAGCAAGCTGCGGTGGTTGGCTGCCGTCCCGTGTGCAGTCCGGCCCCTCGCCCAGGCAGGTGGTCCTCTCTTGCTTCCAGCATGGCTTCTGGGCTGCCAGAGGGGGCAGGGTGAGAATCTCTAGAGGCTGCACCTTGCAGCAGGTCCCTTGGTGGGGGATCCCTGGGGCAGCCAGTGCAGGGGGTCGGAGGGATGAGCCTAAGAGGACCTGCTCATTCTGCTTCCTGTGGTCACCTAGCCCTGTGGAAAGCTCTGAGACTATCTTGTTCCATATGATCACTCAAGAATCACATAGAGAAAAAAAAAAAAAAAAAAAAAAAAAAAAAAAAAAAAAAAAAAAAAAGACAACAAAAAAACATAAAAAACCCCAAAAAGCAAACCAAAACCTGCCCATGGTCGCCAGAAGAAGAGAAACAGGCAGGGTGCACGCCACTGCAGGGATGCTTGAGGCAGCCTCCCACAGAGCAGCCAGCGTGGGGGAGCAGAGCTGAGGAGAAACATACGGAGGGTGAGGGAGAGCGGGGAACGTGGTGCACTCCTTCCGGAGCGGCTTGGGTGCTGAGCGGAGGGAGCTGCGCTTCCTAAATCAAGCTGAGTGCAGCGGGGGCTGGCTGCTGGACAGGAGCGAAAGGTGCCGAGAGGAGATAGCCGGGATTGATGGGCTGGGCTGCCAGGCCCGGATTCCACGGCACTGGAGCCGGGAAGATGCCCCTCGCTTTTGAGGTCACTTATTTATTTATTTTGAAACACAACCTAACAAATTCTAAAACCAGATAAATCCAATTACCCGTGTTTTGCCTTCAGGGAGTGTGAAAGATTAATGGTGGCATTTTGGCAGTAGCATAAAAAGAAATAGGTGGTAATAACAAGGAGGCTATAAAAAGCCTGGAGAGCGGCGGTAGCTCGCGCCGTGTCCGCAGCCACCTCTGTTCCCCGACTTTGGAACCCGCGGCTGGGCAGCTGCAGACCCTCCCCAGCTTTCTCACTGTTCAGGGAGCACAGAAGGCCTGCGTCCTTCCTGAGGCTGCACCCTCCTCCCCACGCCCTGTGCTGGCTCCCGCACACACCAAACATTTTTAGTTTCATGTTTTAGAAAAGGGAGCCCTGCACCTCTCAGGCTTGACGATCTTTGAAAAATCCCTTGAGCAGTACGAGAGGGAGGAGCAGGGAGCCGCGCTGGCCTCTTCTGATCAGTCCCTCAGACTTGGCACTGTGCTCTGCTGGGGACAGGCGAGCGCTCCGGGCACATCCGCTTGGGGGGCATGTGCTGCTGGCGCAGCCCACCGCAGGCCAGCTGGGAGCTAGGACCTGCCACGCAGGACCGGCGCGTGCTGGTGTGGAGCAGGGAGCGCCGCGTGCGGAGAGGGTGGGCGCGCCGCGTGCGGGGAGGGTGGGCGCGCCGCGTGCGG
>NW_004524758.1:2439922-2442916 GCF_000260255.1 Octodon degus | reverse complement strand
AGAGGGTAGGGTCTGTTGTGTTTGCAGGGATTTCCTGTTCAGTTTCGTTGCATACCACTTCTGGTATCTCACCAAGATAGCTATTGCCGTGTGCAGTGTTTCTTCTAAGATGTCTTCTTTGATATTCACACATTCTGCTTTTTAAAAACATTATTATTTTTATTGAGGTACAATTCACATGCCATACAACTCACCCTTCAATTGCAGTGGGCTTTAGCGTGTTCCTAAGGCCACGGAAGCTTCGCCGATCCGCATCCCAGGGGGTTCTCACCCTTGCCTCTACCCCGCTGCTCCCGCAGTCACCCTCGGGCCCTCTCACTAGCCTGCAGCAGGCGCTTGATGCGCTCACTGAATGTGCCCGGGCTGGCTATTTCCTCTGCACGGACCATGCAGTGTATGTGCTGGATTTTTAATTTCTTTTTTCCTTATTCATTCTTTTACTTATGCATTTTCTCCTTCATTCCACAAACTTTTTTTGTGCTCCTGTCATGGCTCAAGCATTTTGCTAGACACTGCGAATGGATAACAGTGCTGGCTTCTGCCTCTGAAAAGCTCGTATTTGGAGGTGGGGGAGGTTGAAAGCAAGCAGTTCCACGCACCGCGTGAGGGCTCAGCTTCTCTGGGAAGGTGCAGGCACGGGGCCAGGCTGCCCCTGACTCTGCTGCTCTGTCCAGACCACAGCTCCGGTTAAGAGACACTTCTTGTGCTGCAACGACTCAGAGCCCCGCGACCTGTCACCCTGGGCCCAGCGCAGCTTTTTGTCATTCTAGTCCAGCTTTGACCTTGGTTCTAATCTCAGGGCAGGCTTTACGTAGTGGTCTACTTCTGAACACTTAGCAGGCATCACCCTGTATCAGGATAATCCGGGAGTGCTGTTCAAACATTTCTGGGCTTCAACCCAGAGTTTCTGACTTAGTGGTTCTGGGGAGAGATTTGAGAGTTTGCGTTTCTAATTCGTTTGCTGGGAATAAGGGAGCTGTGTGTGCAGTATTGCATTTTGCTGTCACCGCCCTAGGATCTGTTCTTTCCTCGCTGATCTTTGTCCTGATAGCCTTGCTAGTCTATCTCAATCTCTTAAATTTATTGTTGTTGTTATTATTATTATTATTGTTATTATTATTATTCATTCTTGCTTGTTTTGACCAGCGACGCAAGCCTGTGATTGGCCTCAGCTTCCTCTCTGGGACACTGCTGTCCCTCTGCGTTTGGTCTTCCCTGAGACCCGCCGGTGCACTGAGTCTTGGCGAGGTTGTGTGTACTGGGCTCTGTGGATTGCATGTTTCGCTGAAGCCCAGTTAGGGCCTAGTGCTCATCCAGCCTGAATTCCCCCCTATCGTTTATTGCATTTTACACGACTTATGTCCAAAGTTGTTTTTCCTGTTCTTAGCACCCTGCTTCATGAGATCATTACAATGACAAGAGTGACAATGCATTTTTTTCTATTTCTGGCATTAATGTTTCCAAGTCTAGATTTAGAAGGAATGTTCTAGATGGATCCCTCCAAAGCTGTTGCACTCTAAATGTTCTCACTGGAGTCTGCTTATGAGATTGGTGATGGCTAGGAGACCCTGAATGAGAATGTTTAGGTTCTTAGGTAATAATAATGTCATGAAATTCAGCTATATATGTTAGAAAAAAGAATGAAATTGTTGTAGATATATACATTTTTGATTGTTGAAGATATTGTAAAGTGATGTTAACTGTTTTTAAAAAGTCTATCTAGGGCTCCCTGACTTGATATTCTTGTTTTCAATTTTAAAAATGAATGTTTACCAAGCAGTAAAGTGTATACTGCACATAATTCTGAATTCAAAAGTTCAGGAACATAACAACAAATAAATGTTGATAGACATCAGTAGTTACCACAGGACTCATGTGGCAGTGCCGAGAGAGGCACAAAGGAAGCCTGTAGTGTGGTGGGAATGTTCTGAACACGACCTGGTGTGCTAGACCAGCATGTACAAGTGGGACAAATCACTGAGCTGTACTCCTGAGATCAGTGACCTTGGTGTTCACTGTACTTAACAAATGTTATTCCTCTATAAATACAGCACCAACATATGCAAAACATTCCAAAATGTGAATGTAAAAACTAGCATTATAAGAAAAGTCAAAGCACATTTTTTGAGGCTTAAATACACTTTTCTTTTTTTTTTCCATAATTTTATTGAGAAACAAATAGCAATGAGACAGTTTCAAATCAAATTGGTAGGACAGTTTCAATAATTAACACATTGTATACATTCTTCCTAGTGGTTAATTGCTGTACAAGATGTGGACTTGATATCCTATTTATAAACACCATTAGAACAAATCCCTCTATTCATTAAGAGAATGTAACTATATATCTATCCTAACCACTTTGAATACACAGATACATTCATCTGTATCTTTTTTTTTTGTTAAGTTCCATCATTTAAATATTATAGGTGTGTAAACTCAGCAAAATATTCTAAAAGAGTTCAGTAGTCCATAATAGTATTGGGTCTTCTGCTTGACTGGCAGTGTCAGAAATTGTTGACCTGAGTCCCCTACAGCTCAACATAACAGCATGGCTTTACTTCTTATACGTCATTTTTATACTTTTCTGCCTAATGGTGAAGACCAAGGTAAAGCAGGACCTATGCAACAAGAGTTGTAGCTTTTGGGTCTAATAAGGTGAGTGAAATCCCCTCAGGATTTATCCTGACATCTTGTACCTCAGATTGTAGAACCTTTGTCAGTGTCAGCCATGTGGATGAGTCACGGCCATTGCTTGGCCAATAAAAAGCACATTTTATACATTTAATTAAGTTAGTAAATTAAAGATTACATTGTGCTTTTACCTTATTATAAGACAATTTTCAGGACCAGTGACACACAGTTAACCCTAATCATAAAATAGGAAAACATTAAAATAAGAATGAAAAAGTGTGGCCACTCCTATAGGAATGGAGTGAACCAAGCAAGCCCTTGGATTTATGTTTACCACCAGCACTATCGCCACCACCAGAA